>NW_017728909.1:31117113-31136567 GCF_001723895.1 Crocodylus porosus | reverse complement strand
AGGCAGCCTCCATACTATATATTAGTCATCAAAGTCGTGGCGGGCAAGATTCTGAGGGTGCTACGTTCACCCTAACGTGACGGTAGGGGGTGCTAGGGAGTTCACAGCCGCCCCTAGGCCCCGCTCCCTCACAGCTGGCAATGGCAGGAGTACTTTGGGATTGAAAAATCTAACTAGGAATTCCTATTCTTTGGTCCAAGGAAATGAAAATCCAAGGCTGCCCCATCACATGTTCTGTGACATCAGAAATCCCATCCCCTGGTCACCATTTTGGCCTCCATGTTGTTTACCATGATGGTTGCTATGATAGTCCCAGAATCCCCTGCCCCTATCACATGGTTTGTGACATCAGAATTCCCACTCCCAAGCTACCATGCTGGCTGCCATGTTGGCCACCATGTTGGCCCCAGAATTCCCTGCTGCCCTTTCATGTACCCTATGACAACAGTCCCACCCTTCTGGCAGCTATGTTGGGTGCCATCTTGGTGCCAGAAACCCCTGCTGCCCTGTCATATGCCCCTGTGACATCAGAAGATTCACTCCTTGACTGGGAAACACTGCCTCTCAAGCTGAATGGCCCACCCAGGGACCCCAGAAGTTCAGCCTCCCTGGGCTGTGAGGTGCAGGCATAAGTGACCCCACTAACAACTTGCCCCACCCCCTTTATATCCATCCAAAGCTGTATAAATTTTATAGATTTTGCTAGTTTTATACTATATCCTGGCTAAACTTGACCAATCTGTAGGGTGGGGAGTTTCAGGGACATAGGACCTCCCCCGAGAATGGCTGAACCAAACAAAGCAAGTATAGGGGTGAGACCTAGGCTTGAAGATCCAGCTCTGCCTCTTTTCCAAATCCTGTTGGGAAATGCTCCAAACCAGGCCATGTGTTTTCTGAGACCATGCTGATGCAGACGGAAGCAAATATGAATTTTTATGCTGTGAAAGCCTCAGGCATCTCTCAGCAGCATTATGGATGAGATCTCAATGGTTGAGACAGATTCTAGGACTCCCAAAACAGGTCCAGGAACCATGGCAGACCTGCAACAGCCTGCATCACAGCCAGTGGCAAAAAGCATGGAAGTGGTGGACAAGCTAAACCCCAAGGGCTTCATTGAGGTAATTAATCTAGATGTTTTGAAGGGAATAGCTTTCTATGGTAATAGGGAGCATCTGTGTTAATTATATAATACCTTTGCAGAAAGCAAATAAGGGTTCTTGCACTGGTAATGCCCTTTGTTCCTGCCTTACCACCACGGCATGCCAGATGCCTACCAAGAAAATGCTACCATAAAGGGTAGAGTAGCCCCCTAATGCAAGGGTTGCCTGAGATGCCCAGACATCCAGAGCAGGCACTGAGGATTCTGAAGAAGAGGGGTGCCTCATGCTAGATGCTGAGGAAGAAGATGTTTCCAAGGGAGATGCACTGGTGAGTGACTTGAGCTGTGGGTGTGGGGACCTTTAGGGGAGTTGGTGGTAGGGGTTTTGGGGCACTGTTCTGGGGCAAGAATTAGCTATGAACTCCTTAAACAGAAGCTAATTAGAAGTTTTGCTTTGAAAACCTTCTGCAGCTTGATCAAGCCTTTCTAATGACATCAGAAAGATAGCATATCAACAGACCTGTAACCCCTGTATTGGAAAAGAGAAACTGTATTGTGACAAGCAGTTCTGGTGTTTAAGAAGAAGATGCTGTGGCCTTTAGAAGACAACTTGGGATTGAAAGAATAGGCCCCATCTCATGACAGGGACATAAAAGCCTCATGAAAATGTCTTATCCATGTTTTTTGTTCTGGCATACTAAAATATTGCTTGAAAAAGTTCAATCAGTTTTCAAAAATTCTCTATCTCCTAGCTGGCCCAGGATAAGAAAACCATGACTATGTGGACTGGACAGATGAGCATATAAACCAGAAAATTCTGTCTTTGTACTGAGCTGTGTATGGAAAGTGTTCTAAATTCAGTTGTTGCAATCTACTCTATGGATTGTATATGCCTCACTGAAAAACATTTAGCTCAGGACATGGCAATTATAAACATATTCATTTGACTGAAGACCCATATTCTGCCTTACATGGAGCAATCCATGAAAAGGATATGCATCTGGTACCCTACATTGAACTCTTGATTGGGAATTATAAATTCCCAATTATAAATTATAAATTCCTTCTCCAGAGAAAAGTTTAGCCAGGATATAGTATAAAACTATCAAAATCTATAAATTTTATACAGCTTTGGATGGATATAAATCTTAAGAAAAATGCTCTCTCATTGATGTCATCCTGTCATCTTTGGGGAAAGGGGTGTGAAGATGCTTTGAATCAAACCATGGAGGGAAAAATGGGTTTGGGGATTGTTGACCTAAGAAACATAATAAAATGTTAGGGGGAGGTGTGGCTAAGTGGGATGCCTCAACTAGCCACAGTGCTAGATTCCCCACTTTCCTTTGGGCATGCCCCCCACCTGACTCTCTTGCCATGTCTTGTTGTTAATTCATCAATGATCTTAATTAGGCAGGAGGCTGCCCTTTTCTTGCCCTAATGCAAGGGGGCCCTTTCTGCAGCTCTGTACCTTCCCTACACTACAGCCCATGCCTCGCAGGTGGCATCCAGATGTTACAGTGCTCCCAGCCTACAGCTGGACCAAACTCAGGCCGCATCATCAGCCCTCAGTCACACACACATTCATACTGTCCTCTCTCCCTATGGCCTCTCACACTCCACTCTCTCTCACAGGGTCTCTTTCATGTATCACCAACTTATGCCGTCTTGCTCCCTCTTGGAGTGGGCCCCTTAGGCCATAGGCTTAGCTAGTCCATTCCTTGGGTGGCAGACTTATTGTCTGTTGGCCCTCTCCCATGACCCTCACCAGGATAGTGGCCAGCCAATTACCCGACTGGGTCTAAGCTTACTCTGGCCCCTTCCAGGGGCAACTCTAAACATATAAATATACTGGGCACTCAGCCGTCTTGTTCTTCCTTTAGCTATCACTTTAGACCCACACTCAGCCTCCCAGGAGTGGAGGACTTACTGGGGTCATGACTCACCCTTCTCTCTTGGACTGAGCCCCCTTACTGAGCATCTGGCCCAAACTACCATGTCAGGCATCCGGAAACATACCTTAGACCTACTCCCCTCACTCAGGGCTCCAGATCGTCACCCCCTTACTGGGGCTCCTCATTTCTGCCTTCCCCTCACTTGGGGCTCCACACCTCTACCCCTCTCACTTGGGGCCACTGGGTTTCCCTCCCCAGTGAGGGCCCAGTGGGCTCAGGTGGCCATAGCCATGCCTGGCCCCAACTCTCCCTCCTCAGGGTCTCTCACCCCATAGGGCTCAGGTGGCCATAGCCATGCCTGGCTCCAACTGCCTCTGGTGTTACACAAACCGACCCAAAGCTGAGGGCTAAGGTTAAGGCACCCCAACCACCTTTCACCAGAGTGATAACTGGCCTGGCATTTCCTGGGGGCTCCTGCGCCACAGAGCCCCACAAGGCCACCCACCCCCAGCAGGGTGCAGTTGTAGGTCATGCCCAGGACCAGGAGCCTCCAAACCACCCCTACAGCTCCTGCCCTTACTCCCTGGATGATATACAAAGCCTCACAGCCAGCCAATGTTGCTGCCTAGGCCACCAGCAGCGAACTGCCCTGCTTATATGGGCAGCCAGAGCTCTAAAATGGCCACCACAATTAAGCACCTGCTGGCTGCTTGGCCCCAGTCTTAAAATGGCAGGCACAAACAGTGTACTGCCACATACCATCCCCCTTTAAATGGTACATGGGGGATGTTTCTCCTGCTGCTCCTCCACGCAGGTTCCCCTCAGAGCCTGTGAGAGCCCAAAAGTGGCAAGCACCCCAAAGGTGCTCTGCCACAGGAGGTCTTGTATTATCCCTTTCCTGCTTAATATATTTTTATATATTTATACATATAAATATAAAGGGGTGGGTCCCCGCTAAAGAACATGTTGCAAGATGCCTGAAGAAAAATCTGTGGAGCAATTCAGGTTAATTACCCTCAAGTAATCAAATCTATTGACTACAACAGGGTGGTTTGTTTACACCTATGAACATAACAAAAAGACCAAGGTGTGATGACCACCCCTCAGCAGGACATGTTGAGACATGACTGAGGAAAAAGCTAGCAAAACAGAAAAATTGTGATGGGTAACCACCCTAAATTATCCAGGCCTGGTGGCTACAACAGAATGGTTTGTTTACACCTCAAGAATATTACAAAGAACCTGACAGAGTGGTACCATCCCTAAACTGAATGGCTTTGATTCCATCACACTAGCTCTACAGGGATGAGTCAAAGACCAGTATGCAAAAACCAGGGCCATCTTTGATGACGTGTCCCATGACTGTAACAACCAGAGAGAAAAGGCCTCATAAGTATTAAAATCAGAAGACTCAAAAAAAGCAATAGATGGAAATAAAAAGATGATGATGTAGCAGCAGGCTCTTTTTTTAGCTCCCAAGCCTGCAGAAGGGGAACATGTATAACTGCATGAAAAGAAACTTGGCTCTCTTAAAACTTCTTACTCAGTCCTCCCCACCCGCAGCAGAGGACTGCTAAGCTCAGCCTCTGATGATTTAGTAGCGGCCATTTCAGAAATTGGTCTGAACCCTTTGACACCTCACCAAGTCCATGTGCTGAAAAAGAGATGTGGAATCATAAAACGCCTAAGTAACAAAAGACTGTCTCTTAAAAAAAAAAGAGAGAGAAACAGCTGGTGAAACAGTCTGGGGGATTTATCAGCCCCCTGTTAAGTTTTGCTGTCCCTCTGATAACAGGACTTTTTACTATGCAGTGATGGAGTATGCAGAAAAAATATACCTGGTGCCCAGTCACCAGCTGTAGCAACTAAGAGCTCCCCCACAACTTCAGGTAAATATCAGAAGTGAGGTGACTCACTTATTGGATGCTGAAATGAGGGACATTCTCCAAAGACAGGTTTAAGCCAAATATGTTAATTCTGAACTGTATGCTGCCATGCTTCAAAAATATCTGACATATGTGAAGCAGGATGACCTGGACAGAGGGAAATTAACCCTGTTTATGCTAGAACAGAACGCCCTAGAAATGGCAAGACCCCTAGAAACACCAACAAATCCTAACCCTGGAAATGTTGGGTAATGTGCCCGCCGGATACAAGAAAAATGCTAAAGTGTTGCTCAGCAAACTGAGTCAGCACAAGCATATTTCTTCTTGGGATGATCAAGGGGGTTTTGTATACAAAGGGATGCTCATCAACGGCTCTAACATGCTCAACTTAGTCCGGGGGACCCTTCAGACTCACACCGCTTCTAGTAAAAGTCCAACTAAAAGTTAGGACATCTTTATGAAAGCCATGGCCGAGCTGAATGTACCATCTTCTGTTTTGGGCAATGGTGTGAATCAGGATCATCTGGAACCCCTGAAACCATCTGCTGCAGACCAATAAACACCAGCCTTGCCGCCAAAAAAGCAAAAGATTGTCTCTAAAAGCAAGTGAAGCACCATGTAAAGTTTTACACTTGCAAAAAATTATTCTATACTGCTTCAAATTTTTGTCCATGGAGTATTTTTTTAAAGTGGTATGAGGTAAAAGAAACACACACACACAGATTTTTCTTTTTTTAAAAAAACCCAACAATGTGGTTCTTTATTTAAATAACACTTTTGTGGAAGTCGTTGCAAGAAACATGGGTCTGGGCATGTTGAAACATGTTTTGAGCTGGTCCAGTCATGTGGAAAGATTTGTATTTACTGTCTACAAATTGTATCACCATTTCATCATTTTGGACTAAATCATCAGAATACAATTTGAAAATGTGTTCAGATGATAGCCCCTTGTAACAGTGGTGCAGGAAAAACATACAGTGGTATCCACAGGCAACAGAGCTGGGGTCTTGTAATTGTTTTATCTGAAAAGCATTGCTGTTAGCATTCTTATTTTTAAAAAGCAATACTTTGAAGAAATAGACCAGTGTTTGGGAGGTGACCATACAAATCAAAAAATTCCCCATGGTTTTGATCTGCCAGGTAAATTGCCGGCCAGTGTTTTCCAGGCTGATTAGGCAAATGCATGTTGACCACTAGCCTTAGGGGTCTTCAAGACATCTGAGCCTTAGGGAGCCAGTCTCTTTTGTGTAAAGGTCTGTGGATAAAACCCAAGACAAGTATTTGCTGTCCATATTCATATGTAGCCGAACAGGATATTTCTCTGCAGGTTTATCTCTATAACATTGTCAAAGACCCCATACACAATTATGTTGACAGTGGTCAGCAAAGCACCAGCAAAGCATATTTCTGCTCTCAGGTTCCCAGTTTTAATTAGGGAATAACGTCAGCACATTTCTGATCAGGAGACAGGTCAAAGGCAAATAAGGTGTACCCCCAGGCAAACTCCTCATGGTTGATCAATAGGGAACGGTCTCTCATAAGTTTACTGCAGTCATCTGCACCAAATGCATATATTCTCTCACACAGTTACCATTCTAAAAATCTGGTTGTAGTTGTTTCACTGGGATTTGTTTTCCATCAACATACATGGCAATAAAATTAATATTGCTTAAAGTTGAAGTTTCTTCACAAAAAGCAAGGTGTACGTAATTTGTAGTTTACACTGTCCAGCTTCCAGGGTGCCCATCAAACAAAAGGAGTCTTCACTACAAGTCAGTTTAATTTTCATGTCCAGACCATTCAACAAAAGATTTTCTTGCATAAACAAATTGCTGCGGAGGTGGCCTAGCAGCTCTACCTTTCTGCTCTGGACAGTCAGGTTTGCACATCTCCTACACCTATGATTATTACCATCCAGAGTGACTTCTTCACGCTGCCTGGGGGTGTCTTCATAAAACAGGCTGGTTGAAAATTAGGTGGCGAGGATGTCATCACTGTAGCTGAGCACCAATTTGATGAAGGCTTGGTAAGGGTAACAGTTGTTGCTCTGGCTTATGAGATGATCTCCCAGTGACATCCAACTAGCTGAAAATAGAGGCCAGCAGGTAATTCATCAGGCCCACTGTGGTCCCATCATCAAGATCAGTTCTGTCACCTTTTACAATCTTGCAACAAAGGTACAGCAGCATGTTGTTCAAATCTATATAATCTTCACCATTCCTGGCAATGAAAAAATCAATGGGGGCAGACTCTGTAATAGCCAATAGCAGGGAGATCTCAATGTACAGACTTTTTTGAATGTTGGTCTGTGTAGGGGCTACTTGAAACAAATTCAGTCCAGATTTGATACACTCTTCAGGCCCGCAGTGAACAAAAGCCATCTTGGTTAAAATATATTTCTTTTTCTTCCAGAAGAGCAGCCTTTCTTTCTCTCAGGTAGCTGCTTCTTGGTCTTTCACGTATACCTGATCTGCTGACTTACCTTCTTTCCTTTAAGGGGTTGGGGCAGGCCTCTACATGGGGGCATAATGCATCTCTCTTTCTTTTAAGGCTCCTTCTTTTAATATACATAAGGCTGGACCCCTCCTGCTTTGCTGACTTGCCCACCTTATCCACAGCAGTTTGGGACACATGACCAATCACATCTTTGGCTATGTTTTGAGCTGCATTTTTAATATGGAGTTTAATAATCACCAGAATGCTTTCCAAAAGTGGGATGGCTTTTCTAAAGAGGCTGTGGAATATACCCCCCACACCAGCCCCATACATCATGGGCATCCCCTGATAACCGGGGAGACCATACCCTGCTATAAAATACCTCCACATCTTTGATTTTAACATTCTGTTAAACCACTGTAAAACTGCCGCTTTCATTTAATTATTCATAACAAAACACTGGATATTATACTGCTTTAGCAGTTTCCTAAAAGGCTTATTTAAAAATTATTTCCTGCAGTCAGTCTGTAGTTTTTTAGGCACACAACCGATTGAGAAAATGCTTTTAAAGGCTTTGGATATTTCACCTGACAATTTGTCTTTTAGGCCCAAGGCCTAGGCATGCTTGGATAATATCACTGTTAAGATATATTTAAAAGCACTGTTGTGTTTGGAGAACTGTTGCCTATCCAGCAAATCTGCCTGCCATTGTGCATCCACATCTGAAACAACAGTCTTGTTTCTTGTCAAATGTCTTCTCACTGACTTGTGTAGCTGATGTCATGGGGCATTTCTGATAATTCCCCATTTCTGATGTCATGGGGCATGTGATGAGGCAGGGGATTCTGGGGCCAACATGGTGGACAGGGGGTTGAACTTCTGATGTCATGGGGCATAAGACAGGGCAGCAGGGGATTCTAGGGCCAACATGGTGGCCAATGTGGTGGTCAAGATGGCAACCAGGGGGTGGGATTTCTAATATCACAGATTATGTAACAGGGTGGCAGGGAATTATGGGACCATCATGGCGGCCAATATGATGGCTAACATGATGGCCGGGGTGGGACTTCTAATGTCACGGAACACGTGATGGAGCAGCAGGGGATTCTGGGATTATCACGGCAGCCAACATGGTGGCCACGTATGGGACTTATGATGCCATAGACCATATAATGGAGCAGGAATTCTGGTTCCAAGATGGTGAGCAATAGGGTGAGGCAAGAGGTGGAGTGCCTGTCCGGGGATGAGGCTTAAAGTTTAACAAGAGATGTACCCATTATACTACTCACTGGGTTACTAACTAATGAGCGTGCTCTAAAGCTGTTCACTAAAGCTGATGTTGGTGACTAAAGTGAATGACTGGAGACCCTCTGGGTTAAAATCTGTGGGGAACTGTGAACGAGTCCAGTTATCTAATGGTTTGTACCCGTCCGGTCAATAACCTCCAGCTGGAAGTGCACCGTCTCTGGGGCTGCGTACGTCAAAACCTGCCTGCCACGACTTTGATGGTTCCTATGTTCAGTGTTTTCTTCTGACGCACGCAGGTCCAAAAATATTCCAGTTATTCCAGAGGTGGGATTCTTAAGGGCTCCTTCCTTCCCTACACCCTCACCCAGGCCTCCGTGCAAAATCGCAGTTGGCCTTCCAGTCTCTCCACCCTCTTTAGGGAGAGTGAAGGCCAATGTCTTAAATATACGAGTCCTGAAATCAACAAATTATGTGCCACCCAATCAGTTCCACTCCCGGGCACTTGGTCCCGGGTTCCTATGGTTAGTTGGCTTCAATGAAGTTCCACAGTCCTTTATCAGGGAACTCCTTTCCGTCCCCCCAGAGTCCTCCCCTTCCTGGGGTAATCCCTCCACTTGCCGGGGTGCACTGTGGCTGAGATTAGCAGCCCTATAAGCCGAGCTGCCCGCCGTGCAGACCCAGCCATGGTGAGGCACCTCCGGCCACCACGACTCCTGCAATCAACTTCAGGGCCTATTGCCCCCGTCGTCTTGCCCTTCCGGGGCCTTACCCTTGCCCCAGAACGTATGGGCTGGTTGCGTGTCGGCATGCTCCATTGCGCTGGGCTTCTGCCAGCGATCTGCTCCCGTGCTGGCACTTCGGGTCCCATGCTCCTTCATTCCAGTCTGGCTTTTAAGCCAGCCCGTTTCGCCTCACACCTGCAACAGGTGGGTAAGTGCCCTGCCCCCCGGGGCCACGGGCGGGCTGTCACTGTGGAGGCTTCCGCCCCGCGGGTCTCAAGGCTTGGCCACCCCGCTGCACTCGCACAGGGGACACAATGGCACAGGGGACACAATGGTGGAAATCTACTACAGACCTCCCACCCAAAGTCAAGAGCTTGACGTAGTTCACCCAGGAACTGGCTGAGGCTACATGCTCCAGGACCATGGTTGTCATAGATGACTTCAATTACACAGACATCTTGTTGGACGATCACTCAGCAAAATCCGAGTGGTCGCAAAGCTTCCTCTCATGCATGGATCTACCTGACTCAAGAAGTCTACGGGCCAACGAGAGGTAAAGTGCTGCTCGACCTGGTACTGGCTACTGGGGTACCCCTAATCAGTGACCTAGTGATCGATGGGAAGCTGGGTGACAGCGACCACGAGCTGATCACCTTCACTACCTACCGTAAAGCTGGCAAGTCAGTCAGCAACACTGAAGTCCTTGACTTCAGGAAAGCTGACTTTGACAAGCTCAGGAGGCTTGTCAGTGAGGACCTAAGGGACCATAACCCCAGGGGGAGGGGAGTCCAGGAAGAGTGGTTGCTCCCCAAGGGAGTGCTCCTCAATGCACAAGCTAAGTCTATTCCATCTCAGAGGAAAGGCAACAAGAGGGCACAGAAGTCCCCCTGGCTCACCAGGAATCTAGCAGACCTCCTGAGGTTAAAAAGAAAGGCCTACAAAGGATGGAGGATGGGATTCACCTCCAAGGAGCAATATTCTGCACTGGTCCAGTCCTGCAGGGAGCAATCCAGGAAACGAAGGCTGCGATTGATCTCCAACTAGCTTCAAGCATCAAGGACAATAAAAAGTCCTTTTTCAGATATATGGGGAGCCAGAGGAAAAGCAAGGACAACACTGGACCCCTGCTGAACCAGATGGGACAACTGACAACTGACGCCCAGGAAAAAGCAAACCTATTAAATGGGTACTTTACATGGGTCTTTCATCAGTCCCATGGGACGCCCATGCCCACCACAGGACAGGAGGTCCAGGTGAGGGAGATCTCCTGCCCTCCATTAATGCTAACCTCGTGAAGGAACACCTTGAGAGGCTGGATACCTTCAAGTCAGCTGGCCCTGACAATCTATACCCCAGGGTATTCAAGAAGCTGGCCAGCATCATAGCTTAGCCTCTGGCACGGATCTTTGAGAACTCCTGGTGCTTTGGTGTAGTGCCCGAAGACTGGAAGAAGGCCAATGTGGTGCCTATCTTCAAGAAAGGAAGAAAAGTGGATCCGGCTAACTATAGGCCCATCAGCCTGACTTCTATCCCAGGGAAGATCTTAGAAAAGTTTATTGAAGAGGCCATCCTTAACTGACTGGCCAATGCCAACATCCTGAGGGATAGCCAGCACAGGTTTGTTGCCAGTAGGTCTTGACTGACCAATTTCATTTCCTTTTACGACCAGGTGACCTATTACCGGGACAAGGGAGAATAGATTGATATTATATATCTTAACTTCAAAAAAGCCTTTGATCTGGTATCCCATGATCACCTCTTGGTGAAACTGGCCAATTGTGGCCTTGGGTCCATGGCTGGGACTTAAATCTGGATCTCCTATGTGATAGGCAGGAACACTGCCACACAGCCACCGCTTTATATATCTTAACTTCAAAAAAGCCTTTGATCTGGTATCCCATGATCACCTCTTGGTGAAACTGGCCAATTGTGGCCTTGGGTCCATGGCTGGGGAATTGGCTCCATGGTTGGACCTAAAAGGTGGTGGTTGATAGAAGTCAATTGCAATGGTGCCCTGTGACCAGTGGGGTCCCCTAAGGCTCTGTCCTTGGACCCATATTGTTCAACATCTTCATTAATGATGTGAACACTGGAGTCAGAAGTGGACTGGCCAAGTTCACCGATGACACCAAACTTTGGGGCTAAGCATTCACACCTTAAGACAGGAGGCTGATCCAGGCTGACCTGGATAGGATCAGCAAATGGGCAGGCAAGAACCTGATGGTGTTTAACACTGAAAAATACAAGGTTCTCCACCTTGGGAGGAAAAACCTGAAGCATCCTTATAGGCTCAGCAGTGCTACGCTGGCTAGCAATATGGAAGAAAGAGACTTGGGGGTCATCATTGACCACAAGATGAACATGAGCCTCCAATGTGATTCTGTGGCTACTAAAGCAACCAAAACGCTGGCTTGCATCCATAGATGCTTCTCAAGTAAATCCTGGGACGTCATTCTCCCTTTGTACTCGGCCTTGGTGAGGCCACAGCTGGAGTACTGCGTCCAGTTTTGGGCCCCACAATTCAAAAAGGATGTGGAGAAGCTTGAGAGAGTCCAGAGAAGAGCCACGCGCATGATCAGAGGTCAGGAAAACAGACTTTACGATGACAGGCTGAGAGCCATGGGGCTCTTTAGCCTGGAAAAGCACAGGCTCAGGGGTGATCTGATGGCCACCTATAAGTTTATCGGGGTGACCACCAGTATCTGGGAGAACATCTGTTCACCAGAGCTCCCCAAGGGATGATGAGGTTGAATGGTTATAAACTACTGCAAGACCATTTCAGGTGGGACATAAGGAAAAATTTCTTTATTGTCTGAGCCCCAAGGTCTGGAATAGCCTGCCACTGGAGGTGGTTCAAGCACCTACATTGAACACCTTCAAGAGTAATTTGGATGCTTATCTTGCTGGGATCCCATGATCCCAGCTGACTTCCTGCCCTTTCGGCGGGGGGCTGGACTCGATTTTCCAAGTTCCCTTCCAGCCCTAATGTCTATGAAATCTGTGAAATCTGTAATTCAGAAGCAAGGCAAAATGTAAGCCTTTTCATTAAATGTATGTTTTATGAATGCATATATTAAGCATCACTAAGGTCTTGTCTGCATCAGAACACTCCAGAAATGTAAACTGAATCAAAAGCGTGAAGTTAATGAGGATAAGCTAGTGCAGCAGTACGCATCATGTGCCAGCAGTGGGCCAAAATGAAACAAGCTCAGGTGTCGCAGGGCTGGGTGGTTGAGTATGGGGCCACTCAGGGATTACTATGCTACCTAGTGACCTTCAAGCTCTTCACACTGGTGATGACATAACTGTAAAATGGCTGAAACAATATGCCAAAACCGCATATGCTATATAAATAGTGCTCAAGGCAACAACCTGAGTCAAGAAAAATAAGCAGAATCTGTGGGGCACAAATTGGGTCAGAGAGGCAGGAAGTCAGTCAGAGAGTAGAGTCCAAAAACATGCTAATTCAAGAGCACCAGAGAAGATGGAAAATGAGGTTATCAACAAACTGAGTCAGGAAGCCAGAATTGTAAGTTGTAAGACTTACTAAGTCTAGTAAAGCCATGTTGCCCCAAAACTTCCTGCTTCTGTTCAAGAATTTATGTGTGGAAAGTGGGGATGCGGGCAGCTGACCCCAGCCAGTCACTCCAATGACATGGAGTGGGCATGTGGTTAGGCCCTCCTAGAGACTTCAGGTCAGCCTTGACCAGACTGGGGATCAGCCATAGGGTGGCAGGCTGAGTTGAGTAGAAATGCCAACGAGGATGAGGCCTGAACTATACAGCCATATCCTGACATCACACTCCCTTCCCCCTTAAGACAGCCCCTGGGGGGGCACATGTCCTGGTTTCTCCAAGTGGTCTTTATGGAATTTTCTGAGCAGGTCGAGGGCTTTGATGTTTTCTGCTGGTTTCTACACGTGGTCTTTGTGCTCATATACCTTCCAAATTACTAAGTAATGCAACTTCATAGTCTCCACTATGAAAATAAAATCTCATAAATTAGATACTCTTCCTGTCCCTGGACTGCTATGGTGGGGGGGAGGGAAGGAGGGGGAGGCAGGGGGTGGAGTTTGGGTACAGTTTGGGAAAGAATTCACTGTATTGAGCTTAAGTAGTAACACATGGAATACCAAGAAAATCTTCAATATCAGGGGAATTGTAGTTTGAGGTCTACCACTCGGGAGCCAGGAGCAGCAGGGAGAGGAGGGATCCAGGCACACATGTGTCCCACACGCACGTGTGCCTCCTTACCAGAACCGAGGCGAAGGCATACGCAGCAGCAGCAGACCCAGCAGCGGGGACAGCAGCAGCTGATCCCCTTAAGGTAAGTGGGCAGAGGGGCCAGATGCAGCTGAGCTGGATCCAGAGGAGAAGCCCCCCAGATCCTTCTTAGCTCAGCTGGTAGGAAGCTGCGCTCTTGAGCCACGCTGTGTGAACAGGATGTGCAAACAGGCGTGCTCTTACAGAGCACGCCAGCATTTGCATCAGAGTTTGCGCTGGTGGGCAAGCAGGAAGGGCCAGGAGGGAGACTCCTACTAGGACAGAGTGAAGGCACTGCACTAAGCTAAAAACAAGCAGCAACTCCTATGATGGTGTTGACACGGAGTGCTGCCAGGACTCCTGCCCGGGGGAGCAGCCTACCTGGAGCCTGTCTGAGGCGTCCACCCATTCCCTGGCCTGTGGGGGTTGCCCAGCAAGGCCTGGGGGGGCAAGGATTGGGGACCCCCACACCTGTCCTGCAGGCGCCTGCCTTAGGGCCCTGGAGGCACAGGTGAGGGAGCTCCAGGAGGAGGTTAGCAGGCTGAGGGGAATCAGGGAGGAGGAGGAAGAAATTGACGACTATTTCCTTTCCCTGCAGGGTCACACACCCAAGGAAGAAGCACCTTGGGAAGTGCCCTCCACTGCAGAGTGGCAGACGGTCACCTCTAGAACCAAGGCTGCTCTTAACACAGCAGTACCAGCTGGAGAACAGGTACAAGGCCCTGGCAACACTGGAGGAGAAGGAGGGGGAGGAGGCAACCGGAGAGGAGGTAACTCCACACTCTCCATGCTCCAAACAGGTCAAAGGAGGTAAGCAGTCCTGAAGGAGAAAGCGTCAGGTGATCATCATAGGTGACTCCATCCTGAGAGGTACAGAGGGCCCCATCTGTCGCCAGGACCCCTTGACACGCGAGGTCTACTGCCTACCCAGAGCAAAGATTCAGGACGTGATGGGGATGATCCAGGCCATGATCCAGCCCACCGATTACTACCCCATGGTCCTAATCCACAGAGCGGACTACCACGCTCTGGGGGGCGTGCTGAAGGAGATAGGTTCACAGGTGGTATTCTGTTCTACCAGTGAGTGGACAAGGAAGACGGCATGCGACATGCATCACAGAGACCAACTGGCAGCTTCGGGAATGGTGTCTTGAGGCGGACTTTGGCTTCTTTGACAACGACCCGCACATCATGATGAGAGACATGCTGGGGTGGGATGGGCTCCACCTTTCCCCTAAAGGTAAGCATGTGTTCTCTTCTAGGTTGGTGGATCTTCTCCAGTGGGCTTTAAACTAGGCTCATCGGGGGAAGGGGAAGACAAGGGAGGAGGAAGTCTTGGACTGCTAAACCAAGCAGCATTCACAAGTACATCCCAGCCTAGACCAATGAATGGAACATATACATAGGAAAGCAACAGGGGCTAGGGCAATGCTGTGATTAGGCGGCCAGTGCACACATCTTCAGGAGGCCTCAAATACCTCTACACAAATGCTTGTAGTATGGGAAACAAGCAGGAGGAACTTACCCTCCTGCTAGCTGACACCAACCCAGACATAGTGGGGCTCACTGAAACATGGTAGGACCCAACGTATGACTGGGCAGTGAATATCAAGGGCCATAGGCTGTAAAGGAGGGACAGGACAGGGAGGAAAGGCGGGGGTGTGGCGCTCTACATTAAGGAAGAATACACATCCTCACCAGGTAGCACAGAGTCAGAGGAGGGGCACCTGGAAGTGCTCTGGGTTAGAATACAAAGCAGTTGAGGGGAAAGAGACTTAACAGTGGGGGTCTACTACAGACCACCCAACCAAGGGGAAGAGCTAGACCAGAAATTCTTAAGTCAGCTCACAGAGGTAGTTAGGTCAAAGGACATGGTCATAATGGGTGACCTGAACTTTCCAGACAGCTGCTGGGGAGATCAGTCAGGCAGGTGTGACTGCTCACTTAGGTTCCTAGCCCAAATGCAGAACCTCCGTCTTACACAGGAGGTGCACAGCCCCACCAGGGGAGACGCCTTGTTGGACCTAGTGCTGGCCACGGGTGACGACCTGGTGAGAGGGCTGCAGATGCTCGACCACCTGGGAAACAGCAATCATGGCCTGCTGGAATTCACCATCCAGCACAAGGTGGCAAAGGCCTACAGCAAGGCAGCTGCCCTAGATTTCAGGAGGTTGGACTTCAATAAGCTAAGGAGAATAGTCGGGGAAGCACTGAAGTCCCGGAGGGGAGGGGAGCCAGGTGTCCAAGAAGAGTGGTTGCTCCTTAAGGAGGTGATCCTCCAAGCCCAAAGAGAGGTAATCCCAACATAGATCAAAGGAAGAAGGAGGGCACAAAAGCCCCCATGGCTCACCAAAAGCATCTGGAAATGTCTTCTAGCTAAAAGGGAGGCATACATCCAATGGAAGGGAGGGACCATCACCAGGGAGGATTATACTGCGGTTGCTCGGGGATGCAGGGGGACAGTCAGGAAGGCCAAGGGGGAAATGGAACTGGGACTAGCTACCCAGATCAAGGACAACAAGAAGTCCTTTTTTAAATACATACGGGGCAAAAAGAAGGTACCAGGTAATGTAGGGCCCCTGCAAGACACGCTAGGTAATTTGGTTGTCACACCAGACGACAACCTATTTAACAACTTCTTCGCCTCCATTTTCCTGAGCAGGGACCAGATCAGCCCCCCCACCGGGCCTCCCTCAGGCCCCAGGGGAGACGCATCTATGCCAAGGGTCAGGGAGAATCTAGTCAGGGAACTTCTAGAGGGACTGGATGTATTTAAATCAGCTGGTCCAGATGATCTCCACCCCAGAGTGCTGAGGGAATTAGCTAAGGTCATTGCGGGACCCCGGCACGGCTTTACGAGCACTTGTGGTGCTCTGGTGTGGTGCCAGCGGACTGGAAGAGGGCCAATGTGGTTCCCATCTTCAAAAAAGGGAGGAAGGTGGACCCAGGGAGCTATAGGTCAGTTAGTCCTACCTCGATCCTGGGTAAGATTTTTGAGAGAATTATTCTGGCACATGTCCACGAGGGGCCAGCATGGGAGATTATGCTTAGAGGCAACCAAGATGGGTTCATTAGAGGCAGGAAAAATAATGCAGCAGGGCAACCAGCATGGATTCATAGCAGGTAGATTATGCCTGACTAATCTGGTTTCTTTTTATGACCAGGTCACAAAGTGCTTAGACACAGGAGTAGAGGTGGATGTCATTTCCTTGGATTTTAAGAAGGTCTTCGATACATGTATCTCATCCCATTCTCATAAATAAATTAAAAGGCTGTAACTTAGATAACTACACAGTCCAGTGGGTAGCAAATTAGGTTGGGGGTCGCACCCAGACAGTGATGGTGGACAGGTTGGTATTGACCTGGAAGGATGTGGGCAGTGGGGTCCTGCAGGGCTTGATCCTTGGACCTGTGCTCTTCAATGTCTTCATCAGTGACTTGGATGTGGGTGTGAAGTGTACTCTGTCCAAATTTGCAGATGATACTAAATTGTGGGGTGAAGTGAGCACACCAGAAGGTAAGGAATGATTGCAGGCAGAGCTGGGCAGTTTGGAAAAGTGGGAAGTACACAATAGGATGCAGTACAACAAGGACAAGTACAGTGTGCTGCGCCTAGGGTGCAAAAATATCCAGCACATCTACTGGCTGGGAAGTGACCTTCTCAGCAGCAGAGAAGCAAAAAGAGATCTCAGAGTCATAGTGGACTCCAAGATGAACATGAGTCGTCAGTGTGACATAATCATCAGCAAAGCTAACCGCACTTCTTTATGCATCAGCAGATGCATGATGAATAAAACCAAGGAGGTGATACTTCCCCTCTTTGCAGCATTGGTTAGACTGCAGTTGGAGTACTGTGTCCAGTTTTGGGTGCCATACTTTAAGAAGCATGTGGATAACCTTGAGAGGGTCCAGAGGACAGCCACTCATACAGTTAAGGTTTTGCAGGCCAAGCCCTATGAAGAGAGATTAAGGGACCTGGATCTGTTCAGCCTCTTCAAGAGAAGGCTGAGAGGGGATCTTATGGCCACCTACACATTAATTAGGGGGGTGCAGCAAGGAATCAGAGATGCTGTGTTCACCAGGACGCCTCTTGGGGTAACAAGGAACAACGGTCAGCTGGGCACAGAAAAAGGGGGCCAGGGAAACAGTGAGAGGAAACATTTGAGGGCGAAGAAACCAGTGAAAATGAATGGAGAGGAGGGCAGAAGGAGCAAAGAAGGAGTAAGGGAGAAGCAGAGAAATAGAGAAAAAGAATCAAAGGAGTGTAAAACTGACGGGATGTTGAATACACTAATCTTGTCTAAAAATGGTCTGAGTTAAAAGCATGAGCAATTATGAACAGTGAATTCTTCCTAAGGTTTCCTTACCCAATCCTCTAACTTGTTTCTGTCTGATTTGCTCTAGCATACTGCAATAGTATTCCCAAATGGGAACTCTTCATTGACGAGTGGATAGGACTATTTTATTTTTAGATATTCAAAACATATGAAGTAGACATTTCATTTGGAATCTGCAATCATCAATGCTAAAGATACTGCTTCTGTAATAGACTTTCTAATTAAAGATATCTCCTAATTTACATTTTAATTATTTTCAATGATTTTTCTAATAAATTTAAAACTACCTAAATTTTGTTAGTTTCTCCTTGGAAAGTGCCTTTTTTCCTGCTACGTGTTTAGGATACATTTAAATTGGTTTATCTTCTTTGTTGTATTTCAACAGTAAATTATCAAGATATATGCAACTTTTGCATCAGAAAATTATTACTGATGCCAGCAGACATTTCCAAATAGTAATTGTTAGGGCTGTGCAAAGCTTCGGATTACAATTTGGATTCAGAGACAATTCAGACAATTCAGATGCCGAATCTACAAATCTTAATCAAATTGCTAGAAGCTTTAGGCTTTCCAAATCGATTCAGAGCTCCTGAATCAATTAGGAAAAGATTCAGCAATTCGGAGATTCAGCCATAGGGTATAATGGGAAATCAATTACATATCTATAACTTTATTGTTTTTCAGCTGGTTCAAATTAAACTCACAGGGATGGAAGTCTATGCTGTGGGCATGATGCCTGCCCAGCTTCAATGTGGTAGGTGTGGGGTTTCTGGGAAACTGCACCTCAAATTTCTGAAAGCAGAACTCATGTCACATGTGTGTGTTAAGCCACAGTGAGGTGAAAACTGCAGGGGTGGTAGCTCTTTCTGAGACCACAAATCCTGCCAAGTTTCAAGGAGATAGGTGCAGGGGTTTCTGGAAAACTGCACCTCAAACTGCTGACAAGCAAAACTCATGACATGGGTGACACTGTGTGTGTGTTAAGGCATAGGTGGGTGAAAACTGCCAGCCTGTTAGAGCCTGCTGTGGCCACAAAGCCTGACAGCTGTCAAGGAGATATGTGCAGGGGGAGTCTGGGTTCTGGGGCCGCAGGCAGGCAAAACTTGTGACATAGGTGCTTGTAGGACTCTGTGTGCATTCAGGTGCACCCTTCCTGGCACTGGGGCCTCTGCACAACACAGCAGTGTGCCCCCATGAGGCCTCCTCCTCCCCTACAGCTTTGGTTTGGTCCACAATTGTAAATGAAGGCAGGTCAAAATAACTTAGCAGGCTCAACACCAACAGCACCAGCAACATCAAAGGTACCCGGATGGAGCTATCCCAGAGACTTTCTTTTTATAAAGGAATTGACAGCAGGAAGTAAAGATGTTGTGTTGGATATATGTTACTCATGGTGTGTGATAGCTTATCTTGTGTTTTTATGTTTATAAGTTTATTATGAAAAAAACAGAAATAGTTAGAAAAATGTATCTTAGGAAGCTTTTGGGTTGAAAAACCCTTTGTCAGGCTGAGGAAGTGCATGTAGTTGGTATGTCTCCTGGTCCTGGATGGAAGGAATAGAAAAGAAGCCAG
>NW_017728909.1:31076676-31117013 GCF_001723895.1 Crocodylus porosus | reverse complement strand
GCAAGAAAGCCAGTCAGTGAAAATGGAAATGGAGGTGTCAGGGGGTGAGGAACAGGTTGGAGGGGGTAGGGGGGGGCAGGGAAGAGGGATGTAGCAGCACAGGTAAAAATGCAGAGATACCTGGGGAGTCAAATGTCTGGCAGGTTGCAGTATGTCAGAACTCCACTCTCTGATCTATACTGAGTCCATGAGTTTGTGGGGGAGGAGGCCTCATGGGGTCACACTGCCATGTTGTGCAGAGGCCCCAGCACCAGGAAGGGTGCACCTGAACACAGTCCCACAAGCACCCATGCTCCGAGTTTTGCCTGCCCATTATACTCTATGGCCGAATCATCAAATCTTTTCCGAATCGATTCAGCCAAATTGAATTGGAAAAGCGATTCGAATCTCTGAATCGAATCAGCCAAATCCAAATCAAACAGTTGCCTGTTAACTAATTGTTAGCTGCTGCTTCAAAACCTACTAATTGTTAGCTTCTGCTTCAAAACCAGTGGAAGGAAAATGCAGCACTGTTTCTGTGGGGTCTAAAATAATAGGCATTAAGTGAAATGACCAAGATAGAAATAAACTGACTGAATCCAAAGGACATTTCCTAACATATTATGATATTAAATATTAGACTTAAACTACTTGAAAATCCAAATAACTTTAAAAAAATCCCTTTGCTTTGTAACTAGTTAATCAGAATATACCAGTACATTTTGTACTGTACTGAAGGACATAAATGAAGCATGCATTGCAAACATTCGTAAGCTTATTTCAAATTTGCGGTGAGGGACAAAGAGGATTTTTTGAGTCTACAGTTCCTATAAAAAAATTAAAATTAATAAAATGTGTAAGAGCTAATGTCAACAATGCAGTAATAAGGTTGAGAAATAAAGCACTCAGGAGTCAGAAAATCCAGATATTACACTTTAACTCCCACAGCTTTAACTATCCAAATTATATATCCTGTATATTTTATGGTAGACCATTAACAACAAAATAATATATTAAGACTTAGGCTTATTAAAGAAAATAGAAATGGAAAGTAACACTTGTACAACGTGGCCAAGTTAAGACCGTGGGAGTAATCTTAAGTTCTAGGGTTTCCTGAGTCAGAATGGTTTGAGTATATTTTAGATTCATATCTGGGCTCAAAAGATCAAATTCAGGTCCTGCTCAGATCTAAGCCTATGGGATAAATATATTTTTATACTTATATAACTCACACAGCTCAACTGAGTTCTCTCAGACTTTTGATGAAGTCCCACCTTTGGGTTGAGTCCAGTTATGAGAAATTCTCATGAGCCTCAAAGTGATTTGTCTGAAAAAAATATAACTGTATGAAAAAGGAATGAGGGGAGGTTAAGACAAAAGTTGGAATTCATCCTGAGTACAGCAAGTGCTACCTGGGCTTTCTGTGATATGCATATGTAAACAAAGGAAATTGCAGTAAGTTGTAGTTTTAGCACCTGATATTGATCTGATTTGCATGATATTACACCTATCTAACTTCCTGGAAGTAGTTTACACCAGTTTAAATGAAATCAAGATCAAGCTTTAGATTACATGGTATGCAACCCCGACCCTCTAACAGCTCAGCTTGTCTGTTTGACAAGAAACGGCTGTTCTGCCATACCCAAAGCTACTGCAGTAAGCTCTGGTTCTCTCTGACGACAACACCATTATCTTTTCTGGAACTTAGTTGGAGTTTGTGGAATGTGCACCTCCTAATGAGTGTGAAGTTGTACTTTTGAAACAGTCTAGCATTATACTTTGGGAGTGTTATACAGCTGCATATGAATTTAGCCATACCAATCACTTGTCTTTAGAAGCTTGTCATAATAAAATAGAAAACTGAGCTAAATTTGACACATACTAAACAAGTAACCTTTCTAATACTAGCCAAGTAAGAAATATTCTCTGAAAAACACATGCACTTCCTAGGAAAGGGAAAGAATTAATGTCCAGCTATGAGATGCTAAAAACTAGATCTCTTTGTGGCTAAGTGAACGTACATATGGTCTCAGATAAAAACAACAATAATCAAATACATATGACCCACATGTGGCTGCTACAGGAATGTAGTATATATCTACATAAGGAAGATTTGAAGAAAAGCCAGCATGATAATAGTACTGATAGTGTTGGAGTGTTGGTATAATTGTGATGGTCCAGGAATTATGCAAGGCAAGGATTTCTTAGGATAATATCTTGTATTAGACCGACTGTATAGATGGAATAGAGTTATAAGTTTTCCAATGCAAGAAATTCTTAATCAGCATCAGCACATTTTTGTCACACTGTAATGGTAATAGGGAAGATTAACTGAGAGTGAGAAAGTTTTCAGTCTTTTTCCTGCTGCACACATCAGAAGAGGGTTCTGGGTATCAGTGAAATTGGTCAAGCAGAAATTTACCAGTACAGATTAGGGAGCAAGAAGTTCTTCATTGACCCAGCTAATCTTCAGAATGCCCTACCCAGGGTGATGTGAGGGAGAATGGAGAAATGGTGAGTGCTTGCCTATATCTTTCCATCACTTGTCTTGGTAATTCCTTCCTACCACAGCTTCCAAAAGTGCCCAATGAAAGTCACGTGAAGACTCAAGGGTTAATTACAGACAGTCAGAATGGAGGCTGAATGGATTCAATCTTCACATGTTAGTCTAAGCTACACAGATTGAACTGCTAAGCAAGAGAACAGACATTCACTTTTGATTCTGGAAACGCAGCCACATGCCTGCAGTGGCCCATGCCAGAACCCCCGGGACGCTATAGCATGCCTCCCTGCTTGGCTGGAGCAGACAGCTTAGGCCAAATCTAGCCTGCCTACCCTGCAAGGGGGGCTTATGGGGGAGGTGTAAAGTATCCTGGGCTGCTGGGGGGCTGTGAGTTAACATGAATCTGGAAGGATCTGGGACAGAAGTTCAATAAATTGATTTAAGTTAAATCAGTTAAATCTGACACTGCATCCTCCAAGTTTATTTTAAACCACTTTCAACCATTTTGAAAGGTTTATGTGCACTGAACTTCTATTGTGTTACAGATTTGAACCAGTTTCCAATCACTTTTACCAGTTTAAGTGTAATTTCTATCCCTACCTAAGTTGTCCAGAGGGAAAGCATGGCTACCACAGGAAGGGCAGGAGTAAAACTTTAAGCACCAGAGTGAAAGATGGAAAGTAGGCCATCCAAAAGGGCAATGAGGGGATGAAGGAATTTTAAAGCAGATTCTGGCCTAAAGGTTTACTCTCACTCTCTCCTCTAGTAGCTAGAATGACTGTTTGGCATGTATACTGAAAGCCTATACTGGTTTACAGTGCTTTTCACTTTCAATTGCTTAATTCTTTCAGTCTGATGTACATAGCTATTGCTGGCTAGCAGATCATTTAACTGCCTTTACAAAGATTATCAAACAGATGGATCACAGGGCTTATTGCCACAGACTGGGCTGTGCTGGGCTGGCTGTAGGGGAGCATGTCCCCTCCTGGCGCAGCCAGCAGGACAGGCATTTCTGTGTGGCTAGAGTGACTTCCTAGGCATAGAGTTCTCAAATTACTTGGCAAGCTATATGCCCTGCTAGCACCCAGGGGATTAACATTGCTACTACCACTGTTCCTTACTTACCTCCCTTTCCCTGCCATCAAATTTATCATTTTTAGCAACTGCTGCTGATGAAAATAAGCAACAGTTGGTGATGGAGTTCAGCAGCAGTGGCATTAACCTTCTAGCTACTGCCAGGATTTATAGCCTGCCTATTGATTTGAGTTTGACATCCCAAATTAAATCTAACACTCTCAAAATAAGTTAATGATTATAACTATAATTACAATAATTTTTATACTATATTTTTCTTTCCCCTTTGTCCTTGGAACTGGACTATAAACCCTGCCTGAAGTAAAGCACCCTGTAGGCCACTTTCAAATACACTGCCTTGCTAAGCCTGGAATTACATATCCTGGACTCCTCTGACTTCTTCCTCTAATGCCTAGTTCAGGGATATACCTTTGTCAGGAAATCCCCATCTGCTCTGTTAGCATGTATCTCAAGAGGGACAGAGCTGGAAACCAGGAGCAGGTTCAATTGTCACATGTTAATTTGTACAAATACTTTCAAACGCTAAACAGTAACTGTATAATTATGGCTGAGGTGTTCTAATGCATGTGTGAGGAGTTTCATGTTAGTCACAACTGATCTGAAAAGAGTTTTTTTCATGAAGTAGCTACAGCACAGAGTCGAAGTTGTCTGGACACCTTCACTATGTATTTCTGCAACTTAGTACATTACAATTTCCATTAAATCGAACCTTAGTGCTGGATTTCCTGCATCTGTAATGACTGCTTTTGGAAGAATGATGTCATTCTTGCAATTTCTTTATTACCCTTAATTTACAGATATGAACTTTCAACCATAACCCCATTTTTATGGCTTTCTGCCTGAAGGTCACAGCCCAATTATATGCATGAATAGAAACAGGAAATAGACACAGTCTGGTGTATGCTTGGCAGACTTTTCCAAAAGAGATTCAAACGATGAGGCTAAACAACCCTATGGGAGTTTTGTAAGGATAAAAATGTGTACCTGAGCTTAATCTCCTGCTGGAATGTTGTTGATAACTAAGATAATTGCCACTCAGAAGGTAATATACAGTCTAGCAGCATGGTTCCATAGTCCTTTCACCCAGGGAAATCCAAACCTTATCATGCCCTAGCAGGTATGGACATAATTCTGTATTGTATTAAATAAAAACATAAAGTTCCCAATCTCAGAAGTTAATCTCAGTTTTTTGCTTTGTTTCGTATCAATACACCTCCCTCGTGATGGGATAAATCCACATATAACGGATAAGAAATCATATAATTGTAATATGACATTGCAACTCACAAATTACCATTGAATTTACCCTAACAAAATCTTTTCTGGCCCTGCCATGCAATCTATGAAGGTTAGTAGTTGGGTATGTCTGTTTTATTTGAAATATGAAATCGTGCAAACATTGTCACTGTGCAAGGCCTCAGACAAGTTTCCAGAATAATTACTGTTAAAATGCAAAGAAACTGAGAGGTCAAAATGGAAAGTGAGTCACTTCCTTTTGTTTCATATAACACACTAGTACTTAGCATGGACTGTACTAACACGGATTATCTGCACCATAGTTTTTGAGTCTGTTCCCCAGAAATCAATGATGGTAAGTAGGGGGCAGGGGAGAGGGGGCTGCCCCTACTTACCACCATGGAGTCCGGGTCCAGCTCCCTGCAGCAGCAAATGAGGAGGCCCAAATCTCTAAAGCTATTGGAATCTTTTCTGAATTGATTTGGGGAGCTTCAAATCGATTCGGACCTTTTTATTGGTCTCCTGATTCGATTCAGATTTGGAGATTCGGCTGCTAAATTGAGCTGAGTCTCCTCTGAATTGAATCAGCACTGAAAGCTTTGCACAGCCCTACCAGGGCCCTTACCTTCCACTGGGTGTCTGAACATGCATACTCTATATCCTCCCAACAGAAGACCTCTATATATTTTATCTTCTTCCTCTTTCCTGTTCTAGCCTGATATTCCAGGTGCTTATTGGTTCCTTTATTTATTTTCACAAACATTTATGGTGAAGTTACTGTTTTTCTATCCTTTTGCATTTTTCAGGAGTGTACCTCATTTGGATTTAGTATTACAATCTCACTTAAATTCTTTTTTGTAGACAGTACATCCCTCCAGAGGTTTCTGTTCCAAAACAGTTTGGCCATATAAAAATATAACCTTGGTCAGACTGCCAAAGTCAGTGAGATTTGATGACTAAGTGTTGGTCATGCAAGCTAATGTTTTCTAAGTGTGGCTCTGACATACCACAAGTACAAAAGTTTTACCCAGTCAGTCTACTAAAAGGAATCATTTTGGAACCAAGAGTTCCAGTTTTTTTAATATTTTAACCAAGATTTCATAACATTTTGGGGAACAAAATATTTCTGTTGGATCAGGTCATCTCTTCTTCTTGTTCCAATACCCTTCTTGAACATGAGGGCTCCACCTGTAGCACGTAAACCATATCATTAAATAAAGTAGCTGTATGTAGATATTCTACATAGGATGAGACAGAAAATTTAAAAATATTACAATATACAAAATGAAAGCATAGGATAAGTGTCTTGTTTTGTTACTGTTAATAGTTGGTATAACTCAGAGGCTTTACATTGCAGCATTTGATTCTGGCCTACAACAAGGGAGCAAAGCAAGGGAAAGGAGACACAGATTGTAGTAATGAGGAGAAAAAATATGGCCTATGGGATGAGATCTGAGGACGAGATCTTTCAGTATATAATATTAGCACAGAGTGGCCAGCACATTCCCAGCCGCTAAAATCAGTGCAAGTAAGAGCTCTCAGGTCCAGATGGGATTTTATTTAGCAGCACCAGGATTGAATTGTTGCAGTATTAACAAAATGTGTGGTAGAAGGGGTTCATGAAGTTCATTTAGGAACCAAAACATCATAGAGAAGGCTCCTTTATACTGGCCTCAAATTAATGGTGACATTGAAAAAATTGTTAAGGTTGATGCATACACAAAAAATATATACCAGGTCAAAGGAAAGATTCCACACTGGTTGCAGAATAAAAATTAGTCAGGTGATACAAAGGAAGCATTAATCTGTTTACAGTGGCTCAGCTGTCCTAGATCAGTATTCACTCATCCCTCAGACAAACTGTCAAGATACTTCAGCTAGACAGATGGCCATGTATACTGAATCCATTTTCAGTAGCCAGGTATATGGACTAGAGCAGCACATTACAGTGAGCATGGATTTGAGCTATTTGTAATAAAGTTTGGTTTTAGATAAATTGTCACTATTCTCTATTATTCCCAGTCCAATGAGTAGTGGAAAATAGTTTCAGTCCCCTATCCTGCAGGTGACTTCAGGAGGCTGTGTTCTGGCTTAGATGGATGTCTACATGAAGCAGATGTATCAGCTACATCCCCACTCCTGCACCATGGTTTTTGCCCAGAGCTAGTCTCCCCTCCTCCTGCAGGGTTTTTCCCAAGGCAAAAAAGCTACTAGTTATGCCTGTGTTGCAGACAGCAGTGATATCACAAAGCAGATGAGATTTTGGCCCCAGATAGATACGTATTTGAGAAAAACAAGTAACAGTCTCCAAATCAAGAAAGGTGGGAGCAAAGGGGAACTGGGTTAGCCTAGCTAGCATAAATACCAGTGGCTGTTGCAGCATGGAGCTCAACTCAGATTCTGATGTGGGTACATCTGTACAAAGGCAGAAGTAGACCCTTAGAAACTATATGCTCTTGTCTCAATGATTCCCAGTCAGTTTTCATGAACACCTATTTATTCAGATTTTATGCGCAATAGCCCTGCGGTTTAGCTATGTAATACTTTCTGGAAAGCCTTGGAAAACAGAGTTGTGGTCTGTGCTTCATAAAAGAATCGAGCTGAGGTACAAGAAGAAAGGTCCTGTAATAGTTAATATAATATTGCTTCAGCCTCCTTCTGCCTCATTATGCTGGCACCACATTTTATAATATATTCTCCCTCCAACACACATTTGTGATAGTTCAGCACTTTAATCTTGTCTTTTAAAAGGATGGCATTTGTTCAAACATTTTATATATTGAAATACGCCTTGTTTTTAATGTAGTTACATAAAGTATTCATTCAGATTGTTAACTTACAACAAAAATCCTGTTTTTCTGGCTGTCATTTACAGGACTATCTGATATATCAGTTTCATATGGACATACCTCTAAGCCTGCTGAAGTCACTTGCAGGATAGGGCCTTTGCAGTGAAAAGCATCCAACAATATTACTGGTTTATGATATGTTCCCAGAGGTTACAGAAAGTAGCACAAGTTTCTACAACAC
Source organism: Crocodylus porosus (assembly GCF_001723895.1). Classification (NCBI taxonomy): domain Eukaryota; kingdom Metazoa; phylum Chordata; order Crocodylia; family Crocodylidae; genus Crocodylus; species Crocodylus porosus. The sequence continues at coordinate 31,109,170 of NW_017728909.1, read as the reverse complement.
AGCAAAAATACAACATGAGCATTTTAATGCAGTAATACAGTTATAAAGTCAGGAGTTAAAACTAGGTTTCTGGTAGGCAAATTGATTCCCCCCTGTTTCAGATACAGCTTTTTAATTACTTGTTTAAATTTATTTGCAACATAGAAGAACCATTATTCATGTTTATTAGGAACTTCAAGGCTGCAATATGCATTTTTATTTAATTTCCTTTTTTACTATAAAAGAAGTGAAAATAACTATGCTTAATTTTAAAATGTCATGTTAAAGTTTTCACTTGAGAATATTATTAAATTTCCAGTAAGACTCAGAGTTCAAAGATTAGTGAGGTGAGGTAAATGGTATTTGGAACAGATGAATTCCCTTCCTCAGGGTCAGTTTAGCAGATTTTCAGTTTACATTTTATTAGCTGTAACTTTGCAACTGAAACACAAACCTTTTTTCCCCCCAAAATATATTTGCAGAATGGAATGACCATTGTGAATAAAATCCATTTCTCATAACTGGGAGGAATTTACAGGTTTTTCATGATTACAGTTTTCACATGAGTACTCACAAAGCTTTTTGCATGATTTTGCTGATTATTTTATTTATAATCTTGCTCTTGCGCCTGTCCCAAAAGAATGCAACGTTCACTCGGGTTTGAAAAAAAACAACTATTTTTTTCCACCCACAAGGTGATGTCACAAACAAGGCAGAAATCTGGTAACATCTAACAGATTTCAAAAGTGATTGGTTAGTCATTTAGAACACCATGCAAAGAGCTGAAGATTTTAATTTCTGATGTGATTTCACACAAAAAAGATTTCTTTTTTCCATGATAGGATTTTTTTTTTCCTGCCCTACCCTTGTCTAACTTAAAAGCACTGAAGAGATAGTACACAAATTCATTTGGAATCCTTTTCCGGAGATACCAACAGAGGAAGCCATGAACCTAGGAACAACTTCCAACAGAAAATGGAAGTTCCCCTGTAGAAAAAATTGATTTTCTGTAAAATTAATTTTCTGCCAATGGGAAAATCCCAGCTCTAATTAGAATACTATCCAAGGATATTTTTCATCACATTTAACTAGTCATAACTAGAATGTGAAAACAGGATTATAACAGTACCAGGTTTGCAACCCTAAATATTAAAGCCTTGCTAACCAGTAAACAGTGAACATAATTTTCATAATATAACATCCATTATAAATTCTGACCAGGGCCAGATTAACACTTTAGTGGCCCCAAGGCAAACAACCTGGGCCAGTCGAGAACCCCCTCCCCACCCCGGCACTGTCGCCCACAGGGAGCAGGGCTTGGAGCCACCATTAGAAAGCAGCCGTGGTGGCAGTAAGGCCCGTGGAGGGGAGGGGAAAGGCAGAGGCAGTTTAAGGATTTCTGGGGCCCTGGGCAAAGAGAAAATTGGAGGCCCCCTCCCCCTGCAGGAGCTTTCTGGGCTGGCCTGGCTCCTCCCTGCAGTGCTGGACACACAGAGACACACACAGACAGGCACAGAGACAGAGACACAGACAGATACACACAGACACGAGAGGTGGGCAGAGAGAGACAGAGAGAGACTCACACACAGACATGCACTTTCCTCTCACAGGACGTCCCCTCTCCCCCACTCTCGATCATTTTGAGGCCACCCCCCACGCCCTCAGCACCACAAGCTGCCCGTGGCTCCATCTAGCTCCCCACCCAAACTCCTGCTCCTGCCCCTGCCCCATTCCCTCTCTCACGAGAATAAATAAGAGAATAAAACAACTTTATAAGTCAGAAACATAGAGAAACCTTGGATGAAATAGATATTTTATTTGCAGAATAAGCATTTGTTATTAGACCTAATACACTTTGCAATAATTTGACAATTAATTAATAATTTGACAAGCTCACTTTGTTTTTTACTAGTTTATGTAAAACCCTGGAATATATAACTAAATAAATAAATGGAAGAACATCTTTTCAGGAAGAATCTTAGCTTGCTCTCTTTTTTAGGCCTTTTCCAAAACCATCATTAACTTGAAAAGAGAATGCTCACAAATGTAATCTCAGGTTTTTTTTAATTAGAACTGGCTAACAACAAATGTACTTGTCATCAGCTTTCCGCTGCACAGCAAAAATGACACTTTTCATTCAAGTATCCATCCTCAATGGATAAAACAAAGGTTTCCAGTTTGTCACCTCCATGAAATGTTCAGTAGATAATATTGTGCAGGTTTGGAAGTGAAGCTATATGGAAGGAAGATTGGCTGAGAAACCCCTTTAAGATTAGTCAGCAATCAAGTAGCAACAAATACCAGCACCACCTAGCTCATATACTGTAAATATTGATGTACCCTATTTAACTGTGTGGGTTGCAAATCCATAAGGTTTAAACTCAGCCTTTAGTTTGTTCCTAAAGTGATGCATAGCTGAAATGCCTTGGGAATGGCACAGTTATCCCATTGCTCCTCTTTTCCCATGAGGGATGGGAAGGAAGGGCTTCAAGTCACCCCACACTCCTCTCCAAGATACAAGTTACTCCCCTTCTCATATCTGGGCAACTCCACTAGTTTCTATATTGAGGGGGAAGAGCAGAATCCATAGCTTGGCCATCATCTATATGCTATATCAAATGCCCCATTCCCGATCTCTGCCTCTTATCCCCCATCGCCTGAAACTGCAATCTAGACAGGCCTGGGTCATCCACATAGAGGCAGGCAGGGGTCAATGTCCTTAACCTCTACTCCCTTGTACAACTATGTTTAGACTAGAGACAATCTATCCCTAAATGGCTTAGGATCTGGTTACCTGAGAGATCACTTCTTATCCTCATGGAAAAAGCACTGCAATTGTCATCAACAGAGGTGCTCAAGGGACGTCCCCCATGTTTAAAATGCATGGGACTCTTGTAAGGAATTTTCTGTGATGGGTTGCCCTTGTTTGTTGACTTTCAAAGTGCAATGTGTGGTTCATTTCTACTTTAGCTTACTCAGGAAGGAGTGGATTGGGGGATACAAGAGACTGTCTGACAACATATCTTTTTAATATAGTATATTGTTAACTGGATTTCAGAAATGTAGTTTAGAGTGAAACTGTTAACCTTGGAGAGATATGTGGGTCCTTTGCATTATGGCTATCAAGCCTGATATATTTTAATATGGGTGTTTCTAAATACACCTAAACAAATAAATGAGAAATTAGGAGGTTTTGGAGGAAGAAAATTGCCACTATGACTTGATATTGTTTAAATATTATTGTTTCATAACCTATAGTTTTGGAAGCAATTTATACTGTAATGTGTGATTTGTTTTTATTCAATGATAAACGTGTTTACAGTTTCACAGATATATGCATAATAGCTATCTTCACACAATAGGTTGGAATTTACATTTATACAGTATTTTTTACTGGAATAGTTCTTAGCAATTACAAGTTTACTTGCTACCCTTTCTTCCCTTTACTCAATGTAACTAAAAACACATTGTAGAATATTTTGAATTGCCATTGAATAATTATTTAGAAGGGCTCCTTCATAATACTGCTTAAGAATTTGGAGGCTGACTTCTATACATATCATTTCATGATCCAAAAAACTCCCCAATTATTACCCTTTTGTAAAATGGAACCTCCACTAGACTTTATGTTCACTCCCCCAAAGGTCCTGAAATTCTCCAGCTGAAGCTATTCTTTGGACATTGTTAGGATAAATTAAACCAGTTAAACTTTGCTTATCAAATGATTTTTAGTATTCAAAATAGCATACAAGAGAAAAATTAGTGGAGGTGCACTTGTTTACAACAGCTGAGGATCTAACTCCATGGAATTAAACTGTTAAGTTAAAAAAAACAAGAAATGAGTTACAGATCTTTACAGAGTCATACACTTAAACTGACGCAAGTTAAATGAATTTCAGTAGCAATAATGGTCCCTGTCACAAAAGCTATAACCAAAAGATCCATTCCAGAAGAGAAGCAGGTTACAGGTACATGCTTATGAGTTTTCACAGAAGAAAAGTATCCTTGGATAGAATTCTAATTAGAGCTAGGATTTTCCCATTGGCAGAAAATTAATTTTGCAGAAAATGAAAATTTTCTACAGGGGAACTTACATTTTCTGTTAGAAGACTGTTCCTAGCTTCATGGCTTGTGGTAGCTCACCTAGCACATCACTGGGGGACACATTCATCCATATTTCTGGATCTCGGTCAACCACCAGGTGAGCTGCCTCTACACCCAGGTTCTCACACACACTCTACCATGCCCTCAGCTTCTAAATGCCTGAGCTTCAGGACAGAACCTCCTTTTCCCAGCAGGCAGCCAGGTTCCTGAAGATTCAATTGCATGTTGAAAATAAACTCTTAATGAATCAATTTGCTTTTTCTGAAACACAATATTGTGGGATTTCAGTTCCACACAATATGCAGTCTTGGGGACATTGGCATAATTTAGGATGAAAAGTGATTTCTGTGTCTTTGACATTTTTTATGGAACTGAAATGAACCCAGCCAATTCTAATTTTAATTAATACTAAAAGGGAACAGTATTTTTGTCTTGCTTCTGAATATGTCAGTTTAATAGTATTCCTTTCATAATTCAGTCAAAGGCCCCTGAAATTTACTGGAATATTATCATACTTTTGTGCTGTGCCTACACGGCACAAAATATAAATGTTCATCTGTGGTGGTGACTGTACTTGAAAAAAAGGTACAAAACCATATTTTTATGACTAATACAAGAAGTGGGTCTTAACTAAAACTGAATCCAAACACTAAAAGTTCATTGAGGAACATTTTGACTTTATTCCTTCAGGAGTCAGGTAGACCATACGGTTTAATCTGTATTTGATATATATTAAAACATACAAAATTATATACATTTTAACATATATTCTATTATAATATATAATGTGTATATTAAAAATGTTTACTACACTAATGCAAAAAACCTAGGTAAAAAAAATGGATAAGCTAGAACTACTGGTGCAGCATGTGAACCTGGATATTACTGTGTAACAGAAACATGGTGAAATAGCAATCATGATGAGGCACAGCTAGTAAAGCATATATGCTATCTAGGAAAGAGAGGAATAAAGGTAACGAAGGTGGTGTTGAATTGTATGTTGCACATATAATAGAAAGTAAAGATATAAGAAGGGCTAGCAGGGAAAAAACAGAACCTGTTTGGACCAAAATTACCTTGAGGAAGAATAGGGTTGTGTGGTGGTGGAAGTATGCTACAGTCCCTTAAGGTTGGATCTGAGACCCCTGGGATGTTATTAGAAAGGTATATTCTACTGGGAATTGTATCATTATAGGAGATGTAGCATTTGTTCTCCAATCTATTAATAATGTAGAACCCAGTTATTCCTAGATGAGATAGCCGACAGATTTCTTCATCAGATAGCCATGAAACCAACAAGAGGTGATGCTATTTTAGACTTTGTTTTGTAAGTAGGGAGGATATCATAGAAGAGCTGGTCATACAAAATAACCTTGGATCAAGTGACCACAAGTTGATTTACTTTAAGTGAAATGGAAGGATACACAAAAGTAGGTCTCCAGCTGAGGTTCTCAATTTCAAAAGGACAAACTTGAAATGAAGGGAAGTAGTTACTTAATGCAACTGGACTGAGGATCTTGGGCCTTGAATATAAAAGAGGCCTAGATTTTCTTTAAGTCAAAGGTAATAAGCTATTTGGAACTTGTATCCCAACCAAAGGCAAAAATTTTACAAAGAAAGGCTCAAGACAGAAGTGAATGAAAAGCCACCTAAAAAACCCCAACAACCCTTCCCCCAAAAGCCCAACCTACTAGGCGAAAAGAATCAGCCTTTCAGGGAATAAGAAAGGGATTGTTTCATGGGTCAGAAATAGAGAGAGAACTGCCAAGTGACAAGCTGAGTTAACCCTCGTAATGTATATTAAAACAAAAAGTGTAAGCTCCTATGGCCATACACAAAGAGAACAAGGAAAGAAGTAGGGCCATGATGCAGAAAGAATGGAAGAGAGATTAAAGAGAGTATTTATTTTTTTAGGTAATATATAAACCTTGCCTTGATTTTCTGTAAGAATGATGCTTTTCGTAAGGAAAAAGGCATGGGGCTGTGAATACCACATCCAAGCTGGATGTAAAGCCCAGGAGCCCAAATCATACAGGTCAGAATTCTGAAGAAACTAGAAAAGGAAATGAAAGACTGTAGCCACAAAAGTATGGGAAAAGAAGTATTTTCCCCTTTATCCTATAGCACAGGAACTGGAGAACTCACTCAGGACATGGAAACCTAGATTCAGTCCCCTCCCTGTTCAGCTACTTGCATATCCCATAAGAATACCTTAAACACCAGATTATGGGGCATTCTGGGTTTAGAAGAAAGGTGGAAGGTGCAGGTAGATCTCAGTCTTCACCACTGACATGATTCTACTTTGTCTAAACATTGACTGATACAGAAACTGGAACCCAGGGGTGCCCATACACAAGCACGGAGGCTGCGCCGACGTGCTGGAATCCCAGTGCATCGGAGCAGACTCAATTAATCAAGTCTGCTGGAACACGGCAATTGCCATGCTCCAGCAGCTTCCTGTATCAGCAGCCCTGCACTTAAAAATGGTGGTGGAGGTGAATGAACTAAGGCTCATCAGTTGCACGTTAGTTCAAGTGCCCCACCACCATTTTTAAGTGCAGGGACACTAATACACAAAACACAGTGGCATTTTAATTAGATCAGCTCTCAGAGTCACTCTAATTCAAGTGTGGTCTCCACCCGGTTACCCCTGGAGCACATGTAAAAGTGCCCCAAATGTCCAAGTTCCTATATGAGACTGCCTTAACAGACAGATTAGAGAGTCATGCTGACACTATCTCAATGGCAATTTATATGATTTGTACAAGGTGGAATGGCGCACTTCAGTCACAAATGTCTGAGGAAAGCCACCTACAAATATCCTATAATATATGAGTAAGTATTCACTTAAGAGGTAGAACATCATATTTAAATTCAGTCCCTGCATGAGTAAAGGCAGGAGCTGGACCCCAGGTTTCCCATGTTTGTAGCACCCTGCCCTCACAATCAGCCTACCAGATACTCTGAGGGGTCTGCCTCACTCTCTCCTGCATATGATGTTCTATTTTAGATAATATTTAAGTCATCGCTGATATTGACAGTGACCATAACTCTGTGCCCCTAGTGGTTAGGCACTCATCTGTGCTGTGAGAAACTTCTGTTCCAGTCTCTGCACCAGTCAACATACATCAACTGTGTATACAAAGTACAACAGACAGTATTCTGACGCCAGCTCCAGAAATGCTTTACAGCCAAGTGGTTCATATATAGTGTATGATGATACTAAAAAGCAAGGAGAAACAAATTCACAATTTTATGTCCAATTTTTGCAGCCAACTGATTGCCTCAGATGTACACTAGTATTGTGCAAATCCAATAATGTTCTATTAAATACATGAAGAGAGCATTCAGAGATGATGGGTTTCAAAGTCTGAGAAAGGGCACCACAGTTGCAGTTCAGTGAGCTAATCCAGCCACATCAATATTACAGAAATCCACATCTGCAATGTCCTGTCCTGATCCAGTTTAAAGAAGACTAAAGCTGTTTAGGGAGCTCAAAGCCAGCTGGTCTAATGGTGGGATTTGTAATAATAATTTTTGTATTAGGGGGTGAACTAAGCCACTCTTGCATCCAGGCATCTTGGATGTTAAATGATTGTTGCTCAAGTTGAATTGCTGTTCTCCAGGAGGAATCTCTAGATTTTAATCTCAGACATGAAGTTTATAAGAGAACTTCATGTATAGGCAGCTGCAGGTCATTGTTTTTTTATTTTAGTCTGTAATCTAGTTAAGGCATTTTTTCTTCTTAATGGGGGAGGATGTACAGTACTAAGAATAAGTAGCTACTGAAGAGGAGTGGATTGGATTGTTCTCGTGATGATCCCACATTGCTTGGTTGAGTTATAGGTCAACTTTAGTTGTTGTCATAATTAAATGATTTCTGTAGGACAGTATTCTATCTAGTATAATTCCTATATATTTAGGAGTATCATTGTAATGTAGCAGTTGATTTCTGAAAACAATAATGGGTTGATAATTAGCTTGTTTATTGTCCAAGTGAAATGTAGACACTTCTGTTTTCCCAGCATTTGGAGACAAATGCCATTGTTTAAAGTAGGTATCTAAAATATTCAGATCAGATGTATTATTTCTGCTCTGGAGAGACAAGATTGTTGCATAACAAAAGGCAATGTCATCAGCATATATGAATTTTCTTGATGAGATGCCTGGGAGGTCATGAATGTAAAGATTAAACAGGTGCAAGGACTGATCCCTGCGGGCATCCATTGTTCAATTTATGGAATCTACTCTTAATGTTATCAGAAAAAATCTGGAACCATCTGTTGCTGAGCATGTTATCTAATTACTTAGCAATTTTAAAACAAGGTATGATGTCCAGGAACTTTAAAATGAGTCCTTGTCTCCAGACTGCATCATATGCAGCTGGAGAGATCAAGGAAGACGACTACAGTTTTTTAGTGATTTTTCAAATACATTTTCTATATTGGTTGTCTGAGCCATGATCTGTTTACAACATCCCCTGTTTGGTCTAACCCTGCTTGCTTAGGGGGAATAAGTTCATTTATGGTCTGAAAAAATCTATTTTATATCAGTCTGTCTAATAGTTTGTAAGTTATACTTAATAACACTATTGTGCAGTACTTGTCAGCTTTATTAGGATCCTTACTAGGTTTTACTATTGGTATTATTTTTGTCCTCTTAAGTAAGGCAGTTTCCAAAATACTGGTAAAAAACAAACAAACTTTTCTAGCCGTGATATAGTCTTTGGGCCACAGAATTTTTAAAATTCTGGAAATATTTCATCCATAGCTGCAACTTTACCTTCCTTTATGACTCTAAGGGCCTTTTGTATCTCGTATACAGTAAAAGGTGGGAGAAAAGGATCATACAATAGAGTGTTTCTTTGCCTTTAAACACAAATGGTCAGAACCTCTTTGTGGGATACAGAAATATAGATTCAAAGCCTTAAGGCGAAGGCTGTGATCAAAACCTTGTCTTCTGTATCATGGGTGAACACTCTAATCATTGAGCTAGCATATAAAGGGAGAACACCAACAGCAGCCACCATCCCACAAAATGTTTCCAGCTGAAAACAGTCTAGACATTCAAGCCAAATGTTGCAAATAGTTTGGAGACAACTAAATCCACATTTTTTTCAGTGGACTTACTGTTCACCAAAATTATTTCACACTGCTCTAGTCAGCACCCACAATCAGAGCCAGATTTTGAAAAGAGCTTGGTTCCCATTTAGGCACCAAAAGCAGAAGTGAAATTGTAAAGAGCAATAAGCACACAAAAAATTCAGTGGGAGTTTGGTGGCTAATATGTTTGAAAATCCAGGCCTATTTTTGGTGATGAGCACTGGAAAGCTTTAGCATGAACTCTTTAGAAGATCTGGCTCCTAAGATCTATAATCAATTGATGAAGTCACAGTATATTGCAGTTATGGCCACATTTTGGCACCTGCTAAAACAATCCAATTCACTTTATTAAGCATACAAACCCTGCATGCTAATGTAGGTTTTGAAGACACAGCTGAAGCACTATGTCTGTGAAACTAGGTAATTATCAAACAGAAATAAAAAGCCAGTCAACAGAGATGCTGATATCTGTATCTTGCCAGCTGCCTGGCTGGTACAGAATGTCTAGCAAATATTGGTTGATGATGCTATCATGAACATTAGTGGTTGGCTGCATTGTGTCTACATGTAGTTACATAGCCATGATCAGTGCCATAGGAAGTTTGGCATCTGGGGCCAATCCTGCAGCGGGTGCCTGCCCTCACCCCAGGCACAGCTCCAGGGGACACACACCCCACCATGCTTGCCCAAAAGTGCATGCAGCAGTGGGAGCCACCACCTCCATCCCTGCTCCCCCACCAAACCAGCTGCTTACTGCTCTGTCCTGCAGCCCACCCTGACTGGGCAGTGCCTGTTGGCACCCCTTCACTTCAGTGCCCGGTACTGGCCATGGTAGTCCATCACTAGACTAGTGGCTGGCAGTTAAGTGATATGCAGACAAATTTGATACACCCCTAACTTTACAAAATGTGTGAAACTGGATAAGACATTTTAGAATCAACAGGCTTACATTAAAATTTGACAACAGTTGCAATTGATACTGGTTTGAGGCAGGTTCTAAGCAATGTTTGGCTCTTAGAATAATTCAGGAATATTTCCTTCAGAACAGAGATTCATTTACTATCCAAACCTTAAATAATATGTTAGGTCTGTAGCCTGCTGATAAAGCCATGGTACAGCTAAATCTCTCTGTGAGAACCCAAATGGAAGAACATGCTATACTTAAGAGTAATTCAGGAACACTTGGTGCAGAAGAGAAAATGTTTGCCATCCCAACCTCAAAATAATTAATTTGCTTATTTTTCATTTTCTGACATTGTGTTTTTCAGTCTTTATTATCTCTGCAACCTGGCAATGAAGAAAAAGTACAAGAGAGTCTCCCTGTAAGAACCCAAATGAGATGCACCAGATGTTACCATTTACCAGCTGCTGGAGCAGGGAAAGTGCTTCGTTTGTCAGAACTGACTGGAAGTTGGTAGCGCTCAGTGGTATCTCCATCAGTTTATGCTAATAGATAAACTAGCAGGATGTGCTTAAGCAGTATGAAGCCAGCTTCTCAGAGGATTTTTAATTCCTCTCAGATAATATAAAAAAATAGAAGCATTGAATGACATTTTCCATCATCATCATCAGTAGCAACAGCCTGAATTCTCACTCTGCTATTTACTAAGAGTTAGTATGTGTATTTGTTGCACTAGACTAGTGATTATCCAGCCTTTTCTCTCAGTCTAACTTAGTCAGACAAGAGCTTCTGCTTTATGTCAAAGACTAAATTGTGGGCAGGAACACCTCCTTATATCTGAAATCAGGTTGTGTCTAAAGTAAAGACAGCAAGGACACTGGACTAAAATTTCTGCTGAACTTGGTTTCCATCAGTGGTTTCCAGTGGTGTCACTTGCACTAAATAACTTATTTTAGTGGAGCTAAGTCATTCCACACACACACTCAAAAGCTACGGTGGCTATTAGAGCAGTTATCTTATGAAGACAATTCAAGAGATTATGCAAAATAGTTGATTATTAAGATACATCTGGATCATACTTATTAGGAACATACTTTAAAGTTAGAGATACTATTAAAAGACAAATTAGATAATATTTAGGAGACGGGATTTAATGATGTGGTATACTGTGCAAAAAAGTGGCAAGTCAGAGATTGAAGGCATCACTTAAGGAAATTACTTTTCACCTATTCCCTTTTTTGAAAGACAATAGCTAAATAGAGAACATTTCATAAGCAACAATCCAAAAGGAGGAAATGTAGAGTTAAATCAAAAAGAAAAACTGAAAGTGTTAAAGATCTGAATCCATGAGATTCTCTATCCTGAAGGACAACATGCATACTAAACTGCTTTTAACTGTTGTTGATGCAATCAAAGGTTATGGTCTTCTGCTAAAAACTGAGTTTCAGTCGTAGTTTATGTAAGTCATTCACATTACTCACCCTATAATGATGTACTTGGCTCTGTTGTTTGTGGTCTGGTTCTCATTTGTTTGGCATTACATTCTAAGATTGCAATGACTCATAAATTTCCCTTAGTTTTACAACAAAAATATGAGTGTGTATTGCATGGAACACCTCTAGTTCAATCACTTGGTTTTGGTCTTCCTTGGTGGACCACTCAAGCAGGTGTATTGACTGGCAAAGCTTGGCATTCAGAGATAGAAAAATAGAAGCTAGCAGCTTCATTCCTTAAAAGATTTCTTGAATGGAGTACTAAATCTAATAAAAACACTTTTCCACTGCTGAGTAATAATTTAATCACAACCTGTTGTTTTCAGTGAAGATGTAGATCAGTGATTCTCAACCGAGGCCCTTTGAGATCCTATTAAGGGTGACTGGGCTGCCATGCACTGTTAGGTGTGCAAGCATGATTTTCAAGATAAACCCAGAGACTGCAAATAGGAATCCATAGCGTTAAAAGCATTCTTACTTGTTGGGGTCTTTTCTGAGTTCTTCACAACAGAATCATTCCCTCAGTATTTTCCTGTAATCAAAAGAATGAGTAAAACTAAGAGCTGTCATTTTCTGAGTGGTGCCTTGCATCTATCAAGGGGGAGGGGAGGGAAGGCGGCAAAGACTATCAAAGGATGCCTTAAGTCTAAAAAGGTTGAGAGCAACTGATACAGACACATGAAATTGTGTATATACAGAAAAATTAAAATATTATATACATTTAGGGATGTAGGTTGTAACTGTGTTGCACTAAGGATATAGGCACACAAGGATCTTTGGGTAAATCCAATATCTTTTATTAAACCAACTCAAACAGCTGGAAAAATTCTTCTTTGCAAGCTTTTGTTACAAATACCCTTCATCAGGCTTTTATTGATTCATTTACATTTTTCATTCTGAGGCTTTATACAAAAACTGGGGTGGGGGGAGGAAGGAATCCATAATATGCTAGGTAGAGATAAACAAAAACTATTATCACCAGAGTATTTCCACCTGACTGTCGTTAAGCTTCATCCAGGCAAATGCTCACTGAACTTCATAGGAGTAAGGCCTGTAGGGTTTGGCCCTCAGTGTGTTAGTGGTTTTCCCCTCAAAAAAAGGTTTGATATATCCTGTACTCTGTTTCAGTTTTTTTACCTCTGTAAGCAGAAGCAGGTCTAGGATTTTTCAAAGGAGGATGCAGGATTAACAACCAATGCTGCTGGGCTGGCTCCACCCCCACTCTCAACCTCTGTTCCCTCCCCCCCACCTGGGGCAGGCAGACCATACCACAGAGCAGTAGTCCCCACAGCTGTTCCTGCTGTGTGGTCAGGAAGGGAGGTGCAGCTCCACTGCTGCATCCCCTTCGGATCTGTCCCTGTTTGTAAGAATTTCGGTGGACAATCCAGAAGCTTAGGTTTCACAAACTTAAAGGCCTTCACAGATTACAATAAGATGAAGCTAAACTGGGACTGTTTACTCAGTTTAGCTTTTTTCAGGGTAATTGAAGGTATGCATTTTATTAACATATATAATCTGTTCTGAGATAAGTCCCAGACCCATATTTACTTGCTCTAATTTGATTTTTGTCTATGCCCTTAGGTTTAGAATACGCCTTTCAGTGCGTATCTACACCACCAGGAAGGTCTAATGATATTGTGTCCTATCATCCCTGTGCCAAGTTACTCTAGCCAACATGGATATAGCAATGAAGATACAATTGTTTGGGCTTCAGCAAATGTTATCAGTGAGCATACACCCCTAGGGCATATGGTGAACACATACTCTGGATGCTAAAGCTCATGTGCTGACATCTGCATGCTACCAAGATTCTGATCATTCATGCTGCAATCACTTCTGTCACTGAAACTGAGTACATAATTCACATTGACCATGAAGGGGCCAACTGAAGCCTTGGGAAGAAATTTGAGAATATTTGGGAACTCTAGTAATTCCTGTTACACCTGCAAAAGATGTACACTACAAAATCCCCAGTTATAATCTCATAATCTCTGTAAACATTGAAAAGGATGCCCAAGCTACTTCTTTCAGGAGGATACTCAGGGCACATCTACATCACACCAGAAATAAGTCCCAGCTGGGATGTTCCTACAGGCATGAGCCAAACCCAGAAGTTCATGAATGAAATCACCCCAGGGTCATAACCAGTAACCGCTTTTGAGAGACTGTCCCAGAACATCTTCTCCAGGATACTTCTGGGTTTGGACCATAAGCACAGGAATAGGTGGGCAAGGAGTGCTCAGGAACCTCAAAGCCAGGATATACTTCTGCTAAAGTGTAGACCAAGGTCAACTATAATATACTACTTTATGTTCAGTGTATCGCTAATAACAGTAATAAATGTTGATAATTCTCTACAGAGTGGCCATTCCTTGTGCTGCTATCATTTCCTCACCCAGAGTTTTGCAAGGTGTGCACATAACATTTATTTTTCTTTAGTTCCACTCCCAAAAAATCAACACAACCAGAAAAATGAAAACCTAATATTTTTTTCTTAACTATAGAGTGATGGCTGCTAACAAGGACAGAAAAGACAATGGATGGACCTGGTCTGATCCAGCATGACAGATCTTATATTCCTATATGTAACATACCTTATTCCTAGAGTTTCCATTATATATCCATGGTTTTTAGTGAGGTCCTGTACATCTAAACCTTATCTCTGAGTCTTGAATAATCCTAGTGTTTCTGAATTTAGGGGTGCTTAATCCAGCGTCTAGGTCATTTCTGTCAGAGACCCAAAATTTCCCTCTTTCAGGGTGCCTACTCTGTGTTCTAATCTGTGTTTCTAATTAGTCTCTCAATCTGAAAAGCCAAATTACTTTTGACGAACACAATAAATACACTCTCTTATATTCAAGTTATATATGATCTTTTGATTTTACTGAGCACTACAAAATAGATGTGCATGCAAACTAATCAACCAGCTCTCTAACAGGACATGTGTAGTGCACTGTGGACCTGATTGGAGCACATAGAGGAAAGTCCACATTATTCGTTCTGTTACAAACATCGTCTAAATATGCTTGTTGCACTGAAAAGTACCCATTGTGTAAAATATGATAGCCTTGTGGCACAGATATTTTACTTTCAGAATAGCATTAAGAAGAATACTACCAGGAAGAGTTATAAAACTAAAAACATAATTATGTCGTGGGTCCTAAAGAACTTGGAGGGTGCGTCTACACAAGACAGTATGTCGTCAGGCATGAACCGTGATGGCAGTGTTACTGCACAGTGGCTCATTGCTTAGTAACAACTCAAAATAATCATGTGAGGATGGGACTACACAGTGTCACCGGTTACTTAAGCCAGTATTAAACAACTGCTCAGTAACAACTGCGCAGTCTGCCACATGTATAGACGTGCCCACAGAGACTTAATTGGATCTGATCAGATGGACTGTAGATGGCCTGTACAATCAGGTGAACTGTAATATTTTTTATTTAGAAAGAGGGTATTTATCAGGCTGATTTCCTTTGGGCCAAACTCAGCTCAATCAAATGCAGTTAGCACACCAAAACAGGAGGAGCTAGCATTTGTGATTAAGGCAGGGTAAAGATCCCCTTTATAAGCTAACTACATCAGAAGGGCATAAGCTTTCATGATCTCAAGCTCACTTAATCAGAGTTGTGATTTTGTTGGGGTTACAAAGCAATACAAGCTGCTGATTCTTAAGTCAGCTGTCATTTTTCTAAGAGATGCACCTGAGCCACAGAATTGAGGTTTAAAGCTTAATCAGTCTAAGGAAGGTGTTTAGGAAGGTGATACGGTTAAGGCTGCTACTGCATAGCTCCACAGTAGAAAAGGGACATGCAAGGAGTCTCCTCCACCATTGTGCTTTTTCAAAGGGGTACTCAGAACAGCAATCTACATCCCTGATGAGTTAACAATGTGAAAAGAGAATGGGGAAGGCCCTGAACCACACCCACTAAACCAGGTGGAACATGGCAAATTGTTTGCACATACAAGCATGTGCCAGGAGCAACCCCCAAAGAAAGCATGCCAACTTAAGACATAGTCCCCTCTGGTTCTCTTCCTGGCTCTGCACCCTGCCACAGGTAGTCATAGCTATAATGTAAAGAATAAACTTAGACTTGATTTGTATAATGTAAAAAAAATAAACAGAGCCTAATACACAGCTGCACCCAAACATCATAAGGATCCTATTGTGCTTAGCCCTGGTCACACCAAAATGGAGGTATTTCAGAGATAGGGGAATTGGGGGTTTTGGTTTGACCCATTATAGGAGAGTCCATTTTGAAATTCAGATCTGGAAACCAACATCCCCCAAAATTCTAGGATATCTGCACCTCAGTTTTCAACAATGATTCATAGTAATCATGAGTTTCTTTAAAAATATTTTTTTAATTTCCTTCCCAGCATTACCTTTCTTTAAGAGGTATTTTAAATCTTTTAACTGGTTGTGATTCATGGATTTTTATTTAATAATATCATTTTACAAAGATAAATTCTCTCTTTTCCTGCGATACCAGATACAGACATGCAATCTTTAACCAGGCAACTCTGTAGCTGTATTATAGTTTAAACATTTATTACCCTTGCAGAATTATTCATGAGATTAAGGATTAGTGTCAATTCTCAGAAACAGACAAATATCAGTTCAGATAAGTTTGTATAAAGCTTATTATTACCAATAACTCTTCAGTAAGATAGAAAGAGACAAAGTAAAACCACTATTAAAATGTATCAGACTAACCCAGTTATACCTACAAACAAACAAATGGGGAAGAAATGGAAAACAGAATATTGTTTGAAATAGCACCTTCCATGATGGAAGTATTTTACAAGAAGGACTACTAAGGAAGTGATCAAGGAAGAAAATGGGGCTCCCAGAACACACTATTTCCACTTACATAACCCAACTTGCTCTGTCAGTGAATGTTTTTAAACTTATATGGATCACTTTATCTCATATAAATTTATTGTCAATCAAATGTAAGGATTGATGGGGTTTCACCCGTAGAAAATACGACAGGATCAGCCTTTGAACCTGACAAATTTTGGAGAACCAACGGCCATCCTTAGACCCACTGGAATAGTGGGATATGTCTCTGGCTGACTTTCCTCCAACAAAGCAACTACTTCTAGCCACAATGATAACTGAAAACCCTTCTTTAAAGAGTAGCTTCATTTCAGGATGGATGTGATGCAGAAAGGCATAACCATCTAGGATTGTATTATTTTGCTGCACTGTGCTCCATATTGCTAGAAGGAGAACATGTGTCTCCTGTGGCCTCACCTGCTATGCCAATTCTTATCACATGTATTCTACAACTCCCAGAGCAACCTCCCTAATGACTTATGGAAATGAGAAAAGAAAGGAGAAAAAAGTGGCTGCAATGAAGGCACCTTCCATGATGCCCTGTCCTCTTCACACATTCAAAGCTAATTAAGGAGAATCAGTCTAGTTTAGGGTTACTCAATTCCTGGCACACCAGATCCATCCCGTGGATCTGGAGCTGTGTACCATCCAACCCACCAGGCTCCTCCCAGATCCAAAAAATGTGGCACTGGGGGAGTGGTGGCAATGTTAATTGTCACTGCCCCACTGCCAAATTTCTGGACCCACTTGGAGCCTAGTGGGGTAGATAGCAAGGTTCTGGTGCTAGATTAGGCACATGCAGGGCTTGTCTCTCTGCAGGGCCCGTCCCCTCAGGCTGTCACCACCCAGGAGTCTGCAGAAGGCGAATGGAAGACGGTCATCTCCAGGGCCAGGTGGTGTCATAGGTGGCACATAGCTGCATCAACTGTCACCCCAGTACAACTGGGGATCAGGTATGCAGCCCTGGCAATGCTGGAGGAGACTGGGCATGAGGAAGGAGGAAGGGAAGAAGCCATCATCCGTACCAGCTGAGCATCATCCAGTGACCCAGAGGAAGAGATGTCAGGTCATTGTCATAGGGGACTCCCTCCTCAGAGGAATGGAGGGACCCATCCACCACACAGATCCCAATATGAGAGAAGTGTACTGTCTCCCAGAAGCCAAGATTGGGGACATCACAGGGAAGATCACTGACCTCATCCGGTCTTCCGACTACTTTCCTATGGTCCTCATCCATGTGGGAACCAATGATGCGGCCCAGATTAGTCCGGACCAGATCATGGATGACTATATGGTTCTGGGGGGCCAAGCTTAGAAAGTTGGGGGGCCAAATGGTCTTTTCATCCCTCCTCCCAGTTAGTGGAGGCCGTCAGTGGCAGAGCGCCTGTATCCGTGAGGTGAACTGGCACCTCCGGAGTTGGTGTCATCACGCTGGATTTGGCTTCCTGGACCATGACCCACACTTCAGAGCAGAGGGCATCCTGCAGCATGATGGTCTCCATCTCTCCCCCAAAGGTAAGAGTTTGTTTTCTTACAGACTAGTTGACCTCTTCCGGTGGCCTTTAAACTAAGTTCGACAAGGGATGGGGATCCACAGGAGCAAAAGAAAACTCAACCAGGTGTAGGGCCTGCCCAGGTAAGAGCTCAGGTATATACCAAGGGACCGGTTGTCTCTCAGGAAGGGGGGGTGCCCAGGGCTCCCTCGGGGGGATTAAGGTGTCTCTGCATTAATGCAAGAAGCATGGGGAACAAGCAGGAGGAGCTTGCTCTCCTGCTTGCAAGTAATAAAATTGACCTGGTTGGCCTAGTGGAGACATGGTGGGATGAAACATTTGATGGGGTATTAGACATAGAGGGCTATAGGTTGTTTAGAAGAGATAGGAAGGGGAAAAAAGGTGGGGGGGTTGCACTCTATGTTAGGGAACAGTATACCAGTTCTACCTTCCATATGGGATGAGAGGAAGGCTTAACTAAGACCCTGTGGGTCAAACTTCAAGGAGGGCTGGTGGGGAGAGGGATCTGGTGGTAGGGGTTTACTATAGGCCACCACATCAGGAAGAAGAGCTGGATCTGGAATTTTCCAGGCAGCCTGGGGAGGCCGTGCGTGCAAAGGATGTTGTGGTCATGGGGGATATGAATTACCCTGACATCAACTGGGAGGAGCATTCAGCCAGGTCTAGCCACTCAGGAAGGTTCCTGACTTGCGTACAGGACCTACACCTCGTGCAGGAGGTACTTGTCCCTACTAGGGAAAATGCCATACTGGATCTGGTGTTAGCCTCTGGGAACGACCTGATGGGGGAGGTGCTAGTACAAGGGAGGCTAAGGGACAGTGATCATGAAATGATCCAGTTTGCTATTCAGAGAAAGGTGGGGAGGGTAACTAGCACAGCGCAAATGCTTGACTTTGGGAAAGCCAACTTTAATGTGCTCAGGGCAGTAGTCAGGGAGGCACTCAGAGCCCAGGGTGTAGCTAGTATGGGGGTCCAGGAAAGGTGGTCCTTCCTCAAGGAGGCTATACTTGGGGCACAGCAGGATGCAATTCCTCTGCACAGAAAGGTGGGAAAAGGTTCCAAGAAAACTTCATGGCTGAGCACAGATATCCAGGCTGGCCTGAGGGCAAAGAAAAAAGCGTACTGGCAGTGGAAGCAAGGGGCAGGGACAAAGGAGGAGTACACCTCCCTGACCCGAGCTTGTAGGGATTTGGTAAGAAAGGCTAAAGCAGCACTGAAGCTTAGATTAGCTTCTGGGATTAAACATAACAAAAAGTCCTTTTTCAAGTATATAGGTAGCAAGAAGAAGTCTTGGGGTAACATTGGACCCCTACGAGGCAGGGCAGGGCAGCTGGTGACGTACGCACAAGAGAAGGCAGAACTCTTCAACAAGTTCTTTGCCTCCATGTTCCTGTCTGCTGACAATGGGGTGCTCTCGGGTGATAGCGTAGAGAGGCCCAGGAAGGATGTAAGTCCCCCAACTGTTAGTTCAGACCTAGTTAAGGATTACCTGAAGGGCTCAGATGTATCCAAGTCGGCAGGCCCGGATGACCTTCATCCGCGTGTGCTGAGGGAATTGGCCGGAGCCATTGGCATGGCTGTTTGAGGACTCCTGGTGCTCAGGCCAAGTCCCTGATGACTGGAAAAGCACCAATGTGGTCCCTATTTTCCCGAAGGGGAGAAAGGAAGAGCCTGGTAACTACACGCCAGTCAGCCTCACTTCTATCTTGGGGAAGGTCTTTGAAAAAATTATCAAGGGCCTGTGACAGGAGTATCACTATCGGAGCCTTTCCGGGGTGGCTCTGCCCTCCTGTAATGGGCCAACCACCTGCTTACTCGCCTGCCACACCTTGATTTTACTTGATTAGAAGATGGTTGTAATCAGCAGGAGGCTGCCCATTTTTCCGCGCTGCGGTGACAGGGGGCACTACCTGCAGCTCCTTTTCCTCCCCTACACTGCAGCCCAAGCCTCGCAGATGGAGTTGACGTGGTTTGACCTGGGCCCTGTTATGTTCTGGCCCTCCTTTTTACTTCCAGGGCTCCTCACTGTCCCCTCTCTTGCTCTTGGGCTCCTTGCTGCCCTTCTCTCTCGCTCTGGGGCACCTCACTGCCCCCTCTCTCTCTCTCACTCTGTGGCTCCTCATTGCCCCTCTCTTGCTCTGGGGCTCCTCATTGCCTACCCCTCGATCTGGGGTTAGGGCCACTGCACCCCACAAATGCTGCATCCTTTCAGGTGCCAGGAACCCCCATGCTACTGGAAAGTCTCTATGAGGCCTCCTCCAACCCCTAACAGCCTCACCCAGTCCTCTGGTCAAAACAGTAAACATAAAACATAAAGCCCCTGGGCTACAACATAAAAACAAGACCATCTGGTCAAACAAAATCTACTCCCTACTAGAGAGTGAGGGAACGGGGGGGAGGGGAGGAGGGCTCCCCAACCTCAGCAGCAACCAGGGGATGCTCTCACTTCCAGAGTCCTCCCCTCTGTCTGTCCTAGCTGAGTCCCTACTCCCACGGCTGCTGGAGAGGGACTGCTCTCCTGGCCTCCTACCTGGGCTTAAGAAGGGATAAGCCCTGCCCCTTCCTGTCAGCTGGTTTTACCAGTTGCCCCAGCAACCAGCACCTGTGCAGCCCTGGTGACTGGCAGCTGAGCCTCCCCCTTTTTGCCACCAGGGGTCTCCCCAAAGCAATCTCCACTCTCAGGCGCAGGGCACCTGAGTGCACTGCGACAGGGCCACATTTGTGAGAGCTCTGCAGGGGAAGTGATGTTGAGGAGTAACCAACATGGGTTCGTCCCAGGCCGATTCTGCCTGACTAACCTGGTCCCTTTCTATGACCGGGTAACAAAGAGCTTAGATGTGAAGGAGAAAGTCGAAGTCATCTTCTTGGACTTCCAGAAGGCCTTTGACACAGTGTTCCACCCAATGCGGGTGGGCAAGCTGAGGGACTGCAGTATTGATGAATGCACAGTCACATGGGTGGCAAACTGGCTCCAGAGGCACACCCAGAGGGTGGTGGTGAACGGGTTGATGTTGACCTGGGAGGGTGTGGGCAGCGGAGTTCCCCAGGGCTTGGTCCTTGGGTGGGTGATGTTCAACATCTTCATTAGCAACCTGGAGGAGGGTGTGGAGTGCACCCTGTTCAAGTTCGCTGATGACACCAAGCTGTGGGGTAAAGTGAATACACTGGCAGGCAGGGGCTGTATCCAGGCAGACTTGGATAGGTTGGAGAAGTGGGCAGATCTGAATAGGATGTGGTTCAAGAAGGACAAGTGCAGACTGCTGCACCTGGGGGGAGGGAACCAGCATTACGGTTATAGGTTAGGGGCTGACCCTCTCAGAAGCACAGAAACAGAGAGAGATCTTGGAGTCAGGACTGACTCCAGGATGAATCTGAGTCGCCAATGTGATGAAGCAATAGGCAGAGCCAACCGCACCCTGTCATGCATCAACAGGGGCATCACTAACAGGTCCAGAGAGGTCTTGCTCCCCCTCTATGCGGCACTAGTCAAGCCGCAGCTGGAGTACTGTGTCCAGTTCTGGGCGTTGCACTTCAAGAAGGATGTGGAGAACCTGGAGAGGGTCTAGAGGAAGGCCACTTGTATGGTTGAGGGCCTCCATGACCAGCCTATGAGGAGAGGCTGAGGGACCTGAATCTTTTCAGTCTCCGCAAGAGGAGACTGAGGGGGGATCGTGTGGCTGCCTACAACCTTATCAGGGGCCAGCAGGAGGGACTCAGGGAAAGTCTGTTCACCAGGGCCCCCCTTGGAGTCACCAGGAACAATGGCCACAAGCTGAGGGAGGATAGGTTTAGGTTAGATATTAGGATGAACTACTTCACTGTAAGGGTGGCCAGAGTCTGGAATAGGCTTCCCAGAGAGGTGGTGCTCTCACTTTCCCTGGAAATCTTCAAGAGGAGACTGGATAGGCACCTGGCTGGGGTTTTATGACCCCTCCCACACCCAGTGCTCCTTCCTGCCCATGGCAGGGGGTCAGACTAGATGATCTGTCTAGGTCCCTTCCCACTCATTAATTCTATGATTCTATGGGACAGATGATGTTACAGGGCCTATCACAATGTATAGGGCCAAGTTAAGGCAGCATGAAACCCAATCCAGACACATGGGGCTGAGCCAAGGCAGTATGGGTCCTGATCCAGGTCCCTTGGGGGGAGGGGAGCTCCAATACACCCATCCTAGCCTCTAGTTGGAGCTGAAAAAACCCAAGACTGAATTCTCTCTTCTTCCTTTCCCCACTCCCATTCTCAAAACAGTGACAGGCTAGGAGGCAGTGCAGACAGAAGTTACAGAACATGCTCTGTTTTGAAAGTCTTCATCTGACCCCTCATTCAATGAGGGTTCATATTTTAATCCCATCAGCCATTTTTTAAGCAGTCTTCAGCCATGCATTTGACAATCAAATGTCAGCCATCGTGGAAACACACCACAGCAAAATTTCTAAGTCAAAGTATTTCATTTTTTGAAGGTGGGTCTAAAATAATAACATATGTCAGCTAGTCCAAGCCTGACAGTCCTGATGGGCACTTGAATCCATAACCTTTTGACACACATTAATAGAACCATGGTCAATTCTGTGACATTTTGGTCACAACTTCTAATCACTATTTAGCCTATAGGATCCAGATACTGTTGAAGAATATTTTATCATGATTATTTTGTTATTTAATTTTCTGAAGTTTTTGTACAAAATCCTTATTCCTTTGAGGATACATGATTTTAAGCTGTTCAGTTTTTAAAGAACAAGGTGAGAACCAATCTCATTCTGTGAAATACTGAAACACACATACTCGGAAATGAAGCTGGTTTTTAATAAAGAAAGTAATACTGAGAATTTAAATCTGAAAAATCTACATTTATTTTTTCCAGAAGTCACGAGCGATCCTTTAATCACCCCCACCTGATTTGAAATCATCAAGGGTACTTGATTTTAGATTAAAATAAAAGATGGGAAATGTGCTTACATAATATGCATAATAGACCAGAGATAGTACAGATATTTGTGGAAAAATAGAATAAGGTACATGACCACAAACCAAATTATCACTACAGGGTGATAAAGTAACTATTAATAATAAAAAATATTACTCTCATGTAATTAAGATTCCAATATTAATCATTTTAGACTACACATCTACATATTATTTTAAACTATGCCAGTGCATTTTATAAACATATCACTTACACTTAAAGCTAGAATACATACACTTACATTGAATCTACAGCAAGTGACTACATCTTTTATAAAAAAAAAATACCCATCCATGGCCCCTACAGGTGTGGCCCTCATTATGTGCTGCCCCTGCCCTTAAGAATTTGGACAGCCCTGCCATAGAAGTTGCACCCAGATAGGAAGTCGTGCCCACATACTTAGAGACCATCATTAAAAATGTAACCAATATTTATTTCCATCTCTAACTTCTAAACATACCAAGATGCTTATGGAATGAGATCCCCTAAAGGACAACAAAATGTTCTTTTTCAGGTATATAGGGAGCAAAAGGAAGGCATAGGGTAGCATAGGACCCAGGATAAACTGGAGCAATTAGTGACAGAGAGGGGGGACAAAGTTGAGCCCTTCATTGAGTTCTTTGCATCTGCATTCCTTGACACAGACCAAGACAAATCTCCCAATTGGATCATAGATAGACACAGGAGGAACATCAGCCCACCAACTGTTAGTGCAGACTTAGTGAAGGGGCACGTGAAGGGGCTGGATGTGTTCAAATCATCGGGCCCAAATGAACTTCATCCAAGGGTGATGAAGGAATTGGCCAGTGTCATAGCAGAGGTGCTGGCACAGCTGTTCAAGCACTCATGGTGCTCTGGTCAGGTCCCGGAGGACTGGAAAAGGGCCAATGTGGTCCCTATTTTCAAGAAGGGGAGGAGGGAGGAACTGGGAAACTATAGACCAGTTAATTTCACCTCTATCCTTGGGAAAACTCTGGAAAAAATCATTAAGGATCACATTTGTGAGAGCCCAGCATGAGAAATAAAGCTGAAAGGAAATCAGCACAAATGCATTGCAGGTAGATTCGGCCTGACTAACCTTTTTTCTTTTTATGACCAGGTCACAAAACGCTTAGATGCAGGAGTCAAGGTAGATGTCATCTACCTAGACTTTAAGAAGGTAGATATGGCCTTTGATATGATGTTGCATTCTGTTCTTGTAAATAAACTGATAGGGTAATGTAGATGATTACATGGTCAGGTGGGTGGCAAATTGGCTTAGGAATCACACCCAGAGAGTGATGGTGGATGGATCAATATCATCCTGGAAAGATGTGGGCTGTGGAGTTTCACAAGGCTCGGTTTTCGGACTGGTGCTATTCAATGTCTTCATCAGTAACTTGGACAAGGACATAGAGAGCACCTTGTCCAAGTTCACAGATGATACCAAATTATAGGGCAAAGTTAAAACACTAGACAGTAGGGAATGGATCCAGGTGGATCTGGACAGGTTGGAAAAATGGGCAGAACAAAATAGGATGCAGTTCAACAAAGACAAGTGCAAAGTGCTGCACCTGGGTAAAAAGAACCACTGACACACTTATAGGTTGGGGGATGACTTTCTCAGCAGCCCAGCAGTGGAAAGGGATCTTGGAGTCATAGTTGACTCCAAGATGAACATGAGTCATCAATGTGACAGACTGATCAACAAGGCAAATCGCACTTTATCGTGTATTAGCAGATGCATGACAAATAGGCCCAGGGAGATGATGTTTCCCCTCTATGCAGCACTGGTCAGGCTGCAGTTGGAGTATTGTGTCCAGTTTTGGGCACCGCACTTCAGGAAGGATGCGGAGAATCTTGAGAGGGTTCAGAGGAGGGCCACTTGTATGGTCAGAGGCCTGCAGGCATGGCCCTACAAGGAGAGACTTAGGGACCTAGATCTCTTCAGCCTTCACAAGGGAAGGCTGAGAGGTGATCTTGTGGCTGCCAATAAATTCATCAGGGGAGGGCAGGCAGGAGGGAATAGGAGATGCCCTATTTACTAGGGCACCCCCTGGAGTAACTAGGACCAATGGCCACAAATTGACAGAGAGCAGATTTAGGTTGGACATTGGCTTCACAGTAAGGGTTGCCAGAATCTAGAATGGGCTTCCAAGGAAGGTGGTGCTCTCCCCTACCTTGGGGATCTTCAAGAGGAGACTGGGCAAGCACCTAGCTGGGGTTGTCTGACTCCTGTGCTCTTTTCTGCCCAGGGGAGGGAATCAGACTCAATGACCTACTGAGGTCCCTTCTGACCCAAACATCTATGAATCTATGAATCCCTGACTGTTCTGTTTAATAAGTATTAGTGGATCTATCACCCACATATTTGTCTAGTCCTTTTGTCTGTATATATTGATATCTCAGATTTCATAGGTTTCATAGGTTTCATAAACATTCAGGCTGGAAGGGACCCCGGAGAATCATCGAGTCCAGCCCCTGCCCCAAAGGCAGGAAGACAGCAGGGATCATAGGATCCCAGCAAGATAAACATCCAAACATGTCTTGAAGGCGTTCAAAGCGGGTGCTTGCACCACCTCTGTCAGCAGTCTGTTCCAGGCCTTTGGGGCTTGGACAGTAAAGAAGTTCTTCCTCATGTCCAGCCTGAATCAGTCATGGCAGAGTTTGTGACCGTTAGATCTTGCCATCCCCTGGGGCACTCTGGTGAACAGACATTCCCCCAGATCCTGGTGAACACCCCGATAAACTTATAGGTAGCCATCCAATCGCCCCTGAGCCTGTGCTTTTCCAGGCTGAAGAGTCCCATAGCTCTCAGCCTCTCATCATATGGTCTGTTTTCCTGACCTCTGATCATGTGCGTGGCTCTCCTCTGCACCCTCTCAAGCTTCTCCACATCCTTTTTGAATTGTGGAGCCCAAAACTGGATCCAGTACTCCAGCTGCGGCCTCACCAAGCCTGAGTAGAAGGGGAGGATGAGATCCTGGGATTTGCTTGAGAAGCATCTATGGATGCAAGCCAGCATTTTGCTCA
Organism: Crocodylus porosus; assembly: GCF_001723895.1. Lineage (NCBI taxonomy): Eukaryota > Metazoa > Chordata > Crocodylia > Crocodylidae > Crocodylus > Crocodylus porosus. The sequence continues at coordinate 31,083,253 of NW_017728909.1, read as the reverse complement.
CTTTACTACCCGCAGCATCACATTGAAAGCTCATGTTCATCTTGTGGTCAATCATGACTCCCAAGTCCGTTTCATCTGTATTGCTAACCAGCGTAGCACTGCTGAGCCTATAAGCATGCTGCAGGTTTTTCCTTCCTGTGTGGAGGAGCTTGTATTTTTCGGTTTTAAACACCATCAGGTTCTCATCCGCCCATTTCCTGAGCCTGTCAAGATCTGCTTGGATCACCGTCTTGTCCTCAGGTGTGGATGCTTGACCTCAGAGTTTGGTGTTCTTGGCGAACTTGGCCAGCCCACTGCTGACACCAATGTCTACACTATTGATGAAGATGTTAAAAAGTATAGGCCCTAGAACAGACCCCTGAGGCACCCTATTGGTCACCATGCACCACGATGATTGACTTCGATCAACAACCACCCTCTGGGTCCTACTGCAGAGACAATTCCCCAACCAGCGGATCGTGGTGAGGTCGAGGCCACAGTTAGCCAGTTTTGCCAAGCGGTGATCATGGGATACCAGATCAAAGGCTTTTTTAAAGTCCAGATATATGACATCAATCTCTTCCCCTTTGTCCAGGTGATAGGTCAAGGTATCTGTAAAAAGGCAAATACTACCACCATCCTCATTTTATATAGTGAAAAACTTGAAGGAGAGAGACAATCAGGACCAACCTTTTTAGATGTGTATACCTGACTTGAAGTGCCCACACTTTATTTTCAGGAATGCTGACCATCCATAGCTTTCAGTAGGAGCTCCACCTGCTCAGCACCTCCACAGCATACTGAAGTAAATTATTTTAATGGCTTTCAGATGAGGCCAAATAAGTTAATTTATTCAGACAACCTAAGTCTAAATAGTCTAGCTCACTTAACTTACCAAAGTTATTTCAGCAGGAGATCCAAGAATTAGAACTGTCTCATGACTGCTACCCCTTCGGTCTTCATTTACTATATTGCCATGTTGAAGATATCCATGTAAAGCAGTGGTTCTCAACCTTTTAAAACTCCAGGCACCCCTTGATAACTTTTTTCAGTGGAGCAGGACCCCATTTAAAAAAACATTTTTTAAAATGCTTACCTCCTTGCAGTGGGGGCAAGCAGTTGGGGAAAGTTTGAGCCTGCTCTTGTCTGCTTGTCTGCTTCTCTCCTCAGACTTATCTTATATCCCCCCATTTTACCCCAAGGTGTCCCAGCACCCAGTTGGGAATCACTGCTGTAAAGGGTATTTGATGAGAACTGGTCAAAAATGTGTTTGTTGGTAGAAGAACATCAATTCTGTTGTAAAGTGTTGCTTTCTCAGTAGAAAGTTTCAAAACAAAATAGTTGTTTAAACTAATAAAATGTCATTTCAGTTTAAAATGAAACAAAGTTTCAAAGCAGTGATTTGACTTAAAATTATTTTTGAATTGCCCCACAATTTCCTGTTATGCTTTGAGTAATAATTCTTCAGTGTGATTTAAAAAAAAAAATAATTCCAGAAAAAAATGGTTTCTCACCACCTCTAATATTGCCAATAAAATAAACTGGAGCTGTTGCTTGGCCATTAATTTAAGTTCCTAAATAAAGACCAAGGAGCAATTACTTGGATTTCAAAGAGTTTAAAGACAGAAAAGAAAATTAAAAGCATCAACTCTTTATGAACCACAGACTATGCTATACTTTTAGTGGAAAAAACATATGCAATGAGCTTCCAACAGACAGCAATAGTTGTCAGTGCATATGCCCCAACGCTTGATAGAGATGATAAAACAAAAGAAGTATTCTATTCTAAATTCAGCCAAGTCCTGTAATGTGTCCCAAAAGAAAATCAGATAATTCTTCTTCGTGATTTTAATGCTAGAGTGGGAAGGGACTCTGAGCTATGAAATGAAACACTTGGAAAGGAAGGGGAAGGAAAAGTCAACTCAAATGAATTTTTTCTCCTAAGCAAGTGTCCAGAAAATTACATTATCTTCACAAACTCTTCATTTCACCAAAGCAACAGATCGAAAGGATGGTGGATGCACCCCCATGCAAAACACAGATTGATTATGTCATAGTTTATGCCCAGGACCTTCACCATGTCCATATCACTAGAGCTCTAACCAGTAAAGACAACTGGCTCCTGGATGGATCATTATTTTATATGGTCTGTCATGTTTATTCACATCACCTCCAAACAATGTAAACAAAAGAAGCTAATGAGAAAAAGGTTCAAGTTTGAATGATTGAAAAACACTGCTAAAAATGATCATCTCGAGCATTGCCTCAGTGAGGAACTCTTCAACCTCCCTGATGATCTTGACACCACTGATCACAGGCAGAGTCTCCAGAAAGGCATCCACAAAGGCATGCAAAGAATTCCTAGGCTTCTCAACAAAGAAACATCAAGACTGATCTGCTGAAAATGATATATGATATGAAAATGAGTCTACTACAGACCTCCTAACCAGAAACAAGAACTGGACCAGGAATTTACCAGGGAACTGGATGAGAATGCATGCTCTCAATGAATGGTTGTCATGGGAGACTTCAACTACCTGGACATCTCATGGGAAGAGCATTCAGACAAATCTGATTGGTTGCAAAGCTTCCTCACATGCATGTATGAGCTCTACCTAACTCAAGAAGTCTATGGGCCGACAAGAGGCAAAGCATTGTTGGACCTGGTACTGGCCAAAGGGGTTGATATAGTCAGTGACCTAAGAATTGATGGAAAGCTAGGTGATAGCTGATCACCTTTACTATCCATTGCAAAACTGGCAAGTCAGTCAGCAAAGCAGAAGTCCTCGACTTCAGGAAAGCTGACTTTGACAAGCTCAGGAGGCTCTTTGTTGAGGCCCTAAGGGACCACAACTCAATTGGAAGAGGAGTCCAAGAGGAGTAGTTGCTCCTCAAGGGAGCAATCCTGACAACACAAGGGACGGCCATCCCATCTTGGAGGAAGGGTAGCAAAAGGGCGCAGCAACCCCGTTGGCGCAGCAGGGAACTTGAGGACCTCCTACACCTCAAAAGAGAGATGTATAAAGGATGGAAGTTTGGAAGTACCACCAAGATGGAGTGTCCACTGGTCTGTACCTGCAGGGAGCGGATCAGGAAAGCCAAGGCTGCAAGCAAGCTCTATCTGGCTTCACATATCAAGGATAACAAAAAGTCCTTTTTCAGATATGTAGGGAGTCAGAAAAAAGCAAGGACAACATTGGACCCCTGCTGAACCAAATGGGACAGCTGATAACCAACACCTAGGACAAGGCCAACCTGCTTAATGGGTACTTCGCATCGGTCTTTCACCAGCCCAATAGGCAAGACAAGGGACAGCCAGAGCGAGGGTGTATTTATACCCAGCATCAGTGCTAATCTAGTAAAGGATCACCTTGAGAGGCTGAACACCTTCAAGTCAGCTGGTCTGACAGATTACACCCTAGGGTACTCAAGGAGCTGGCAGGTGTCATAGCTCAACCATTGGCAAAAATTTTTGAAAATTCATAGCACTCAGGTGAAGACTGAAGACTGGAAGAAGACCAATGTGGTACTCATCTTCAAGAAAAGGCAGAAAGCAGATCCCGGGAATTACAGGCCAATCAGCTTGACCTCAATCCCTGGTAAGGTTCTCAAGACAATTATCAAGGATACCCTTCTGAACAAGCTTGCTGAGGGCAACATCCTGAGGGACAGCCAGCACAGGTTTGTCACAGGTAAGTCTTGCTTGACCAATCTCATCTCCTTCTATGACCAGCTGATGTATCACCTGGACAAGGGAGAAGACATTGATGTCATATACCTGGACTTTAAAAAAGCCTTTGATCTGGTGATCCATGACTTCCTCATGGAAAAATTGGCCAACTGTGGCCTCGGCTACACCACAGTCTGGCTGGGAAATTCGCTCCAAGGTTGGACCCAGAGAGTAGTGGTTGATGGCAGCGAATCATTATGGCACTCTGTAACCAGTGGCATCCCCAAGGCTCTGTCCTTGGACCAGTTCTCTTCAACATCTTTATCAACGAAGTGGACATTGGTGTCAGAAGCGCCCTGGATAAATTTGCCAATGACACTAAAGTTTGGGTCATAGTGTCCACACCTGAGGGCAGGTTAGTGATCCAGGCTGACTTGGATAAGCTTAGTAAGTGGGCGGACACAAACCTGATGGTGTTCAATATTGATAAATGCAAGGTACTCCACCTCGGGGAAAAAAAACCCATGACATACTTGTAGGCTCATCAGTGCTACACTTGATAGCACCACTGCTGAAAGAGACTTGGGGTCATGACTGACCACAAGATGAATATGAGCCACCAATGCGATGTCACAGCTGGTAAACCAAACAAAACCCTGGCTTGCATCTATAGATGCTTCTCAAGTAAAACTCAGGATGTCATCCTCCCGCTATACTCAGCCTTGGTGAGGCTGCAGCTGGAGTACTGCATCCAGTTCTGGGCCCTGCAATTCAAGAAGGATGTCGAGAAGCTTGAGAAAGTCCAGAGGAGAGCCACGCATATGATCAGAGGGCAGGAGAATAGGCCCTATGAAGAGAGGCTGACAGTCATGGGACTCTTTATTCTAGAAAAGTGCAGGCTCCAGGGGGACCTGGTGGCTACCTATAAGTACACAAGGGGTATTCCTCAGGATCTGGGAGAACATGTTCACCAGAGCGCTCCAAGGAAAAACAAGGACGTACAGTCATAAACTCCTCCAAGACCATTTTAGGCTGGACATATGAACAAATTTCTTTAGCATTCGAGCCCCCAAAACCTGGAATAGACTCCCACCAGAGGTGGTGCAGGCACCTACTCTGGACTTATTCAAGAAATGTTTGAATGTTTATCTCGCTGGGGTCCTTTGACCCTAGCTGACTTCCTGCCCCTGGGGTAGGGGACTGGACTTGATGATCTTCAAAGTCCCTTCCAGCCCTAACGTCTATGAAATCTGTGTAAAATATATATGAAGACTGAAGCTTTCATTGACAAGGAAAAAAAAGAGAGCCTTCAAAGCTTGGCAGAATGACATCAACTCCAAACAAGAGGAAAAATGGTTATTACCACATTAAAGCTGAGACCCAGAGGAAGATTTGATAGTGAAAGAACAAGCAGCGGGAAGATAAGAAGAAAAGAGATCCAAAAGACTGGCAATAATACTGTATTTTTAGCAAAAAAGAAAAGTCTGTTGGAAAGGCTTCATGCAATTTTCAATATATAATAAATGGACTTATCTTTGAAACTTGGAAGCTTTAGAACTCATCTACTGAACTGACTTCCGTGAGATATGTGAATGTGTTGAATCTGCATGTTTGTGTTGAATCTGCTAATACCAATGCATGTATAGTTTTACTTTATCTTTACAGTATATTCTGTGCCTGCCAGTCTGGCAGCACTCTTCCCTGCTTTTGTGGCTGGATTGATTTATTTCTGAAATTCTGGAACTAACATAGCAATAATAATGGCCTCAATAATGGGATCCTACGTGTGGGGCATGCTTTAAATCAACTGGTGAAATTAACTTGTGAGAAATCTGTTGGAACCCAAAGTGGCTACTTAAATTGGAACAATTGGGGCATCTGATAGCACCCTGGAGGACTGGTCTATGTATATAAAATGACTGCTAAAGCTTTTTGAAGTAAATAAACAGAAACATGTAGCTGCATTACTGAGTTTGATGGGAGAAAAAACGTATGGGTTATTGTGCAGCCTTCTTACCCCAGGAAAGACAGAAAGCAAAACCTTTAAGGAATTAGTGAAAATTGTCCCAGAGCATCTGGCACCTATGCCACTGTTTACCGGCAGAAAGGTTCAGGTTCCATAAGAGAAATCACCTTGAAAGTGAATCTATTTCTGCTTTTGCAACAGAGTTATGGAAATTATCAGAACAGTGCAATTTTAAGTACGGACTTAATGTACCCCTCAGAGACAGATTTGTCTGAGCTACATAATGAAGCACCTAGGAGTTGTAAAAATGAAGGCATTAACCAGAAGTTTTGTATGGTGACCAAGTATTAATCAACAAATAAAGCACCTTGGGATTCAAGCAGGTACCAAAGATGCCCAAACCAGCACCATGTAACCCAGCCACAAATGGGCTGGATGACTGATTTGCAGTCTTTCAAACTGTTTTGCTTTCCATGAAAGAAGAGCCTGGGTCACTACAGCAGAAGAATGGCCTGCTTTTTGCTAGCATACTGGAATGCAATGCATGCTTCAACAAATGAGACACCAGCAATGCTGTTTATGGGTCAGAATCTCAGGTCACAGTTGGACTTATTGAAACTGGACTGACAGTAACATGTTAGAAATCACCAAGTATGTCACGCCATAACAAAGGAAGCAAGGGAACAGACACCCCTTGGCACCTACATGTAGGCCAAAGATATTGGCCTGTAATTACTGAACACTTAATAAATGACAGCCTGTGGTTGGCTGTGCACAAACAGGTCCTTTATTTTATGCAATGCAAGTGGATCCTAATGTCCCGGGGTGGGGAACCAGACCCCAGAGTCACGGTGGGCCGGGGTGGCAATTAGACACGGTAACAGGCCGGGTTCTATTGGCTATGGAGAACTGAGGCACGGGAAGCGTAGCGGTTTCTTAAACAAGGTGGAAATTTATTTGAC
>NW_017728909.1:31042785-31076221 GCF_001723895.1 Crocodylus porosus | reverse complement strand
CAGTCGTACACTGGGCATGCTCTGCACTAAGATCTGCATAGCAACTGAGTCTGCTCAGAGCTGAAAGTGGGTCAGGGCTGATTGACAGCTCCTGAGGTCATAGAAGGGGTAACTCAGGCCTTGCATGGAATTTTCCACTCTCAATCAAACTGAGTTCATGCATTGGCAGCACCTATACTTAAAATTTTGCTCCAACACCTAATATTGTTTGCCAATGCCACATTGGCCAAATATGAGATACAGGTATGACCACTAAACAGAGAACAGCAGCAACAGTTGGCACCCCACCTGTTGCAGAGCCATCAGCTTTGCAACCTACAGTAACAACAAAATGCTACATCAGACAGTAGCAATGCTGACTAACCAGAACCTGATAATGTTGAATTACCTACATCTGATGAGGAGACATCTGAATTGGACATAGATGAAGGAGGCCCATATCCTCAGGACCATATTCAAGGAAGTTGTAGCCACCAGGCAGGAAGGAAATAGAAACATGAAGCTGTGCATCCTGTTCCCAGGGAAGTAGTCAAGAAGGTTATCAACATTACCGCAAATGACCTGAGAGGACAGTAGTCTGTGCATTATGCCACTACCATTTCAAAAGGTGTGGGGGACAAGGTGAGAGATATGTGAATGTGTTGAATCTGCATCTGTGAATCTTAAATTTCTTTGTGTTGAATTTGCTAATGTGAACACATGTATAGTTTTACTTTATATTTACAATACATTCTGTGCTTTTCAATTTGGTGTGACTCGTTCCCACATTTGTGGCTAGAATAATTTATTTGTGAATGCCTTGGAAAACATAACACCTTCCAGTTCAAGCAAAGAGTTATACAACTGAAAAATGACCAAGGTCATGATTAATCAAGTTAGATTAGTAAACTGTGATTTATCTACCAAGTACTGCTGGAGACCCCCTACCTGCTGGCCACGTTTGGTACAGGCATGCTCCACTCCTGCCCCCCGCTCCCTTCCCCTCCTCACCTGCCCTAACGTGAACATCTGTTGGGGGCAAGGGAGAGCTCTAACTCATGGTGTTTTATGTAAAATGCTTTATGTAAAGTGCTATGAGTTAAAGCGGGGGCCCTAAAGCAGGCACCCTAACTTTCACTCTCCCTAATCAGCAAAAAAATAATGTCCCAGGATAATGCTAGGGCCCTCGTGCTGTGGAACAAGTCTGTCCCAGTAAGATGTAACTCCTGATCATTTAATATCCCACTACCCCCTCTCAAAATGGAAATGATAACCTAAAGCCACTCCATTGGTACAATTATATAATTATATTGTGCCTACTGTAGTTCCCTAGCACTTCCAAATAGATAACACCATTCTGATTTACTTTTTGTTCTAAACAATGTGCACTACAGCTATGATTCATTGTGAATATAATCATTCCCGTGGGCAAGCTCTCCTCACAAATGTGTATGCATAGATTCACTTAAAGTCAACAGAAGCCCCTAAAAATATTTAGCAAGAAAATTATTCCTGTTGTTTGTAAAGCTTCTTTAGGGTCCTTTGGATAAAAAAAAAGCTATATAGATATAAGATATGTTAATTGTGGCAAAGATTAGGCCACTAATATATAGATATGTTAATTGTGGCAAAGATTAGGCCACTCTCATACTTTGTTTGCCGTGAAGGTACTAGGGAGGCTGTACCAAAGGAAAGGGACATTTATAACACTCTTGCATGGTGGTGTCCAGCATCTCTACTCCCATTCTCAAACATGGTCAATATGCTGCTGAAGAATATTTTGCTCACTCTCTCACCCACTCTCTTTTGGCCAGTTGCCAGGCTACAATCATACAAAGGAAGCACAGAGGTACACATACACAAAAAACTAAATTAACCAAACGTCCTTAAATCTCTAAAGTCATTAGCTTGGTTTGGCTTGAGTTTAGGAAAAAATGTTTACTCTTACTTTCTCAAAATCAGTTCTCAAAATCCTAATTACCACCTGCTGTCACTAAATGCACCACTGAACAGGAATCTGAATAACAAAGGGAAGTGAATTCCTTTATTTTTTCATGCATCATTTAAACTAGGTAGAGATCATACACATTATTCACACATTTGTTTTGTTTGCTGTTTCACAATCTGTTGTTGTGAGATGGTTTGAGAACTAGTGAAAAAGACTAGTAAAGCTTATCTGGATTACTAAATTGTGATTGGATTCTGCTTTTTGTTGCTCACAAGTAATTTTTACTTTGTGGGTGCATGTACACTGGACACATTAATTTGCATTAGCCTAATTTAATGTGCATTATGGGCATGCATCTACATGTGCATGTCCTTAATGCTCATTAAAAATGGCAAAATAAGGCTAATGTCATCTAAATTTGATACCTGAAAATACAGGTATCACATTTAGGTGTGATTAGTTAAAGCTTATTAATACACATGTAGATGCGACCCAGTGCTAACTTCAGTGCTAGGTCTGCCTAGCCACTAGGAGCACATGGCAGGGCTGAAGGGACTTGGTCCTAACTTTAGTGTCAAGTACACTAACTTTAGTGCCAAGTTCGTGCATATGGAGACACCTGCCAAAAATGGCTTAATGTGCATTAAATTTAGTCACGCTTAAATGCATGGGTAGATGTGTCCTGCATCAGCTAGACTGTTTGCATGAGTGAAGGTTTGCAGGACTGAGACATTAAACTAGTAATTTGTACACTGACTTAAAAGGTACACAAGAATATAAGTACAGTTTAGAAAAGTAGCATTGTAGAGGATATAGAGAATTAGATAGGCAACCAAGACACCATTGCTAATTCTGCCATTACCTTGTTGTACAAGTTAGGGGTAATTTTAACCTAATTATGATTCAGTTTCCCCTTCTCAGGGTAGAATAGTGATACTTATCCACTTTTATGAACTGCTCTGATATCAGTAGATGAAAAGAATTATGTAAGTATGTGATATGATTACCCTTATATTTCATAGTTCAGCATGATTTTCAGCATAGGAAAATATATTTACTACTCAAGAAATTTAAAGAACATATGGGATAAAACAATTACTTGTATTCCATGCACTTACAAGAGTTATTCAGTTTATTAGGGGCCTTTGTACATGCCACAAAATTGGCCTTTAAAGTAGCTTAAATGCCCTTTTGCACCGCTTTAACAGTGTTGCTGTTTGCATGCTCAGCAGCATCTTCTGCTTTAAATGACTTTGATACGTGGCAAGATAAAACACCTCCAAGGTGTTTTAATTTGCTTCCTAACAAAGTGCAACAGTGCATGGGGCACTGGAAGCTGACGTGCTCGGGGTTTGGTGGGCCCCGTACAGTTCAGTGGCTGTGGGACCTGGTGGCAGCCCATGCAGGCAGGCTCTACTGAAGAAAAAAAAAGCAGTGAGCCTAATCTCTTTTTTTTTTCTTGCCAGAGCCTGCCTGCCTGCCTGAGCTGTGCAAGGGCCTGGTGCTTCCCACCATGGCTGCCGGGGGGGGGGACAGTGCCCAGGCCGGGTGCCAGCAGGTAGGTACCACCTGGGGGGCCCTTTGCAGCTCAAGGACTGCCTCCCCCTCTTCTACCCCACCGCCGAAGAGGCAGGTAAGGATCATGCCCCCAATTTGGTTTAATTCGGTTTAATTCTCCCTAAACTGAAGTGATATTTGTAAAAACCCACCATTTCAATTTAGGGAGAACTAAACCAAATTAAACCCCTGTGGTATGTACAAGCAGTCTAGGACTGCAGTTGCAATCCTGTACTAAATAGTCAGATGACACTTGATTTCTAACTCCAATTTCAGTCCCTCATAACATTCATATCTCCCAAGTCATGCTTTGAGCATACTAATACTTTATCTAACTTGGTCTTTTATTAGGGTCCACAGACAAAAAATATTGAGATGGGAGATCCCCAGAAAAAATGGAAGTCATTTCACATTTATCACTTGTCTTTAAGTTTCAGGTAACTTGATCAGGTATTTCACAAGTGATGTGATTAAATTGCTTAACAGCAATGTCTTTCAGTAATGCATAGTATTGAAAAGTTCTGCCTTTCTAATGCTAGGCTTAACCAGTTTCCAAGTTTAAGCCATAGAAGCCACACAATTATCTAGACATTGAAAACTATATTTTCTAAGAAGTTTTTTGGTCCAACTCACGTACAATTGTAAGATGATACGTATTGAAGAACCATCCCTGGGTTTAGTTTGTCGTAAAACAGTATAATATTTTCTACAAGAAAAAGTATCAGATTTATCATCACATTTTAGGGAAAGACCTCTCCTGTTTTTTAATATCTAAAGTGCAATAATGACAAATAGTTCAAAAGCCTGTTTCTTATATTATACCCTCCAGGGATGGTATTTAACACTCCTCTTGAATTCTCAGTGACTTGTTCTTTTCACTTGAAATATAATGACTACAGGCTAGGTAGCAAAGGCAGAGCTTGATATGGTTCAGATAGCATGAAGGATTACAGGACAATAAGAGACTACAGCCATGTCTCATCTCAACTGCACTGCAGGCTGCACGACTTTATGCTCCATTTAGGAGAGCAGGTTACGGCTGGGAGGAGGGGCAGCCCCCAAATGATATACTTTAACACTTGAGTCAATTTGCAGACATCAAACGATTCCATGGGGTTGTTGTACTAACACTATCCCATTTGCTGTACACTTATGCTCTGGAGAAAACTTTTGAGTAACACTGAGTTTACTTAGTGCAGAAAGTTTAGCGAACTTCAGTTCATTCTGAGGCCTGTTAACGGCAGGAAGAGTCCAGCCTACAGCTACAGAGGATTCACTGCTCGATGACATTAATAAGAACCAGATCCAAGAAGTAGACAGCTGTGATCTTCCTTATCCTCTGCCCTGCAGGGTGAGTATGTTAAATCTTTTCATCCCCTTTACAGCATTCCCCTCCCCGCTCCAGCACTGAGGGGAAAGGGAAAAAAGCAGAAGAAGCAGGCAGAAATTACTGTTCTAATTTTGTATTAGCAAGAATTTGTAAACCACCAGTTAACAGATAAAGCTAAAAGGGACTGCTACAAAGGTACCAAAACAATTACCTCACTGACAGAGTAACAGATACTTTGATTAGAAACACGGGAGCAAAAGCTTCTTTTAAACAAGGGAGAAAAGATAAATGTGTATGTAAGGAGTCTAACATGGGAGTGTCTGAGATAAGGTAAGGGGTCTGAAAGCACAAAACATAGCAACAAGATCAAGAGCTGCTGCAAACTCAGTGACATATTTTATGAAAATGATTTTGAGCCCTAGTATTGTCTTTAATTGAAAATGCATTTCTTACCTGTGAGTTAAATTATAGTTAAAAAGTTGTACTGAATGAAACAATGTCATTGTGATTTCTCCTGAAGCACTTTTAGATAGATAGATAGATAGATAAGGGTTACATATAACCATGCCCAAAGTATCTGGGAAACAAAAAGCATTATTCCTTGTTTTTATTTTCTTAGTTTCATCTTTTCAAAGTTTCTCCCATCCCTGACAGGAACAATGGAATCAAACAGCTGCGTATTGTAAAATATTCACATACGTGCAGGTATCTGAAGGGGTTGCACACCACTGAGCTATTCAAGGTTAAACTATTCAAGCTAAATATTCAGGGAAAAGAAAAGAGTAAGGACCCAATCCAGCAAATCCTTCCCCATGTAAGTGATCTCAGTGGGGTTACTCATGTAAGCAAAGTTTGCAGAATTGGGGCATAATCTGTGCACCTGACATCAAGCCTTCAAGGGAAATCCGTATAGACAACATATGTTTACTCTAAGCTTTAACAACTAGACTACAAACCACATCAGACGGATCAGAAAAGCCCTTTTGAACTATGTTTATTGTTTTCAGTAGACATATACCTTTCATCTCACTTAACCTTTCAGTTTTGTTTCTTAAAGCTTGCTTAAACAGGTGAAACAAGAAAAATACTCCTGCTTTTAATAGCCTCTATTGGTTATGTTCAAATATATAATTATCTATAGTAAGAGCAGGTGCTAACATGAATAAGGAAACAGAAAGATTTAAATCAATAAAATCTTAAACATGCCTAACTTTTTTTAACTCAACTTTTTCCAGCAATGTACGTCTCTGGATTATTAGCAGATTCAAAACTAGAGGCATTTATTTATGTTTCCTACTTTTCTTATAAACCTTATTAACTGTCCAGTTTCAAAATAACATCTGTTGAATAAGTGGGCAGTGTTGTTTATTATGACTACAAGGCTATTATGATAAACTATACCATTATAACATCTATGTGATTTTTTTCCTAATTCCGCTTGTCTTTCTTATAGTGTCCAATGGCTACATGGAGTTATAATACTAATATAAATTAAAAATTGTTATTCATATTTTGGCTTTGACTTTAATAATATAATGCTCTATTACCAGGGGATAGATACAGAATTAGTGTTGGAGGATTGGGTTCTTTCTTAATTGCTGCACAGTTGATCCAAAATTTGATTTAAAAATAGCACTTTCAGAACAAAGACGAGATTATATTATGGGGATCTGTAGTGTGCAGTAGACAATGCTCAAAGAATTTCAGATGTTTCTTATCATTTGTTTTTTATTTGACTATAGCTTTACTGGAAAGTTGGATATTGGTAAACTAATTGATTTTTGTATTTTAAAAATCATTTAACAAAACGCAGTAGACCCCATTTTCATTAAAATGATGTCACATATATTCCTAAAAATTTGATTTCCCTAATTTATTAATAGTTAATGGGAAGCTGAAACATCCTTATCAAGTCTGGCAATATGTTGTGTTTGAATTTTACAGCAATAAAAAATTTCAAGCCTTGCCAGGCTACTGAAATTTGAACAGAGATTGCTGATTGATTTTAGCTATGATTGGAAACATTTATGATTTTGCTTCTGAACAGCGAATGGTATTGTTGCAATTTCTATTATGTTTCACAATCATGTACTTTGGAAACAACTGGACAAATTTCACCCAGATTTACACAGTCTGGTCTCCCCAATAAAGTGGACAGCGCTATAGAACATGGCCCAATATATCTATATCTATATGTATCAGTTGAAAGGTGATATGCCGTGATGTGTCTGTTTGCTATCAGAGTACTGCTGTGCTAAAAACTAATATTATAGTTATCCAAAACAACTTTTCATAGCAAACACTCTACTTTGAACATTTAGGCAGGGGTTATTTCAGAGAAACCTTAATCTGAATGCATAGAGAGTTTGATCCCTATATTTTAGCACCTTTATAGTATAGCATTATAAAGGACCAGATAACTTAGTGGTTTCAGATGCAAGACTTTAATGAGACAGAATGTGTATCTTTAGGATGGCACTAGTTTTATCTAATTTAACAGTTTTGTTGTCACAACTGCTTTATACTGTTGGTGTTGACAAGGGTTACTTCAGCTTTATTTAACGCCCTCTTGACTTTTGCTACGTGGAAGGTAGCCAGGCATAGTCCTATGCTGTAACACTAACACATTAGGCAGCTGATGTGTTCTATGTGAAATTGATTTAATTAATGAATATATGCCAATGACCAGGCTTCAATGGATCCATCAACCTGAGACAAGTTCTTAGCACAATACATGGCTGCTTTACAGAGCCCAAAAAGTGATACCAAAACAGGACTTTACATAGTAGTTTCAGTCATTGAAGAACTGCTCCTCTGCTCCTTAAAACATGTATCAGCTTTCATTTGTAATATTAATATTACCAAAATTAGTCAAGTTTTAAATAGGTTTTAATCGTGAAGGATTAATGCTTTTGTTATTTTGGTTAGCAAGAATAACAATAGCAACACTGGAACCTTTCCTTTATCACACTGGGCTCAATCCAATTCCTGATGAAGCAAATGGTAAAGAAATACTGTATCTGTCCAGCTGTGTTTATCCAGTAAATGCCAAATAATGTTATGTAGGGACCAATCATACTGTGTTCTCTGTGGTAAAATTCCCGTAGACTTCAATGCATACAAAGTCCAGCTGTGCATTAGCCTTTTGTCACTGACTATATAACAATGTAATATATTTCTAATAACTGTGACACAGTTCTTTACAGACGTGTGTATCTCTTCCGAGACCACCTGTAGTTCAGGCTACGGCCTTCACAAACCCACAGGCCTTTCCCATATAGAACACTCCTTTTTTTCTGAGACTAAGACTTCAAAACTCAGTTACAGGTTGAAATGGGAGTTTTGCCAGTGACTTCAAATGAGTCAAGATTTCACCTACGACTGGTAACTGCACTGGTGAGACCAAAAAAAAGTAGTGATGCCTCAGTGTGCTGGCCCTTGATGTTCACATAGGCTGGCCTCAGGTGTACTGGGATAAATTTGAACTCCACTGAAATGAAAAGATATTTTCCAGATGTACATCAGTGTGACAGAGCAAATTTGCACTTTGTCATGTGCTCCTTGTAGTCCTGTTGTTGACTTCTGTTGACAGAATCTGGCCCTTTCAGGGCCCTGACAGTCGCTACAGAATACTGTGTCTGTTTTTACAGAATAATGATCTCTGTCCAAAAAGTACTTTTTCAATGGGAATAACATGAAAAATGAGGTCTTTAAGTAACCATAACATTGTACAGTATCCTGAGCAGACAGTTAATACTGTTTTCTTAACCCCAAACATTTGGCTGCCTTGTTCAGTCCCAACAGGCTAGTTGTGTTTTCTTTCTTAGGCTCCAGAATGCAAGAAAAGTCCAATGTTCAACAATATTTAGTTTTAAAAACCTTACTGAATAAGTGCAAGTGAAACAAAGTCTCTTGTTTGCTCTTTTAGCTAATCCTACATGCACTTTTACCCAGCTGACTACCATCCTTGATAACACAGGACAAGAACATAGGAGAGCTAGGCAGTGAGCATAGTGAGGCTGTGCTCTCCTTTCACCCCAGTAAAAATGGTTGTTCTTCACTTAGCAAAACTTATGAAACACTGTCTTAAGTTAAAATCATTTAAAAAACATTCATAATTAGTTTGAGCTCTGGCTTTGGGAGAGGAGGGAAAGGGAGGGGAAAGGTCTGCGTGTTAAATATTGTAAGACTTCCGCAGTTTTATATGTAACATCAGAAAGAGGGAACTCCTACAAAAGGTTGTTCTCATGGTTTTCATTACCACATAGAGTTAATCAAAAACACTTCAACCCCAGGCAACTATCACTCTGCAATGAGAGTATTAAGAGGGTATAAAAGCATCTTACTCACTTGGACACTAATTAACTTGGTTAAAAATGAAACAGTTTTATTAAAACAAAGAACTGTAGTGCCAGGCAGGGCTTGGTGTTACCTCAGATTTACTATGTGCACACACACAAATGAAAGCCAAACCTGCTCCTGTCAAAGCAACGGCAACATTCCCATTGACTTCTGTGGAGGTAAGATCAGGCTTACAGATGTAGTGTTAAGTGTAAAAAGAAATAAGAAAATATTGTCTACAGTTATGATTAATGTCAAACAATTTAAAATGTCAAGTTGATCTTTAATTTAAAAAGTCTTATATATCAATGGACCAGGTTCTGCTCTTGGTTACGTGGATGAAACCACAATGAGGTTTGCAAACAGATCCTAAAGGACAGGGGGAAAAAGACAGAGGCATTTGAAGTCTAACCTTAATAAGCACTGTATTTTTTTTACCTTATATTTCTGCTCTGTGTATGGTGAAATACACAGCAGAAGCTCAAACTTGATAGGGCTGAACAGCTCAGTGAGTGGGAGGCGAGTAGCAAATGACTGGACACACAGCCAGCGGTAACAGCGTGGAGTCACCATGGCCACTCTGCCCAGCTCCGTGGGGCCCTCCAAAGCACGGGACCCAGGGCAGTCGCTCCGATTCACACCCCCCATGGGGAAGCTATTCTCATATGCAGGAGAATTAAAGATGAATTAAGCCAGAGAAACAAGGAGCATGATTCTGTAACCTGGTGGTTAGCATGCTTACCTAGGAAAGGAACAAAGTCCCTGTTCCTGTGTCAAGAAACACCTTTAAGAACAGAGATGAAAAGTGTCTCCTTCCCCCACAATAACCTACAGCCTGATAGGTAGGGCTCTTTCCTGCTCCATGAGAGATGTTTGTTGGACTGTCCTCAGGTAGAAGAGAGAACTAAACCTGAGTTTTCTATTTCCTGGACAAGTCTTCTAACCTAGAGACTAGTGGTGTTCAACCACCAGCCAAATTCAGCCTGCAGGGCTCCTCATGAGGCAAGAACTTGGGCATCAGGAGCTGTGATAGGATTAGTTGGTTTCCAGAGCTTCAGCATTAATACTGCCAGCACACCCCCACCATTACATTTCTAAACACATACGGAGCCCAGTGGGCCACATGACACGACCCTGAATGCTGGATCATGCCAGTGGGGAGAGGGAGCCTGGGCTGGTACCCCAGATTGCAGTTGTGAACTGCCCCCACACTGGATCTGGCCCATAGACCTACCCAAGCCACTCATCCTGTACACAGGCCCAGAAGGTTGGGCACCACTCCTCTGAACTATTGCATGATGTTGGGCGGCACCAGCCTCACTGGTGGCAATAACATTTGACAAACATAACCCCAGCTCCTTTTTAGAATAATAGTTGTAGGTTGCTATCCTCAGGTACTCCTTGCCATCTGAAATAAACTGCTTAAACCCTGGAGAAAGGTGGGAGTTAAGCAGACCTTGTCCTTTTCATTTCCCTATTGACTAGGTTTGTGTACTGGGTGTTTTCAGTCCCCAGCCACTGATTTGGTGTATCAGCAGCCAGCAAAGGCTGCTGAATTCCTCTCAGTGCATGAGGTGCCTCAGCACTGCAGCATCCTTTTTGGACATAGAACAGCCTGTTCTTTTCCAGCTGGATTATGCTCTACTGTATTTAGGTGCTGCAAAGATACATGCACCAGGCAGGAAGAGGAAGCACCTCAATGTTATATATATCCTTTGAGGGATGAAAAATGTTCATGGCAGTGCCATGGGGAAGAGAGATGGAAGTACCTGAATATTTCCTGCCCCTTTTGGGGCATTCTGTCTCAGGGAGGCATTCATCTGCTCTACAGAGTACAGTGACTTACAGTGAACCTAGCCTTCCTTAACATTGCTTGAGCAAGCAAGGAGAGGGCACTTCTACTCTAGCAGTCTTAATCTGGTCCTTAATAATTTTTGCTAGCACAGTGAAAAGGGTCTCAATGCTGCAGACTGATAGTCTTGCCTAAATGAGAGGGAAAAAGGACATGATTTCAGTACAGGAAGCGGCATCACTGTTTACTTACTTAGGTCCTAATACAGCCATTTGATTAGACCCCTGCACTTAAATGGAGCCTCGCTGAAGTCAGTGAAGCTCTGCATGGGTACTGTGATCTGCCCATGTGACTTACTGTGAAGAATGAAGTCTTAATTTGAAACCCACCAGCACTCGTATGAATTAGAGCTTGTCATTCCTTCTTGAAAGTATGTTTTCCCCACAGAATTCAATGTACCTAAGTTAATTTTTAGACATAACTTTTCACTGATTTCTATGGGGACTCCTCCATAAAATGTTAGGTTTCAATGAGCCCTTAGATTTTTAGAATGCTGTGTTATGGGTATCCATGGGACTGTTTAAGAGTTATTCTGTTGCACTGATTAATAATAAATAGAGCACATTAGAGTGGTTTTATTTACTCATCTTTCCCTTACATGAAACTAATCCACACATACATTATTTATAAATAATGCACACCTCTCCAGTTCACAGCATCTAAATTATGCAGAATAAGGAACAGCTGACTAATCCAGAAAATTATGTTTGTCCTACTGGATGTTGTAAAATTTGTTGTAAGGGTACTTGATGACCAGCAATTTAGTGAGACATATATTAGATTTTGTTTCACAGCAAAGCTAATGTAATTTTGTTAATTAAAAATAATATTAGAGAGGCTTCCAGGCAAAAAAGCTTATTAAATAAAATCAAGTCCCTTTACAATTAAAAGCAAATACTTTGCTTAGATAAAAACAATATTTCAATAATCTTGTATACATATATATATAATATGTAGTATGAAAACATACATGTAATTTAATTTAGACATTTTGGGTCAGCTTTTTTAAAAGGTTGGAGGGTTAGCATGTGCTTCAAAATCCATGTAACCTTGTGGGTCTATGTCACAATATTGTGTTACACTGTACTAGGTTGTCCACAATAAACAATATTGTTCTACATATACACACGCTCCTTGTCTGTTTTTACAAAGCAGAGTTTATTTTACTCAAGGAATTCCTTAGATGTTGTCAAGGGACATCTCTCAGTAGTCATAAAATATTTAGCACAATATTCACCTGAGAGCGTCACTTAGCACAGATTTTTAAAGCAATAATCTTGGGTTACATTTGCATTGGGTTTCCGAGAGGAAGCAGGAGTTTTCCTGTACAGACATACCAGGCCGAATTCATCCCATCAGCATCATGAAATTACACCAATAATGATTTTGGCTTATTGTCCTCTGAGTTGTCTCAAATTAGGTTTTGGATTTTGAAGTTTGCTTTAGAGGAAAGTAATTAACTGCAAAAACCCACACAAAAGAACGTTCTCTGTTAATAATGTAACTTTATAATGAAATACATTTTTGTTGTTTTACATGAAGTTTATTATATTACATTTTGCCAGTCATGGCTAGACAATCTATGTAAGCAGTTCTTCTGGTCAGCTATTTATGTTTTGGGGTTTTGGGGGGTTTTTTGATCACTGAGGCAACACGAGACTGAAGCTTAAAGCCCTAAAAGCAAGCCATTCTTTGGACACTGAAATCCAAATCCCATTTTATTATGCTGTCAATGAACTGCTGAGATTCTCCTTTGCTTGTTAACATGATAGCAGACAGATGAGAAGAAATAAAAAGTACTGGCCTGTGAAAGGCGAATCAAAAGGGGGAGATTGAAGGGATTTCTCGAGTTACTCAGGTGAGTCTTTAAGCCCCAGCCAGTGACCCAGCCAATGGTCAGAATGATGCAGGTTCCGTTTGGTTGCTCCAAACGCTTAGACATGGTATCCAACTGTCTGCACGGAAGGCTGAGAATTTGCAGTTTCTTTGTAAGCTTACTGCACAATAAACAAAAGAAGGGAATTTGATACCCACTAAACAGAGACTGAATAGTCAATAACGTTGTATAAACTTTTTTCAAGTCGCAAATCTTTATGTGGCAGGAGGGGCTTTATATATTCCTAGAATTTTTCTCCGCAAAGGCATTTTTGTTTTGGTTTCTCACAGTTTCATGTTAGGTGTAAGGTTTATTTTTCTAAAATGAAAACCACAACTCATGACAGATAATGGGATTTAATAACAAAGTACAGAAAAGAAAGCCATAGATTAACATTCAAAATAAATGGGAGGGAAATTACGTTTGTAGAAAAGGAATTACCATTAAGGGTGGATATGAAAATGTTGTTGGAGCTCCAAATAACTTATTTTGTATTCCTCAATAATGTAGCAGCATGTTTGCCAAAATGAAGTTTCTGCCAGAAAATTGGTAATATTGTTATATCCACCCTTGTGTCTCTATTTCTTAAATAAAAAATATTTAAAAAGGACAGGACCTAAATTATTTAATAAGAATTTGTTGTGAAGTCCCACAATACATGATAAGTGGCCCTTCTCTGATAACTCATTGTATGTGTAGCATGTACGTTCTTGTAAATTCAAACAATATAGAGAACAGTGTTATTCTTTATGAGCCAGAACTTGAGTCTTCTTATAGTGGAAACATTATTGTGAGTGCATCATAATATATTCTCTAAATGCATTTGCTGTCAAGTTTAAATAATACCTTACATGCCCTTTTGTAACTTGAAGAATTAGCTTTATGAAATCCAGCTGTTCAAAATAAAGCACTGACTAGCAGTGCCATCTAGCATCTCTACAAAAAAATCTGCGTAGCTACAGAATTAGTGCATTATGTACTTATGAAAACTATCAATCTGTGCAATGGAACTAGCAAGATGTAGTCCTCAAGTGAACAACAGGACATGTTTTGATAATCAGTGTATTAGCAAATGTAACATCTGTACATGTCACAGACCATATGGACAATAAAAGTGTCAGAGACAGGACTTTGATGTATCCTTTAAAAGAGCTGAAATTAGAGGGAGGGAAGAAGGGGTTACATTTAGTCGCTTCATATTGTGTCATAATAGATTAGTAATACAGTAAAGTTGCAAAGAAAAAGAAAGAAGGAACAGTAAACATTTATCTCCTTAAGAAATGTCTTTGATTTGATTACAGAGGGCAGAAGAACACATATGATGCACTAGATTAACAAGGAAAAATATGTTTTGCATATGCAGTAATGATATACATCTGATGTACGTGGCTTGATAAATGAGCTTCCCGTGTAGAAACTGAAAGTGCTTATGTTTATTTTATACACACATCAGTATATATGTGGGTCAAACACAAATATTAACAGTCAGTCTCCAGATTTACAGAAGCATAAAGAAAATAGTTTCACTCATTCTCTTATTGTATGTCACACAGAAATTGATTGGTGTTGCACTGGATCAAACACGATGACAACCCCTGCCCTGAAAACCTAACAATCTGCCAGGAACCAAAAAGACAGCATACACTAGGAAGTTACATAATATATTCATTATTTATCATCATCAGATGCTCTAATCTTACAGTTATCATGAAAATAGTAAGCCCTTCAGAGGAATTTGAATACAAAAAAGGGGGTGCTATGGCAAACCAGAAGCAGAGGATATTTCTAGCATAAATTGTTACAGGCAAGAAATAGATGTGAAAGGAGAAAACAGTGCAACTCCCAAGAAAACAGGCTTAATGCCTTGGCATGTAACTGTGGAAAAATAAATATAGAGATAGCTACATTGTAAATGCAAACAGCAGCTGTATCAGTGTTTTGGGGGTGAAATGGAATAGAAAAGAAATAATGAAGATTTCATTTCTGTGTCATTGCAGGAGCTACATTTATAAACAAGAAAACTTACTGACTTTTAATAGATTTTTGCTTCAACCATATTTGCCCTTTCTCATTCACTTTCATATGGACATTCATGAGGCAATGTTTTATATCTCCAACAGACAGCTTACGTACATTTTGCACTAGCGGCCACAATGGAGTTATTTGGGTAAAAAAAAAAAAATTCTCCACAACTAGAAAAACAATCTCTTGGGGAAAATGCAGGAATAGCTTAGAAAGATTAGGTCACCTCATTGGCTGTGTCCCGATAAGTGCAGCCATGCAGCATTTGGTGCCATGGACACATCTGCAGTGCCACACACTGCACAATTAGTTGTTCTGCATGCTGCAAGGTAGCAGCGTGGGGTGGGGGTTGACCCCAGGAGATCCTAAGGTCAAAAAAACCCACGCAAAAAAAAAAAAAAAGCAGAGCGGTACACACAGGGAAAGTACGCACCACCCAGAATGGGAGCCTGGCTGGCCAGAGCCACACTCCAGCTACTACCAGGCTCCAATAAGCAATATTCCTGCTGCTACAGCCCAAAGAGGCCCCTAGACCCCAGGTAAGGCTGCTGGGGACAGGCCAGTGCTAGCCCCAGCCTTCCCTACCACACACTGGGTAACCTACCGTGCACCAGAGGGGACATAGCACAGGCATTCTCCAAAGACAAGTAGAAGCAGCACAAGGTGTCCCACTGCTTCTTATGCATGGGAAAAAAACACCCATGCTCATGTAGACACAGTCATTGTAAAATTAAGTTAACCTTTGGGGGTGAGTTCACACATGCAGGCATGTACACTTGTGAATTTGTGCCTTAATACACATGCCTGAACATATGCTTTTGTGTGGGGCAAGTGGTGCTGTTTGGGGCAAGCTGACCCTTGCCATCTCCTCCCAGATCTTCAGCCAGGGGGAGCTAAAGGCTGGGGCCAGCACTTCTGCCAGCACCTGTGCCCAGGGCTATTTGCCTTCAGGAGCTTCTGAGACCCAGCTAGTTGGTGTCTGGGGACACTAGTCCCTTGTGCCAGCTGGACTGCTGCAGCAGCCCTGACCAAGACTGACCCCTGCACTCTCCAACCACTGCAGCAGTCTGGCAATGGGGGCTGCTGCTTGGCTGTGACCTGCTGCCACCTGCAATAGCATCCACCCTCTTGGACCTGCAGTCCCATGGCTGTGAACCTGCCAGACCCAGACAGGGGCCACATGGCTGCCTGGACTGTGGTATGGGCACTGCACAAGAGCCACCTGCACCTCTGGGCCAGTTGCCAGTGGGCAATGGCTGAAGAGTTGGCCTTTGTGCAGCACTGCTGTCGTGTCTTCCGGTGCCCCTACTCTAACATCTGGGCAGCTATCGCCCAGAAGATATGCTTATTGCAGTGCCCCACTTTAAACTGTTAAAGTGTGTCCTCCTGTCCCCAAATAGCCAGGCAGTCAGCCACCTCATCTGCCCTCCAGCTGAGTCCCTGGTGCCAGTCTTGGGCAGGCTCCTCTGCCCAGGTCCCATCTCTTGCCTCACCAGCAGGGATCCTGGTTTCTCTGGTTAAACATTGCAAGTCCTCTGATAAAAATCCCAACTTCTCTGATTAAAATACCCAAAGTCTGTGTTTTATCCACAATTAAAATGAAATGCCCACTGCCCCACCAAGGCCCCTCACTCCTGAGCCACAGCCCCTGGCTGCCTCACATTCACTACCTCCTGGCAGCAGCTCCTTCCTTTCACGAATACGTAAGTCCAGATGCAGCTGTCCCATCCACTGCTTTGTGGCTCTGAGTAGGGCCAGCCCTTGCTGTTCTGCTCCCTGAACCTGAGCCCAGGTCCTTCCTGGGAAGACCTTGACTGCGGCTCAGGGACTTGGCTGTGCAAGCCCCTTTCCTTCCAAGCTGGCTTCCCCCTGCACAGACTTTTCTAGGGGGCAGGGGGGATCCAAATTGGACTCTGGAAACTGCTTCTACTTGAAGCTCCCCCAGTCTCTCTCTTACACACCCTTGGTGCCACCCCTGGCTCAGCACATACACTCATAGATGCCACTGCCACCTTAGTCCCCACACCCATCACCAACCCCTGCTGCCACCTTCACCCCTTACCCTATCCCACCATACTCCTGAAGAAATTTCTGGGACCAGGAGCCCTCCCTGCCCCTCTCCCCGCCAAGGCTAGGGCTGCTTGTCCCAGAACCAGAGTGGGTGCAGCTGCAGTGTGGCAGCTGTCCATGGAGCCATAGCTCCCACCAGCATGTCCCATCCCATCAGGTAGCTGGGCACATGGTGTGTGAGATTTATGGGGGGGCATGAGATTTGTGGGGGAGGAAGGGGTGTGGGCTGGTGGGGGTTTGTCGGTGGCTGTGTGGGGTTTGTGAGTGTGGGGTTTGTGGGAAGGGGAGAGGTAGGGAGGGTGGTTGTGTGGGGTTCACGGGGGTGGGGTTTGTTCAGGGTGGGTTTGTGGGCAGGTGTGTAGAGTTTAGGGGAGGTGGGGTGTTGGCCAGTGTGGGGTTCATGGGAGGTGTGGGAGTCTGTGTGGGTTTGTGGGTGGGGGGCCCGACACACCTCCCCCCCACCATGGCACACAGCCCCTGCCTCTAGGCAGTGGGCCCTTGATGTGCTCATGGCCAGCTGCACACAGAGCCCATCGGCGGTGTGCAGCCCCATCTAAGACCTGGGTACTAAGTGTGGCGCACGGAGCCAGCCCAGCATGCTGGTGCGCACCCTCAGTCAGGATTGGGCTGGCTCCTGCCTCCACATGGGGCTCCCAGCACTCCAGCAGGAACCCCTACATGGAGGCACAGAGCCCACCTGTCCCCATGGCATGTGGACTGAGAGACTCACGTGCCATTGGGCTCCATGCCTTCATGTGCGGGGTCCCACTGGAGTGGTGGAAGCCCCTTGTGGAAGCAGGATCCAGCCTGGACCCATGGAATGGGCCAGCTCCATGTGCCACATGTAGCACCCAGGACTTAGGCAGAGCAATGAATGGCCAGGAGCTCTGCGTGCAGTCAGCCATGAGCACCCCAAGGGCCTGATGCTGGCTGCTGCTGCCGGCAGCAGGGGCTGTGCACCATGGAGAAGAGCAGGGGGGGCAGCCCTTCACGCAGTCCTCACACTCACCCATAGGCACATCATTGAGTTGTGCAGGCTCCGTGGCTGCCCCTGACTTCCAGTTTCCCACCTATGTGCAAGTAGCTCTTGCAGTCTGGAACTCTACAAGCCTGCAGAAAGCTGTCTGCAAATGGGGAAACCCACAGTTTTCCCTTTAAAAGGAAAAATTCTGTGTTTTCCCATAGGAAAAAGAAAACCCACAACCCTGCTTGCCAGGATTGCCCATGGTCCCTGCTGTGACCTCCAGGTCCTCTGGACTCTGCTTCTGGCCTGGAGCTGAAACCTGGGTCCTCCAGCCTCCAGGACACGGGCATAGCTGGTGCCTGTGCACAGCTGCAAGGCAGCCTGCCTGGTCCTGCTGCTGCTGCCTGGCTTCAGGGAAAACCTGGGGTGCCTGGCAGGCTCTGGAGCAACCCAAGACAGAGCCAACTCCAGAGTCACTGCTGCCAGCCATGCCCTGCTTTTTATTCTCCAGCATGCTATGCCAACGTGCTGGAGCAGCAGGGCCATGCAGCAAGCATAGAGACCCTCTGGCTGGGTGCTAGAGAGTTTCCTTGGAGGACCCAGCCTCCAGTTGTCTCCAGGCATATTCCAAGACTGTGCTCTGTGCTACTTTTTCCAAGAGTGTGTTCTTTTGATACCAGAATTCCCCCGTATCAGACTTAGAGTCTGCACTGCAAATATATAGCGTGGCAAACATTTTTTAGTTTGTAGGGTGCCTTCTACAGCATGTCAAACTGCTAGGTACAGACATTCAAAAAGCCTGAGGTGGAATTGATTTAAGTTATGTGCTTTTCTATAAGTAGCGTAGTTCATATCATTAGCTAACAGAACACACACTAGCCCTTTGGTGGAAGCAGGCAAAACTTAGACTGGCTTCCACCATTTTTAAACCAATCTACGCCAAACTTCTGTTCTATTACAGTTATAAGCCCGTTTTGTGTGCTGAACTTCTGTTCTGTCATGGGTATAGACCAGTTTCTGATCATTTATATCTGTAAAAATGTAATTTCTGTACTTAGCCAAAATGATCAATCACACAGCTCAGATAGTCACATAAGTCTGTGACAAAGGCACTAACAGAGGTTTGTTTGCACAGAACATTAAATCATTTTATATAGCAAACACATTTGCCAAATAAGGAGACTATACACAATGCAGAGTACTCACCTTGGTATGAAACCCAACCCTATCAGCAACCAAAAGGTTTTACAGAGCTCTTTATGGAAAACATGAAATGAGTCTGTGGAATCAGTCTAATTCCTAATGGACAGTTGTCCACATCATAATGCTGGCACCCAGTTGGTGGTCTGAGCAGAGAGCAAACAACTACCTACATGTGGAAGCAACTTTGCCTTCCTGTATCTAGAGGCTGTCTCAATTAATTTGGCACCATTAATTTTCTTATTATCTCTTCCCTATTGTTGGTATTGTAGCCTTGTCTAGTTATGGATCAAGATTCCATTGTGCTAAGTAACTTCAGTAACCTTTTCAAAAAACAAGTTCTGATTTCCAGTGTAAATTTATGGACTGTTCCTTGATGATGCTGAAATTAATTGTACTTCTGTTTCTCAAGCCACCTTTTTTCCAGCTGTGAAATGCTATCCCCTTCATAGCTACACTACCAGTTATTAACCAGTATCAGCAACATTTTAGGCTACATTTTGGTGACTCAGCACATTTTAAGTGTGACACAGACCCAGTTTCCAAACTAAGAATAAAAAGAGAGAGCATCTGAATGTTTTTTTACAGAGAATCTAAAGCAAGTTTTAAAGATAGCAGAGTCAAGGGAACCCTCCTAACAGTTTATTTTTGCCTTGTAATTGCTTATTGCCTGTGAACGGGAAGTCCAGGGTTCTTTAAACCTAGCTTTCATCTTGTGTTCTAATACAAACGTGATTCTTACTTTTTTTTTTCTTTTTTCTATTCTAGTTGCCAAACTCAAACTTTTTCTTCCTTTATTTTTATTTTCCTTCCATTTTGGGTTGGCAAGTTGCTTGGAGCAGGAACATGAATGAGACTCAGAACCAAGGGAGGGCATCTTTGCAGCATTACCATGACTATTATATTTAGAAGGATCACATCAGTTAATTTGAAGATCTCCTAATACACAGCTCAGGCTTCACTGTGCAGGTTTACAGCCTGCTCAGAGACTTCTCTCATTTAATGGGCATCTCCCATCTTTTGATGCTTAAAAAAAAGAGAGGCATTTCCCCGGACTGTGGCAGCAGAGGGTAGAACTTCCTACCTAATGAAGGAGAAAATAATATCTTCAAACTAGACTCCCACACACAACAGCCCCATAACATGATGCTGATTAGCTGCCTAAGGCCATTGAAAGCACAAGAACAGGATGTTTTCCTTAATGGAGGAGGGGCCAGGTTGACCTTTTAATTTATAAAGGGAAACCACACACCCAGGTGCTACAGCTCTGCTCCCTACAATCAATTAGGACACAATCTGGGATGTTTATTTTCTTGGGTTCAGAAGTCCACGATAAAAGATCAAAAAGGACTAACTGTTGTTCAGAAAGTTTGAATATTTCATGCATCTGATGCTTTTCAAACGCTTTGTGAACTGGCACTCTCTTTGTTTATCTCTTCTTGGAAAAGCTTGTCTCATTCAGAAGCAAGATTGCCTGGGATAGCCCACTACTGTATACAAAACTAGTTACCTCTTCATCTTAGAAATAGATTCTAAAGGTAAAGCAGCCTGAAATAAGTGTCTTGACTTTATAACGAGCCCCACTAATTCAGCTGCAGGTGTATTTCTAAAACCGATTTAGTTAAAACTGGAGCAGATTCCTTGTCTGAATATTCTTAAATCAATTTATACTTGGCTTTGTTTAATTTAGCATAAATCATTTGCTTCCTGATTTAACATAAATGGGTAAAAAATAACTTAAAAGCAAATGAAAGTGGCATTAATTTAAATAAACTTTTTAAAAAAAAATTTGAATTAAACTGATGCAATTTGTGATGCAGACAAGTGAAGTTCAGACAAGCTTTCCTATAGTTTATGTTTAAATAAACCCAGATTTGGGTCTCCTCCTTCATGTCCAGCAGTAACCTTATTAATGTTATAGGGGTAACTCTGCAAAGAAGTTTCATAGATATTGGGGGCTGGAATATTACTGACCTTCAGTAGGAGTATCAGAATTTGGTGCATAATGCTTTCACCTTAAACAAGTCTGATTAGTAAACTGTTTTTTAAAATATACACTGCAGCTCTGTCCCACACAATTCAATTTGCAAGTCCAGGGGCCCTTTGAAAATCTGAGAGTCAGCAGATATCATAACAAGGAACATCTTTCTTCTGTCATATATACAGGCAAGTCAAACTTGGGAGACTTTGTTCATCCCAGCTGTGGTGGTATGGTACAGGGTGATGGGCATCATTTCAGGAAAATGACTGTATTTCAGTCGCTCTAGAAAGTATCTGTTTCTGAGACAGAGAATGACGTAAATTTTGGAGGAGCTACCATATGTGGGATGTTCTTATGCCCTGGTATTTCTACATCTGTACTATGAACCACTGGGAGCAGTGTATCAGCAGCGCATATTAGGGCAACTCTCAGGAATGAGCTGAAGACCAGCCTGCCAGACAGCAGTCCTGATTAGGTGCATGCTTTTGTTCCCGATGCTGCCACTGGGAAGAATCTAGTGTTCACAGTCTAGTTTCACATACTTTCACAGAATCATTGATTTGAGGACAGAATGTGGTAGGAGGAAGACTATTGCTTGTTCCATCCATGTGGGTGTCCTTTCTCTTAGACTCTGGTGCAAAATCATTTATTTAATGTGTTTATGCAATGTCAGGCACAAGGGGCTTTGGCCCAGATGAGACTTGTAGGGACACTATTAAGATTTGATCATGTAAATGAAAATGTGTCCATTATTCCCATAAAAATATTAGTCTGAGCTGTCTAATATTCAATAACTTTTCCATGTAGCCACAATTCAAAATGTAAAGTTCACACTAATTAATTTTGTTACATAGGGAAGTTTAAAAGATCATGACCATATTCTCTTCTTTCCTACTGAAACCAGAACAGGATGCTAACTCTAAGTTGTCCATGGTTGAGTGGAGCTGAGAAACAGCCACCCACAGCCTACTCCCTTACTACAGATTTCCCAGCAGTGTCTTCCCAGCTGCAGGGGGATCCAGTCTACAGTAATATAGGGGAAATTGTCTTACTGTACATCATAAGGTCAGTGCAGAAAGAAGTCAATAAATCAGATTGGCCAATGAAATCATGTAATTCCAAGAACAATACAATACTGAATATAAGGTCCCAGCCCTACGCAGACTTATACATGTAGTTACAGTTTACATGCTGTGAGTTATCCAAAGGATACTGATTTCACATGTTTTAGATCAAGTCTTGTCAATAGCCCCATTTGTGGTATGCAAATTTTAACATTTGCATGTCTTCGTAGGATTGGAACCTAAGATGACAGCAGCAACTTGAGCTGTGGTGGGATAAGGCAGTCAAAATACAAAAATGATGGGGACATGCCAAGCTTTTCCGCAACTATTCTGTTTGTTTCTACAACCCATGTTTGTTTATATTCTGCCATAAAACTTAACAGAAAGAGAGCTGAATGGTGGGTTTTATCTTGGTCATTTGGAGAGGTGGGTATTCTTTCACATGTCTTTGGGGAGAAAAGAATTCCAGGTTTCCAAACCTATAACACCTCAAACATTTTGACCAAGATTCTAAAACTCCAACATGTTTTCAGGCAACTTGTCTTTCGTTTCCTAATCAAAATCAAACAGAAACTCAGGTATTTTCTTTCTCTAGAAATGTGAAGTCTGGTGGCAGTGATTAAGCTGTCTTGCTATGGTTCCAGGTTTCACTTGAGACTCACGCCAAGAGCATGAATCCTTTTGATTCAGTTCTAAATGTCTACTTGGTCATTTGTGCTGTGGTGTCAAAGGACGTCAGATGTGATGTGACTCCAGTGTGTGCTTCCTGGCTACAGGAACTGTCACGCCATAACCAGATTAATTCTATGGGCTGCTGAGCTTGCGAGAAGGAATGTTCTGACTAATGCAAAATCCAACCCTCATTTACCCAACTATCATATTTTACACAACTGTAATATTTGAAAATACAACTTTGAAATAATCAGTTATGCTATCTTTAGCTTGCTCTGTGGGTGGGGGGAAGGCATTGTTAGCATTTCTACAAAACATATGAAAGTTCATTTCTGTCTCTTCATATCTGCAAGGCAATTCACCATGAAATAAAATAGAACAAGATGAGGAATAACTCTTTTTTAATGTACCCATCTTTTATAAATGTAATTTAAGCCAAGTAATAGGCTTTTACCTATAATTGGAAGAGTTCTAAGTTACAAATTTTCAATGAGATTAGCAAAAAACATGGCCCTTATTTTCATTTTTCATGCAAAAGTAAGGCCTCCGAAGTTAGAATCCAATTACTTCATTTTTAACTGAATTGAACTGAAATCCCTTTACATTATTGTGGTTTTGGCTTTCTGTAGCAAGTTTGTTAGATGGATTTTGAATTTCAAATCCATAAATCAGTTGTCTTCTTCTGAGCTAATTATCCTTGTAATACTGACTGCAACTAGAGGCTTCTATAAGTTGGAGGCTGCTACAGATGACCACTGAAAACTTTTTCAACCATGGGTAACTGGATTAGACGCAGGAAGATTTGAGGACATTTTTGGTCCATTGTTATAGAAGTTAGATGATCAGACTAGATAGACATGATGGGTGCCTATACATGAGCATGGAGGCTGTTCCAATGCACAGTAATTACAGTATGTCAGGGCAGACTGCAGCATGGGAATTACCGCACTCCAGTAGCCTGCTGCCTCTTGTGTATCAGTATCCCCATGCTTAAAAATGGTTATGGGGGCACTTGGACTAAAGCTTGTCGAATAAGCTTTAGTTTAAGCACCCCCATTACCACTTTTAAGTGTGGGGACACTGATACATGAGGTGCTGCAGTATTTTAATTACAGCAGCTTTCTGAGCCACTCTGATTAAAGCATTGCCTCCTCCACCCCCAGAGCACACATAAAAGTGGCCAATGGTTCTTTCTGGCTCTAAACATTGATTATAGGATTCAAAGGAACAAAACTGTTTTAATCGACAGGAAATATAATTTTACTCCAACGTGGGACAGTTTTTTTAATGGAACACAGAACCCAATTTCCCTGAGCAGCAGTGCGTAGTTTAAAATGATAATAAAGACCTCTCAGCAAAGAATAATTGGGAAATACATACAAAAACATAATTAAATTTTTTTTTAATCTTAGAAAGTGTTGGTTGAGGCTCTGATCTACTCATGGAAGTAGATGGGAACAGTCAGATTGCTACCTTAGAATATTCATTCGCTTTAATAGATCAGATGCCAAATTAAGTGCTGTTCACAAAGCAGATTTTGGAAGACAAGTATTCTGTAGATGGTGGCCTGGGAACCACATACTCAAGACTCATGTTAAAATAACGTGAGAGAAGATTAACAAATTAATAATAGAAAAATGTTTTTTGCAGCCAGGGTATTGATTTTAGACCTAATAAAGTCAATAGCAGCAAAGCATTGTTACCATCTGAAAATGACTTGGGGAGGAAAGAGAAATAAGATGCAGTCATATTCAAGTGCCTAATGAACATTCATATACAACATAAAAATGCTAAACTGAAAAAAAACTTTTGTAATTTTAGGTTTAAGGACAAAATAAACATGGTCACTAAATGTATACTCTTCTTGAATATGTTCTCTCAGTTTAGATTAAATTTCTAACCCATGTGTCCCCAGTTCCCAACATGGATAAAACCTTAGGTTCTGACATATTGCCTGATGTTTGTTGAACTAGAACCTACAAAAGTATGCTGGGTTTCATGCAGTCCTGCCTATGCAGCATTGGGAAATGTGGGCTAGATAGAACTACAATTAAATGAATATTTGAAGATTCATAAAGCAAATCTAGCCTTCTTCAGTATTTGGCCAGTGCATCCAATGCTTTCCACACTGAGTTGATAATTTTAGATTGAGCAAAAAATAGTCTGCAGGCCTGTGAAATAGGAGCTACATTAAGAGGAACAGCTAATAGCAGAATTGCAGAAGAAGGTTAGCCAGCATAGTGAAATATCAAGACCATTCTTCTTCTTCTTCTCATGTTTCTACACCACATTTGACCATTTTGTTATGCATGCTTGTGCGCTCATTTATTGTACTTTGTGAGATGTTTCATTGTACATGTGCCTTCAAACAGTGGGCATTGCAGCACGTATTGCATAGTCTGAGACTCTGTGTTGCAGTCACAGGCAGTTGAACCAATGGTATAGCCCCACTTCTTCATTAGTTCCTTGGAACGTCCGAATCTGGTGCATGGGTGATTGAGACTGCCACCTTTGCCATGGTGCATCAGCCCTTTATGGTAGGGTAAGGATTTGGCCACTGGAATGTCCATTTCTTTTTGCTTTCATATTTTTTTTAGCCTCTCATTCCATACCTGTAGTTGATCAAAACTGTTTAAAAGGAGAGATGGTCGTTAATACCTGTAGAAATAAGATTTTAGAAGGAATCAGGTAGATTACAATGAGCCATGGAATCAATTGCCTCTCTCACTGCTTGAATAGAAATTCTGCTGCTCCTGCCAGGCAGTTGGTTTTAAACTTTGGGTGAACCAGGAATCAAAGGGGGAAGGGTGCAACTCACCACTGCAAACGCCCTTCCCCGCCCCAAATCCACTTCTGACTAGCAGCCTGTTCATTTCTGGTTAGGCCTCAGATAGAGTACTGTGCTCAGTTTTGAGTATTTCATTATAATAAGAATGAAGAGAAATTGGGAAGGATCCAAAGATGAGTAACAAAGATGATAAAGAGGTTGGAATGCAAGCAAGAAATTAAGGGGACATGATAACAATTTCCAAATATTTGAAAGGATATCATAAAGAAGATGGAGAAGAATTTGGTGGCATTTGATTTCATTTTAGTCTCCTAAGTGATTCTTTTTGTTTTCTAAGTAGCATGTTTTGGCCACTTCTGAAGCTGAGCCACTGCCCCTTGAATTTAATAGTCGTTGGAAAAAATAAATGCGGGGTACATTTATGCCTCACTGGGAGCAAAACTAAACTAGAAACCAGCTCCCTCCCCCTCTCCCACCCATGTCTTTTCACATGCTTGTTTGTCTCCTCTTGGTTTCACATATCTCCTTCTCTTGGCTGCCCAGTGGGCCACTTTCAAAAGAAGCTAGGGCTTAGCGAAAACTTCAACATGTGTAGTTCTGGACTAAGAGTGCTGTGTTGGGAGGTCACAGAGTTACAAATTCAAACCCTATTTAAGTAAAGGGGGATCAGAACCTGGTTCTCTAGTTTTCCAGGCTACTGCCTTGTCCACTCAGTTGTTTGAACTAAAATCTGGGAGAGCCCTCCATCTCCTGGGCCTAACACCTGCTAGCAATAGTGGGCCTTAGTCACCGTATGCATTCACAGGGGATGCACACATGTGGTCATATGGCAAGTGCATAGCCTATTGCCCATGGTCAGTCTACATTCATAGTGTGTGTACCCACATATGTATCCATAGTACTGGTCCATCGTGGGCCACAGGATGGGAGTGGGACACACAACAGGAGCACTGAGATCTTTGCCATGGCAGGGGCAGAGAAAGATGTGTTCAAACAGACCTAGACAGCTGACCATGCACCATGCTAAAGGCAGGCAAAACCCCCACAGTCCTTGCACCTGGGAGGTGTCTCAATACTTCTGGGGGCACCAACACCCCCTCTCCCAGCCTTTCTCCTACCTCTGGCTGTGGCCAATGTCCAGGGCTTAAAGCTGAAAGGAGCAAGCTCTTCCTTGGTCCTTCAGGTGATCCGCAGGTTCTCCATTCCTCCATTCACAAGGCAGGTTCTCCATTCTTCCAAGTGCCCTGGGCTGGGGAGGCACATGGTGTTGGGGCTCAGGGTGAAGCTTGCCTGAAGGGGTTGGGGAATGAAGCAGTTCCCCAGAGCTGGCAGAGCCCACATGGTGCCCGGCTCTGCCCCAGCCCCCGTTCCTGCCCCCACTTCACCTCAGGGAGGAGCCACTGCCTGCCCCGTGCTGCTCTCCCTCCTCGCAGGGATGCCAGCAGGGTGAGGAGTAAGGAGTGGAGCAGAGCAGAGGAGTGAGGAGCAAAGCGGGGTGGCCCATGTGTAGCTGAGTGGTAACTTACCACTGGTAAGTGTCCCACGCTGCCTCTGGTGCCTCCGCCGCACTTCGCACCCGAAGTTTATAGGAAGCCACAGCCTGGCTCCTCTCTGGGCAGGTGCACGGCATTAAAAAGTTAGTGCATGGCAAGATTTTTTATTGTGTACGGCTGCGCATGTGCACAGCTTGGAGGGAACTTTGCTACTGGGAAACAGAATCCCTGCCTGCATGTAATTGCCAGAAGTGCCATGTTAACAATTAAAAAGTTGGCATTTACATGACCAAAGGGAAACGAACTCCCACCCACTGTTCACCCCTGCCACAGAAGGTGGGACCCAAGGCAGCAGGTTTAAACTGCAGGAAAGCAGATTTAGGTTAAATCCCAGGAAAAAAAACATTTCCTAAGTGTAAGTAAGTAAGAATGGTAAGTAAGAATGGTAGGGTAAGTAAGTAAGACTGGTAGGGCAATGGACAGTAGAACAATGGAGCAATTTGGCAGGGAAGTTATGGAAGCTTCTTCAATGGACATTTTCCGATGGAGTGATATAATAATAATGTATCCTACATTTATACAGGTAGTAGAATTAGATAACTCTTGAGTTCCCTTCAAGCCTTTTGATTCTATCATTGGAAGCCTGAGTTGTTAGAGAAGGTGAAAAAAAATCAGTGTAAGTGATACAACAAGGAAGACTTCACTATCACTGCTTATGCTGTACTTCCATTAAAATATCCCTTCCAGTTCAGCCAACCTGTAAAATTTGCATTAGAGTTTAATTCATTTCAACAAAGTCACTGAAATGGAATTCATGGAAGCAACTTCAGGACTTCATCTAGTCAAACCCCGCAAAAATGAGTCCAGTTAAATATACCTGGACGCTTACTGACAGACATTGTCTGAAATCCTGTCGAAAACTTTCAGTGAGGAAGATTTCACAACCGTCTTGGATAGCACTGTGGTTTTTTCTGTTCCTTTGAGATCTATTAATATCATTAATGCAACCTTACCCTACAAATACAGGAACTGCCATGATAGGAGATGATCACAGAGATCTAGAAGAGCATCACAGAGAACTGTTCATATCATAGAATCATAGAAAATTAAAGTTGGGAGGGACCTCAGCAGATCCTCTAGTCTGACCCCCTGGTCAAAGTAGGACCACCCCCAACTAGATCATTCCAGCCAAGGTTTTCTCAAGCCAGGTCTTAAAGACATCCAAGCATGGAGATTCCACCACCTCTGTAAGTAACCTGTTCCACTGCTTCACCACTCTCCTAGTGAGAAAGTTTTACCCAGTATACAACCCAAACCTCCCTTGGTGTAACCTAAGACCTTGTTCCTTGTTCTGTCATCTGCCACCACTGACAACAGTCTAGCTCCATCCTCTTTGGAATCCCCTTCAGGGAGTTAAAGGCTACTATTAAATCCCCCCTCAATCTTCTCTTTTGCAGAGTAAATAAACCCAGTTTCCCCAGCCTCTCCTCATAAGTCATGTGCCCCAGCCCCAAACCATTTTCATTGCTCTCAGCCAGATTCTCTCCAACTTGTCCACTTCCTTTCTATAGGGGGGAGCCCAAAACTGGACACAGTACTCCAGATGTGTCCTCACAAGTGCAGAATAGAGCAGAAAAATTATTTCCCTTGATTTGCTGGCAACACACCTAATAATGCAGCCCAGTATGCTGTTCGCTTTCTTGACAAGAGCGCACTGTTGACTCATGTCTATCTAATTCTTCACTGTAACCCCCAGGTCCTTTTCTGCAGAAAATTAAATGATTAGTGCTTAGATATTGATTGGTCATACTAAGTGAAAAACCCCTGCAACAGTAGTTAAGGTGTTGCCTGAGTTAACCCAGAATATGATTTCATGTGGCAGTAAATTCTCTGTTTAATGGTATATTACCTCAAACCATATATTTTTTATCAATTTTGAATTAGTATTATTAATGGCCCCATTTTATTATGAGAAAGCTGAGATTAGCTTTCTCTATATTGAATATTTTATACCTCTCTTGTATCCTTCTATACTATCCATTTACAAATAAACAGTCCTAATCTATTAAATATCTCTTCATGTCTGAAAATTTGCCTTTCTGTATGTTGACTATTTTCCAGTCAGCTTCTAATATTGTTTTAGTATTTTCTCTAGGATTCCTTTTCTATCATCTCTTTCTGATATTGAATTCAGTGTCAAATGCAAGGGCATATGGTACCACTGATTTATATAATGGCTTTCATTATTATTCCCTATTCCCAGTGCAGTGCTTCCTAACATCTTCTTTGTTTTCATTTACCTCCCCACTGAGCAGATGCCTTCATTGATCTTTCTATAATTACACCTAGATCCTTTTCCAGGGAGGTTGACAATTAATTCAAAACCCATTTGTGTGTTTGAACAGCTTTTTCTTCCAATATTTATTAATTGGTCATTTCTTATATTGGCTTTCCTTTTCTGTTATGTTGTTTGGCTTCATGTTTATTAGATCTTTCTGGATTTTTTCTTATCCTCACCAAGTAATTTTTTATCAGTAACAAATCTTGCAAATCCAAAATCATCCTCTCTTCCAGGTGATTGACTGGCATATTAAACTTGGCTGTCATACGTCATTTCTTGTGGTATTACAATATAAATGTTCTTTCTAGTCTAAACATTTGCCATAATCAGGACTTTTTTGCTTCCTCTATCTGAACCACTTTTTCTTTTACATATGAAAGAACTTTAATTCTCAGTCCTGGTCTCCATGCTTCCATATGAAGAAAATAATTGAGAAAATGTGTTAAAAAGCCAATAGAAAGTCTAAATACATTATATTCAGTACTGAATGCTCTGAACATAACCAAAGTCTTAAACATATGTTTAATTTTAAGCATGTGAACAGTAATGAGAAATTATTGGGAATCCTCAGGTGCTCAAAGTTAAATTTGTGTTCGAGCACTCAACGGGTTCTGAGCCGGGGCTTCAAAATCTTGCAGGATCAAGCCCCATTTTTCTAACTCCGTTCCAAGAATTCTAATGGATTAGAGAAGACCATTTCCTGGACACTATGATGATTTATCTCTGTCATGTTGTATTCAACAAGATACTTTATAATGACCAAAACAGAATTCCCCATTGTTTTCCTTAGGATTGCTTATGCTTGTAACACCTTAACTGCTTTTTCAAGCAAACTGGCTACCCTTCCCTAAGAAGAATACAGCTCCTTTTTGTGGCATATTAATTGATTTTCTATCTTTTTGTCACAACTCCTGGATGGATGCATGTTCCTGGGTCCAGGTCACTTCCCTTACAGCCCATTTATAGACAGTATCCTCAATAAGGACTTCCGCTTATCCAACAAAATGGCGGAGGACTGTCTCCTTGATAACCTCACCCCTCAGTCTCTCTAACATTGCATGGGTGCTCCATGTGGAGCACGGCAGAGCTAAGAGATACTGGAAAAGGACCATCATGAGGTTTAGCACCATTCCTGGCTAACCCTCAGGGTATCCAAACAGATATTCTGGGAAAGGTTTCTATTGCTGGAGGCAGCGTGACTTCCATCTGTGGATGTTGAGCATCTATAAGAGGAACCCCAGCAGGGGTAAAATGTCTCTCTTGTGGCAGCACCACCAGTGAGGATGGTGGCTAATGGAGCAGAGTGATTATGACTGTTTTCATGGTTCTTGTGGAAGGTCCCTTCAGAGCAGAGCACAGAGATCCAAGAGCTCCAGGAGGCCCTCTGAACACCGCAGGGCTGAACTTGTCACTCAGAAAACAGAGGTTGAAATGGGCAGGTAGACTTTTTGTCTAATACAGTTTGGTAGGAAGTTTGTGAATATGTCCCCAGGGAGCCACAGTGGTGTTCTGTTGGGCTGATGTATGAACTTGCTAGGTTAATGTATTATTTATGACTTTTTCTTCTGGGTGGTCATCATTATGTGACTGTGGGTCCAATTAACTGTTAGAGCTTACTGTAGAGATGTCTTATCATTTAAAATAATCAAATAAATAATAGAGGCTATTTAGGGCAGGGTTCAGTATGGTTTTGTTAGGAACCTAGCACAAGAGAGACTTGGTCCCTGCATGGGTCTTCTAAGTCTTATTGCAGTAAGAATAAGTGAATAACTATAATGGCAACTGCAAGGAATTAGCTTCTCAAAAAATCAGGCCATAACTAGTTTTATTTGCACCTCATCTATAGAAATGCCATTTGCAACTTAATAAATTAGCCTTTCATTATTCTCTTTGATTTTACTTTATAAATGGGATGGTGCTCTTTCAGCACTGACCGCCACTACTGGAAGTGAATGAATAGGTTTCTATTTGCTGTTCGTATTGTATATATTTATGTATACCAAAATGAAGGGCCTGATCCTGCAAAGCGTTATGACTGTGAGTCATCATTTAAGTAGCACAGTTCAGGTAAATTGAGGGTGGTAAAATTATAATGAAAGTGTAAATGATGTAGGGAAGCATTGAAAGTACATGCATGATACAGAGGAAGAGCCAGATCTGACTTTTAATTTTTCGTAAGCTGCCCCTATTTGGGTGTGATGTACTCTTACATATTTCTGGGAAATGGTCAGAATTGGCCTTTATTGTACAAATATGCCTGAAGTGCTTGCTATAGTTGGGAATGCCTCTTGTGTTGGCAGACTCTTCTTGCTTTAGAGGCCACACATCCTTGAGCTGCACAGAAGAGGTTGGAAACTTGCCTTCAGTAGTTTCTAATACTTAGAGAATATCCAAGGAAGAAGACATCTTTGCCAGTTTTTAGCAGGCAATAAGCAATGTGAGTCATTTTTAGCTTGCAAATTCCTTGCTTTTTATTGGATGAAGAGTAGATCAAAAGTTATGTCAAATTTAATGAATCTAGCATTTTAGAGCTAATTATCATCATCTATGGCTTGCAATGTGGTTAAAAGCTGGTTCATCTAAATCTGTGTGGCCAGTGCTGAATCATATACTATCAAGGAAAAAAGGTTTTTAAGGCTGGCAGGATGGCTGACTGCTCTTCAGATAATTTCTTCAGTCTTTAACACATTGTATACATTTTAAATAACATTTGAAGGAAGGTGCCATATTATTATTCTTCTCTTCAGTTTGGTGTTAACAAACAGCAAAACAAATTCTAAATATAAATCATATTCAAATTGAATTTCTGAGATTTTAATTGACAGGTGGACAGGGCCTTCTAACCAAACAAAAGCATCTTAACAAATGATCATAATGAGATAGAAACCTTTGTGAAGCAGAAACCCTATATAGTTCTGTGTACTGCATCTAGCACAGCAGGGTTCCTGGACTGCAAGCCCCCTGTAGCCAGTAAGCTGGGCTACACAAGCCATTTGTTTGACACTCTGATCTAAATCATGACTTTTGTCAGTTAAATAGCTTCTCGGGTGCAATGCTGGCCTCATATAGAGAGGGCCCAAAAGGACAAAAACAGATATGTTTGAGCAAACTCCTCTGAAATTTAGTACTATACCAGTATTCTTCAAAATGTATTAGATAAAATGTACATGCTTCACATGCCTTGGAAAAACCTTGCTCAAAGGTTGGGGGGAGTTCAGCTGCCTAATATTTATGTGCATATTCTGTTATTTAGATTTATATCCTGCTCTGTCCAGAAATATTCAATACAGTGTACCAGGAACAGAGTGTCTTATGTGTCCATTAAAGAGCAGAGCATATACGATAACCCACTAAATGGCCTGAACTAAGGCTGCTGACAGACACGGGGAAAAAAAACAGTGCTTTACCTGAAGAAGAAGCACATTAGTTTGACCCAGCTCCCCAACATCTGTATAGATCAGGCTCTTCATTGGAGCTTTTTTGTGTTTTTATCTAATAGCTGATTCAATCAGCTATTAGATAAAAGCGCCAAAAAGCCCCGCTGAAGCACCCAATATATACAAATGTTGGGCGAGCTGGGTCAAACTAACACAATGCCTTTTCTGGGCATGCACTGTACTTGGTGCAGGGGTACACCAAGTTTAAAGAGCTGTTTTATTATTTTCCATGTCTGTAAACAGTAATTACCAGGGATTCTCTGATTCAAAAAAAAAAAATCTCTGATTAAAAAAACCCAAAATCTGTGAGTAAAATGAAACACCACTATATATATATAACACAATATTTTACCGATATATTTACAATTTTAAAGCAGTTTGGAAGCCTACCACTGCCTCAATCACTATAATAAAATAAATTCTAAATACCTATCAATTTTGACATTTGATTCTCAGTTTTTTATCATGGAAAATCACTCACTAGGACACAGGCCCAGGCCCCTCACTCCCAAGCCGCAGAC
>NW_017728909.1:31038938-31042619 GCF_001723895.1 Crocodylus porosus | reverse complement strand
CTCCCCACCCACACTCCCCGACCCTCCCCCTCAGACCTCCCAGAGGGAACCCCCAGCTACCAGGGCTATGGGGCCAGGGCCCCAGGTCGGCAGCTCCCTTCCCTCCCACCCCACAGCAGCACTCAAGCCTCAGCTGCTGCCTGTAAGAAGTGGAGGGTGCTGCAGCAAAGTGGAGCACAGACCCTGGCTCCCCCTCCCCCATGAGTGGCACAGCCAGAGCAGACCCCATGGAGGGGTGGGAGTTGGGGTAGGGGTGGGCTCTCCCTGCTGCCCTCCCTCCAGGGCCTGCACAGCTCAGTGTGTGGGACCTGGCGAGGCAGGACAGAGTGAGGCCAGGTGGGGAAGCTCACTGCCGCCGCTGGAAGCTCTGTGCCACCATGACAAAGTGCCCCCTGCCTGCCCAGCAGCAGCAAGGGGCACAACTCTGCACCACCATCCTCGCTGCTTCGCCAGGGCAGCACTGGGCTTGTGCTTCCCTGACCAGCTCTGTTCTGCCCTCCCGCACCAAGCTCACTGTGGGGCACTGGGCAGAGGCACAGAGCCAAATCCCTATATGCAAGACCAGGTGGAGGCTGTGCAGGATCTGGGGTCCCATTCCCAGCCTGAGGGACCAGACAGGGGTGCATTCCCAGGACCCAATCACAGCATGTGGCCAAGCAGTGGCAGCATAGTCTGGATACAGGTGTGCAGGCTCGATCCTGGGGCATGGGGTCTAATCCAGCCTGTGGACCCATGGGGCCAAAAGGCTGAGCACCACCTGACTAGAATATGCAACCATAATTGGGATGAGCATTTCTAGAGTCAGACACTTACTAAACATGGTCAGCATTCAACCCAGGCACATAGTCTCTTACAGCACACTAGCTAAGTGCCCTGCCATTCCATTTAGCTAACCTCTCCAGAATGCATTTCCTACTCATTTTTTTAATAGTTTTATTTATCAAGAAAAATTGCATAATTATCTTTGATATTTGGCATGTACATTATTGACAAAGTCTCTCATAATTTCTTTTCCAGATGTAACATAACCATAAACATAGTCTAGGAAAGTAACCATAATTAGCATCTTATGAAGAATAAACAAATTTCCTAATTGTTTGCTTAAAGTGCAACATCCTAACCGCTTAGCCAATGCATAGCAGAAACAGATAAGGTGCAATATAGATGTCCTGCAAATATTGCAGCATTTTAATTTGAATGTCATTTTTTTTCAACAGTTCTTAGCATTTTTATATAAATGAAATTTCAGTATACCTGTTTTGGAAAATGTTCTTTGGAATATTTTTTTAAAATCAGAAAATACTTTTTTATTATGCCAAGTTCCCAGCAAAATCACATACGTTTTAACAAAAATTCCCACAGAAAACTCCATTTCAATGAATTTTTACGTAAGACAACATCAAAATTTAGTTTTGAAATTTCGATATTTAGTTTCGGAAATTTGTTTATTGTATGACCATATGAACTGTCATTTACTGGGTCAGACCATAGGTAACCATCTTGCCCAGAATCCTGTGTCACACAGGGACAGCATGGATACTGAAAGGGAGAGTGAACAGAGGATATAACTAGGGTGTTCCTCTCCTACTTGCAGCCTCCAGCATTCAACATATACTTTTCATTATTGTATTGATATTGATTATACATTACAGGGCATGTTAGCAGTCAAACTGCAAGCTACTGACACTATATGACATGCATTGAAATATTTCATTTTTATTTTTTATTGTTAAAATAAATTGATCTGAAGTATCAAACTATTTTATTCCAATATGGAAAGGAGACACTGCTCTAGAAAAGAAGATGAAGTGTTTCAATCAGTAATAAGTAGCAGCTACCCTTAATGTTTTTTAAAATGAAATAAAAATTATAGACTATTTTAAGTATGTTTTGATATACACAACCACTACTGCTATATCATGAAGTTATGTGAAAATAAAAATGGAATAAGTTTAATATGAATTTTTAAATTCAATACGGCATTTTACATTCAACATGAAATTTTAAATTAAACAAAAATGTTATGAAAATATTTTTGGACTCCCTTTCATGGTAAATTTCTAAAAACCTTCTACTGTTCTGATTCAAAAGAGGAAAGCACATTTCAGACAGTCAAAATTACCCATGAAAATGACATTTAAATTTCTAATGAGCTCTAGATCACAACATCTTGTAGTATGAGTCAGTCCACTCAGAGAAACAAGTGACCAAACATTGGCAAAGTGTGTTCTTCTTCATGTTTGCTAATAGTCTGGACAGACATAACACTGGAACCATTCCAAGAATATCACTGATTGGGAACCCTAGAGCACAGGGTTTTAAGCAAGGAAGTAAAATTGGCAGAGTGGCTTCAAGGCAGGGGTTAAAAAGCTGCTGTGATCTTGGGAAGCCCCCAGAGCATGCAGCCTCCCTGATAACGATAAGCAGAGAGACACACAACCATCCCAGCACCTGGCACAAGCAGATCCAGAGGGGATACAGTGGTCACACCTTGACCTGAGACCACACAATGGGAGCAGCAGTCCCCAAAGCAGGTAAGAATCTCCCCTTCTCTTCCCCTCCATCATCAGCACACATCCTTTCCCTTCCTATTCTCTCCTCCCCCACCCTCTGCTCCCACTTTACCCTCTATCCCCCACTAAAGGGGTGGGGGGGTCTGGAGCTGCTCCTGCACCTTTCCAGTTGGGCTTAGCCAGAAACAGCAGTGGTAGGTGGGCTCCGCCTCTCTGCGCTTGCTCCCAGGCTGGCAGGAAACACCCAGGGGAACCTGACAGAGAGAAGGAACCTGCCCATTGTTGTCACTGCTGCTGTTGTTCTTGGCTAGGGCAGGCCAGCAGTGACTGTGGAGTGCCCACTCCAGCTCCCTTGCCCCCAGATCAGCCAGAAACAGTAGCAGTGGTAGACAGGAAGAGGAGGAATGGGAGGGGAGGAAACTTACTGCTCAGGATGGAGGGAAAGGGAGTGGGTGCAGAGAGTGGGGTGGGATGCTTACTTGATTTGGGGACTTAAAACCAGTCTCTGCTTCTGCTCTGCTCCGGTGGGAAGGGACACTGAAAGCAGGAGTTTGCACCACAGAGTCCTGGCTGCATTCGAGAGCAGCTCCTTGTCTTGCATATGCTTAGCGGGTAGGATGAGGAGCAGTCTGGGATGCCTGCAGGCCTGACCAGTTACTAGGAAGGGAATGTTCTATATCCCCACATAATGTTAACCCAATTCATGGAGGTTCAGCTGAAAACAGTACCTGATTTTCCTGGTGTGCTTTTAAAATGTTCAAGGAAGTTAAAAGATAGTACTAAGTGGCATGTACATCTAGAGGCTTATGGCCTAGAGCAGTGGTTTTCAACTTTTTTTAATTTTTCAACCCCTAAAAAATTTTGAATGGAGGTGTGAACAGATCCTTTTGACTTAGTTTCATAGTTCATAGTTGGTAGGGTCGGAAGGGACCTGAGCAGATCATCAAGTCCGACCCCCTGCCATGGCAGCAAAGAGTACTGGGGTGAAACGACCCCAGCAAGGTGCTTGTCTAGCCTTGTCTTAAAGACCCCCAGGGTAGGAGCCTGCACCACTTCGCTTGGAAGTTGGTTCCAGATCCTAGCTGCCCTGACAGTGAAGTAGCGCCTCCTGCTGTCTAATCTGAATTTGCCCTCTGCCAGCTTGCGACCGTTATTTCTAGTCACTCCT
>NW_017728909.1:30990828-31038768 GCF_001723895.1 Crocodylus porosus | reverse complement strand
TCCAGCTGCAGCCTGACCAGTGCCGCATAGAGGGGGAGGATCACCTCCTTGGACCTGCTCGAGATGCATCTGTGGATACATGACAAGGTGCAGTTGGCTTTCCTGACTGCATCCCCACACTGCATGCCCATGTTCATCTTGGCATCAATGATGACTCGAAGATCCTTTTCCGCCTCTGCACTGATGAGAAGGGAGTTCCCCAGACTTGTAAGCGTGGGTGTTCACATGCTTTTGATTGATCATAGTCTTCTTTCTCAGGCCCCTTAGACACAGTCTGCAGACCCCCCTGGGGTCTGTGGCCCAAAGGTTAAAACCCACTGGTCTAGAGCATATTTCAAATGTTCTAAGTGTTACATCTGTCCACACCCTAACAGGTGTGACACAAAAAGCTACCACAAGCACTTTTCTCACATTTTGTTTAAGCAGTTCTTTCCTGTTCCATTCTCTGAACCTCAGTGTCTAGAAGTAATTAAGGATATAGTTTAACACTATATTGGCTTCCCCTGAAAAATGTATTTATGGATCAATACAATCCATTCCTTGATTTTTACACTAAGAGTTCTCCAGGAAATTTCCAAGTACTGTGTAATGAAACAAATCCTTGTTGCCAAATCTGTGTGGGTCCCATTAAATTCAGTATGTCTACTTGTGCTGATGATGAGTTGTATTTGGCATTGCTGCCTTAAGTGCTACAATTTATTTATTCTTATTTTATAAGCAATTCAAATCTTACATTTGGATCTCCCATAAAAGTATGAAGCACTGATTTCTGCCAGATCAATATTACATATCAGAGGTGGCTCCAGAACTTACTCCTCACATTTCTCTGTACATCCTCCTCCTTCACAAACTAAGTCAAACTATTTGAGATCTAGTTCCTCCTCAAGTTGAATACCCATTGCCATCAATACTACAGTTATGTGCGGGGTGGAGTTAGGCCTGGTTTAAATTCAATTTGTTTATTTCAGACTTTTTTGGTACACTTTTCCTGGTTAAAACTGAACTGTGAATGCAAGGTATTTTGATAGCAAAATACAAACACAGATGATCCCTGGTAAAATCCCTACGTTTACAAATTAAATGGTGTTAATACGCAGCTAAAGATTCTGAGGGTGCGCAACAAGGAAGTATTTTATCCTTATAGATGTATTGTATTTTCTTGGATACAACACTCCCCAGAATATAACATTGTTTTTGTAATGCAGAATGAAGACCAAAAAAAAATCTTTCCTTGTAGTAAATAATGGAGTATCAGCAGCCAGGGAACAG
This sequence comes from Crocodylus porosus, assembly GCF_001723895.1. NCBI lineage: Eukaryota > Metazoa > Chordata > Crocodylia > Crocodylidae > Crocodylus > Crocodylus porosus. The sequence goes on along the minus strand of NW_017728909.1, from coordinate 31,037,499 downwards.
AATCTGCTATTGTTCCACTTCCTATGAGTCCTGTACAAATTTTACTTTCACTTTTGCCCATAGCCAGCAGAAACTGTTTTTAGTGTATTCACATAACGCACACTAAAGTTTCAAGTAACTGGGTTGTTCTGTTTTGTTTTTGGGGGGAGGGGCGTGGAATATGTGTTGTATACAAGAAATACATTTTGCAATGGGCAATACCGTAAAGTATTGCTAAGGATTGAAAATGTATCCTGGGTTCCTTTTCCATCTCTGTGACTTAGTATGATTGAAATTCATACTTCTGAACAAGTCCTACTAAAATCCAATTACAGTGGATCCTAAATGGTGAATGACCTTCAACATTAGGATGAATTTCAGCCTGCATCATCTTAAGCAACATCCTTAATTTCTTTATCCTTTAACCTGCATCTAAAATGCAAATAATTGTATTTGCTCATCTTTTTAAAGCCCTTTTAGATGTACAGAAAAGCATAATGATAAAGATTATTGTTATTACTATTATATTTTAAATTACTAAAATAGGAACCATAATACCGACTAGCCACAAGCTTAAATCAAACTTAATTTGCATAAGCAGCAGATAGCAGCTTTTCTCCTTAAGGGGAGTACATCCTATGTTGTAAATATCCATCCAGCACAAAGTGGCCCATCTTGATCAAAATGTCCTATTCTCCTATTAAGAATGCATTACATTCTGAGACTTCTAATTCTTACATGTCATAACATTCTTTTCACAGTTTTAATTGGTCTTGTACCATATTGCAAAGCAGCTCTATAGCTTGCATTTGAACTACAGATTGCAATCCTCGTACCATCACTGTCATTCACGATTCCTTGAGTTGCTTCAGAAGCATTGTCTCTGAGAATGACTATCTGGCCCAAATCTACTCTCATTCAAGTCACTGGCAAAATTCCTATCAACTAGAAAAGAAACAGGACTGGATCCCTTGACTGCAAGGGGTATACATACCTCTAATTACACTGTGTGCAGCATATGGTCACAAGTGCTATCCAACATTCCAAAATGAATAGAAGAGACTGGTGACTTCAGTGAGTGAATTGACTAAAATGCTACACTGTGACTTATGCAGAAATGACTTAAAACACCAGAGAAAGATACTACTGTGGGGGGAAATCTCAGTAGGCACATGCAGTCTTCACAGCTTGAGATACTCCTGATATTCAAGAATAAAAGTGAATCTAACACCAGGGACACTTGCATTTTAAACCAGGGGAACCTCTCCATTGATCAAAAACAAAAAAGACAAGCATCTGTTTTAAGCATGTGTGGTTCACAGCCCTTATGACTATTTCCCATTAAAAATCATGTACGTGCTTCATTTTCCAACACTCCTAGAAAAACTGATAAATCAAAAAGCATCCTTAAAAATGTTTTCTACTCTGCACATGTTTTTGAAAAGAGCTGTGTGTGTTTCACTGCTGATGAGGCAATGTTACTTAACATTTAGAAAAACATAGGGAAATAAAGCTATACACGAATCTAAAAGACGTTGTAGGCAAAAAGAAACAGTTTTAGAGGTAGTAGGTACCACTGTACTCTAGGACCTGGACTGAAGGTAGTTCCTTTTCAAATTTAGCAGTGGAACAATTAATAAAGGAACCCATTAAGGTCTGATTGTTGCTGCTAAAAAGGAAGGTTGAATTTCAGTCCTTTGAAGTAACTGAGAATGATTCAGGCCTCATTACAGAGATATAATCTACATTCATACATTTATGTTAGTGATTCAAATCTATTGGGACAGATTGAATTCCGTTAAATAGTGCATCTTTCCTGTGGAACTTTTCTCAGGCTTTCTCAGGCTAACCTAAGAGGTGACCTAACAATACAAAGTAGTGGGGTATTTAGGGATTCAACTGTGCTATAAAAGAAAGGCTATACAGCAAGTAGAAAAAAGAATGAGATATAATCTAAAAAGCTATGTCAGCTTTTCATTTGGGTTCTGTTTTGTAAATGCCCTCCCTGTCATCACACGGTATAGAAAAGGACTCTATGTGTTGTAGTCATTTTAAGTATTGCACTGAGTATTGCACCTGCCAGAGTCAGCTTTAACATGGAATTCTGGACATGCAGCTTTATTTTTGCACAAATTAGAAATAGGTCTAAGCAGAATTTCTCACTTGAGCAGAAAGTTCTTTAGTGTGGCTTCAAAAGAATGAGACTGATTTTTTAAAAAGTAGGAAAAAAGACCATCCTTTTGCAAATTCACTGATACTTTTCCTTGCCAGCTCAGAAAAATTAAAATATCAAGTTGCTGCATTTTGAGACATCTGACAGCAAAAAGGGCACTTATTTGGCTGCTTCACAAAATATACCGTTTAAAAAACACAGATTTTTAATTACATGTCATCTAAAATTTCAGCAATCAGCTGAACATCTCTTGCTGAAATCCCTCAGAAAACCTTATGGCCTATCTTTCAGGATTCATGCTGGCATGTATAAACTGTGAAAATTGAAATTAGGATTGTGGGCCACATTAAAAGAGTTGTCAAACATTCATTTTAGAGCAGGCTTATGCTTTTCATTCGCTTTTTGTTTCCTTCTTTCAATTTAGCAGTTACAAAATAGTGATTGAACAAAGTTACAGAATAACTCCTGAATCAAATTAAACCCAAGAAGTTTCTGAAGTGTTTACCACAGGGTCCAAATATGAAGAATAAATATTCTGAAGTAGCATAAACAATGCCATAAAACATACTGATTCACTGGTTTCATTTTAAGGCGGTTTAAATGTCACCCCCTTAAACCAAGACCATAAATTTAAAAGCAGACTCTTTCCAAAAAGAGGACACAGCAGAACTGGAGAAAATCATTTCTAATTTTTTGCCAGGAAGTTAACAATATACTTAAGAACCCAACCTAGTAAGTCAATCTACCCTTAGAATTATTTGTCTTTTCTGTATTCTTCTGTTGGGAGCCAGAGTAATACTAAATGCACACTATACTGGCAAACTATACTCCACATTATTCCCCTTCCATTCCACCTATCCCAAGCAAACCACATAATTGTTTTTTCATATAAAGTCAGTTTCCTTCTCCACTCTTCTCTTGGCTTATTCATAACCATTGCATTGCCTTTGATTGTTTTACAGGCATGCATAAGGATGCACACTGTCCTTCCCTTGTCTGAGCAGAGGGAACCTCGGAGGCCTTATTACAGTCTATGCATTCAATATGTCACAAAGGAGCCTGGTCACTGTTAGTAAATGCCATAACTTGGGACAAGAGCAGTGTTTGCATCTGTCAGGCCAGTCACTGCGACATGGCAGGTCCATTGGGAGCTCTGGCCAGGACTCCAACTTCTACAGAGTCAAAAAACAAGAACACCAGGCACCCCCGGCCAAGGAGAACAGTTTGAAAAATTGCTTTTGAATAGTTTTGAAAATGGAAAATATGCCTCTTTCTGGCCAAGAAAATTGCCTTATGCAGAAAAGGGGGGGGTGTGGGGGGGGGGGAGACGGCACAACTTTCAGCCAGATTTTATGGGGAAACCTTCGCAATCCCAATAAAAGCCCCTTTTGCTTTGATGTCAGGCTCATAATTCAGTAAATGACTCATGTTAGCAATTAGAAAATGGTCATTTAGGTCCCTGATTTCATGGGAGACAAGAAGGGTGAGGGAGGGAGAGACACGATAAATCTTGAGAGGCTTAAAAGGAAGAGCAGGCTCAAGTGTGAACTTTTTATTTCAGCAACGGAAGCGAGAAATCAATGATTCATTAAAGGAGCAGAGAGACCTCCATGGAAGCTGGCAGAGGGGAAGGAAAGGGAGCTAATTATGTCTCTTCCTTTTTACTCTCCCTGACCAGCATATAATCTGCTTTTTTCAGGGGCTGTCTGCAGTATATTCTTCTTTCCAGCCTCCACCCAACCCCTCCTCCAAGCAGTGGGCCAGGAGGGGGGTGGTGGGGAGCTAGCAAAGCAACAAGCTCCAGGTGGTTTGCTCGAGTACTTCTCTGCCAAAAAAATAAAATAAAATCCTGCTCTAGAAAACAAGTTAAAAAAGAAGAAGGGGGTGGGGGGGCTCCCTAGAGGGGATTGGTTCAGCCTGGAAGACAGGGAAATTAGTAAAGCATGAGTCTCCAAGCCATGCTGGTGGCCAGCGCTCAGAGGAGAAGAGCTTGAGGAGCAATTAGCAGAGAGCTGCGGCTGCTCCTGCTCCTGCTGCAGCCGGGGAGGAAGCGAGGGCAGCTCCCGAGGCTCCCTCCACAGCAGGCATTTGCTCCCTCCAACTGCAAAAGGGTTTCAGATGTCCCACCGCTGCCTGACCCCCTGCAAATAAGGGCTGACCACCAGAGGCACATCCCACCTTTGGCTTGGGATCGCTGACATTTAGCTTACAGCCTCCAACCTGCTTACAACCAAAGGGAGGCAGACAAGTTGTGATTTGCTTTTCTTTTCGTTTCTTTTTTTTTTAATTCCTTTTGTTCCCCACCACCCCTGGATTTTTTTTTTTTTAATTACTTTTTTGGACCACTCCAAGCCCAGCAAAGAAACTGCCCCCCCGGGCTGTCGGGGGAGTCGTGCGAGCCGCCGGGCTTGGCGCAGGAGCGGGGTGGCGGCTGCGGAGGGCGCGGAGCCCGGGGAGGGGGCGCCCGGCCTCCCCGCCGCGACCCCCGCCGGCCCGCCACTCACTGCTTTGCCTGTTGCTCACGCTCCTGTCATCTATTTTGCAGACCTTTCTGCCTCTTAAGATGGTGAAGAAAGGAGTGAGGAAGAGAAAATAACCACTGGGACGCCTCAGCCCAGGTTGGGGCGGGGGGGAAGAGACCAAAAGGAAAGAGGATTAACCGCAGCACCCCCCCCCCCCCCCCCCAAGAAACCGGCAAACTCTTTCTCTGAGGGAGGACCCGAAGGATTAAAAGGCAGCGACTTCGGAGGCGATTTTGTCCTCTGAGTTATGGATGTTGGTGCACTTACTTCAGGCCAGATCAGAGCGGAGAGGGGGCTGAGCAGGAGCAGGCGGCACCAGCTCTCCGCGTGCCCCTTCCCCGGCTTTCCCCTTCCAGCATGTTTCTGTTGACGAGCCTCTCTCCAGCGCCCAGAGGTCCAGTACAATGTGCAAATGGATGCTGACAAATGGTGCCTCCGCCTCTTCCCACCTGCCTCGCCGCTGCCGCCGCCGCTGCTGCCTCCTGCTGCTGCTCCTCGTGTCTTCCGTGGCTGTCACCTGCCATGACCTCGGCCAGGACATGCGGTACTCGGAGGCCACCAACTCTTCTTCCTCCTCCTCCTCCTCCTCCTCCTCCTCCTCGTCCTCGTCCTTCTCCTCGCCTCCCAGTGCGGGGAGACACGTGCGGAGCTACAACCACCTCCAGGGAGACGTGCGCTGGAGGAAGCTCTACTCCTACAACAAATACTTTCTCAAGATCGAGAAGAACGGCAAGGTCAGCGGGACCAAGAAGGAGAACTGCCCCTACAGTAAGTGCCCACCCCTCCCTGCCTCTGCCCCTGCCCCCGGGGCTCTGCCCCCTCCCCGCCGAGCCCGGGGACCCTGTCCCCCCCGGCTCCTCGCCTTCTCCAAGCCGCTTGCTCGGGAAGGTGACACCTCCGCACAGAGAGGAGAGGTGGTGGCTGCTTTGGCTCTGCCCTGGGCATCCGCCGCCTGCCTATCTCCTGATCTCCCTCTCCCTCCGCGAATTTGGTTTGCAAATGGGTTGAGCGATCACAGTTTGTTTCCTTGGCTGGCAGGGGGGCGAGCAAATTAGAAAGGTTTGTAAAGGGAGGTGGGGGGAGGAATGGACCTTGTCTCCTGAGTCGGGAAAGAAGGCTCCCCTGCTACTAAAATAGTGGGGGGCTGTGTTTGAAAACAATACCTTGATTTCCCACCTCCCTCTCAGCTCCCCGAGATCCAGCCCTCCCCTCCCCGTCTTGGCCTGTCCACACGCACACGCTGAAAAGTGTTTCTCTGGTTTTGATTTCTGTCCCCGCATGTTGTTGGCTTGGAGCAATCGCGCCCATGAAGTTAACTTTCCGAGGCACCACCGCTGCTATGTGTCTTTGCCTTGCCTCCTCGCTGGTAACATGATGCTCATGTCTGCCTTGTCAATAGCGTATGTGCCGCTTTGTGGTGTCCCCTTGTACTCGCTTTCTTCGGCGAGCTCTCGGCTTGCAGCGCCGCTGCACTGCTATTGCGTCGTAAACATCTGGGGCTGAATTCACGCAGACCTCACAGACGTTTCGTTGTCATTTTTCCCCCAAAGAAATAATTTCAAAGTAAAAGTCAGAAGGCTATTTCTGCGGTAGTTTAGAGTGAACCCACAGAGCGAACTTTTTCTCTAGTCCTAATTAGGCTTCTAGTAGTAGTGTGCCTCTGCCTCTGGTAATATATTTTTTGGTAGTCAAGCTTGAGAAATGCAACCTCTATTCACTTTCTTGCCTGCACAGTCTCAAGATAGGGGCACTGTAGTAAATCACAATATATTGCATTGTAACTTCAAATGACTACATCCTTGTGTAATAGCATGTTGCAGGGGGAGGAACCCTACCATACAAACATTTGAGTAAAGCTCCTTTAATTGATGTTACTGGTAAAGAGCAACTAGTTGGTTTCAGGTTGGTTGCTTGTAAATCCAAATATACATAGGGGGAACACCCTCTACTAAACTAAAACAACTGGATAGCTTATAGGGGACTGCTTGAACTAATAAGTATAGAGTGTGATTTGGCAGGATGTAGTATGGCATGTTAAAGTAAGATTAGTTAGTTCTCCTTTATTGCATTATTTGTTAAACGGTCATAATATGTGTATTTTTCTTGAATTCCTCAGTTATGGCTCTTACTGGCTCCACTTAGCATCTTATGTTCATGATCTTTGAATGATCACAGTTGGCAATGTTCAACCTATGTTTGTAAATGCTGTAGGTGTCAAAGCAGAATGTATTTACCATGTAATACTATCATGTTTCATGGAGAATATTTTTATGAGATACCATCATACATGGAAGTCTTCTTTTTGAAGAAGTCTGGCTGTTGATATTATTAATCTGACCTTGTTTTTTAATAGACCAGCCTATTATGTTTCCCAGTAATGTGGTTCTGAATATCTGTGTGCACCTCATATGAACAATAAAATGGGGTTTGTGTTAATGTACTGTGGCAGAAAGAGAATGATAAGAATTTGGGGCCTGATCCTGTAAACATTTAGGGCCACTTAGGTATAAAGGTGATTTTACTCCTACGAACATCCTAGTTATCCAGTGTGACTGTTCTTATGAGTAAAGTTACTCACCTGCATAAATATCTGCAGTAGCATTCATAACTGAGAAGAGGGCATACACTGAAATACATACACGTGTTCAGTATCTAGCCCTCCCCCCCCCCTCTGCTCAGGGACAGCTCATTTTTGCAGCCTACAGGTTCTGGTGTTGTGTGTGTATCTCCTTTTTTTACACTCAGTGTATGAGCATATTAAAGGATTATTCATATTCAAACTTATGTCAGCTGTTTTCAGATTTGACGAATGTTAATGTTTAAACAGCAAATATAAATACAAGATAAGTGGGCAAACTGGCATATTAATTCAAGTCAGATTAAAATCAGATCTAGAAATACTCTGTCAGCAAAGTTTGTGTGAGGTAAAGTAAAGCAAAATCTCCTAAAAATAGCAGCTTCTTTAACTCACTAAGACGGTATCTGAAGTACAGTATAGATTATTTTTTTAAAAGCAAAACTCCTTAAATATATAGCCTTTGATGAAAAGGTGAAACTGTTTTACACTTTTGTTTAGTATTGCTCATTTCTTAATGATGCAAATTTTAAATGGCTTCATGAAAGCCCATCTTATATTAAATGATTTCAACCTACCCTGTTTTGTATTTCAAAGCATCTCTGGCAACACGTTAAGTGAAAAGCATAGGTCCTGTTTCACATGTGGCTAAGTAATCAGGACACTGCCATGATCCCCAGCTGGACTGATTCAGTGTAAGCATGTAGTATCATTAAGATATTGTCCAAATATATAATTACATGTGAATAAATTCATGCTGTGCCTAAAGGGATAGCCAGCCAGCCAGCCAGCCCACTGAATTGTAGCCTGTTAAATATTAAGGTATTTAACCTCTGAAATCAGTTCCTCATCCAAAACCACATTTTCCTAAACAAATAATAATTACTATTGACACACAATGCTTTGTTCTTTTAAATATTTTAATTTGGGGATTAATTTTCTTAGATTACAAAACTATTTAAAATCCATTTATGCTGCAGTAAAAATCTTATCTCTGGGGCTTCAAGATCATGATATGCAGTGTAATTAGACAACAGCTTTCGTGGCTGACTGCCAGTTAAATGCTGTCAAGTAAGAGGAACAGTCGGAAAAAGTCAGAATAAACATCCAGAAAGCATAGTTCAGTTCTCAGTCCTTAAAATGTCTCAGGCAGTGTTCATAGCTTTGCTCTATAAATATTGTATAGTATGCACTAAATAAAGGTTTACTTTGGCAGATGTTTTCCAACTTGATTACACAGAACTATTACCTCAGCCTTTAGATACCTATGAGATGTTGGGAACTGAGGTGAATTATGACCCTTCTGTCAGAAGCCTGGGGGAAGCTGCATAATTTAGCATAGCTGGAGTTTATCTGTCAGTAGATATATGTAGGATAGCTTAGGCTTTGTTTTATTATTCTTTACATCTAGAGTTTTGCCCATGAAACTCTACCACTCAGCACTAGTGCTTACCTCAGTGTTACAGCTGCAAAGTTCCTTTGCTACAGTTTCTGGTAAGTGCATGTCTAGAAGTGAATAAAACAGCTCTCCAGTGACTATCAGTGTGTGAGAAACAAAAAACCAAGAGTAATTACAAAAGTGTCAACTATAATTTGACATGTGAGATGACTTAGAAGATTTTGAGCTTTCAGCATCTGTGAAGATAGAGAAATTGCTGTATGGAGAAGTACAACCAAATTCTGACCTTAGCTGCACCCATGACATCCTTTAAAAACTGGGGATTGAATAAGTTTAATAAACAATAGACTTGGGCCCATCTGTGATGACATGGCTGGAAAAATCTTGTCTTAATTTTTTAGAATGGCACACAGTCAAAAACAGGTTGTATATAAAGGCACCTTTCTGCAAGTTTGTACCATGCAAGTTGTGCATGTTAACAGGAATAACAATATAATATGAACTGTAAAATTATCAGGCTCCAGAATGCAGTCTTTGGTGAAAAATTTGCTTGATTGAGGATTGCAGGATTAGACCCACTATTTATGAATCTATTTATTGAACCTAAGATGCCTGATACAAACTTCATTAAAATTAATAGAAAGAATCAACGGATTGGTGTTCAAGTTCTGTTTGCCCAGTGCTGTACAAAAGATGCAGCACCTGTTGGCATACTCACTATCCCAAGGATCTTACACTCAAATTAGCTGAGCAGTGCAGCGATAGATTCTCAGGAATCCAGCATTCAGAGAAGTCCATTGCATTGTATTAGTTTGTACAGTGGCTGAAAATCTACTAATATATTTTTGAGAGAATCTGAAGTGACACCACAGAAAGGCACTTGAGTACAGAATAAAAATGGCCACAAGGGGAGCTAACTCTACACTAGCTGTTCCAGACTTTTTTCTCTGGTTTAGACAAACCTTTCAGGTACACATCTATTGGTCTTATTGAAGTTAATACTAGGTTTTCTATTAGCTTTAAGGAATTTTGGATCATATAGTAGAAGAAGGCTTAAAACTCAGAATTACTTCATTCTAAATACCATAAATACCTGTTCAGATGCTCTGAGGGACATTAACAACTACTAGGAGAGTATGTGTGTATATGCATGAGCATGTATTAATTACTTTTGTGGCTAAGTTGTACTATCGCTCTCTGATTCTACAGCCTTTGAACATAAATGTGTATGGGTCCCACATGCCCCCCACATTTATATCAATAATGTTTGTTAACACCAGTGCACCTTAGATCAAGGGTAATGACTAAGATAGTTCTACTCTCTAATAATTTACAGCTAACAAGCCAAAGTTTAATTTCTCTCGGGTGTAATGAAATCATTTCACTGAATGATACATAACAACCAGATGGCAGCAATAAAGAAGAATAGAATATTGGGCAAATATGCTGCCTTAATATTGGTTACTATTGAAATAGTGTATGTGATATCACATCAACTGTTTCATAATTGGTTTTAAATAACATGGGATTTTTCTTCTTTATAAATGAGAGAGTACATTTCCCAAGCTCACATTACTTTTTTTACTTTTTACAAAGGGTTGCCACATGGTGACAGTTGTAAAAAGACATAAGAAAAACAGGAAATCACAACCTGCCTCCTAATAAATATTTCCTGTAATTTTGGGGTAGGAGGGGTAGAAAATCTATACCTTTTTATTACCACTATTTGAGTTGCTTTTTCATTTAAGCTTTTATTTACTGTGGAGCTCACTTATATAATTTATAACCCAGAGTGTAGAGTCACAGACATGAAATGACTATGGAAGGAATTGTATTATTAAACTTTTCTGTTACTTTCACTGCATTTCTTCCATGTACACCTTCCACACTAACATTGTAGTTCTATTATAAATCTATTAAATCTATATACCATTCTAAGGAAGCTTTTTTCATAAATTTAATTTATAGCCACCTGCAAAACAAGGCTGATCACCTTTGCACTCAAGGAAGATGAGGCCACGAAATAGCGAAATTACATATAGCACATTGCTATTTAGCACAGTGAACTGAATCATAGACTAAGAAAATTAGGGTTGGACAGGACCTCATGAGGTCATCTAGTTCAACCACTTGCTCAAAGCAGGACCAACCTCAACTAGTTTATCCCAGCCAGGGCTTTATCTACCCAGGTCTTGGAAACCTCCAGGGTTGGAGAGTCCACAACCTCTCTGGGTAACATGTTCCAGTGCTTTACTACTACTCTCTTTGTGAAAAAGTTTTTCCCAATATTTAACCTAAACTTCCCTTATTGCAACTTGAGACGATTGCTCCTTGTTCTGTCATCTGCCACTGAGAACAATCCAGTTCTGTCCTTGTAACCACCCTTCGGGTAGTTGAAGGCTGCTATTAAATCCCCTCTCAGTCATCTCTTCTCTAAACTAATTATGCCCAGTTCCCTCAGTCTCTCCTCATAAGTCATGTTCCCCAGACCCCTCACCATTTTTATTACTCTCCACTGGATTCTCTCCAATTTGTCCAAATCCTTTATGTAGTGGGGTGCCCAGAACTGGACACAGTACTTCAAATGTGGCTTCACCAGTACCAAATAAATCTGCTGGCAACACGCCAAATGCAGCTCATTATGTTGTTAGCCTTCTTTCCAATAAGGGCACACTGTTGGCTCATATTCAGTTTCTTGTCCACTGTAACCCGCATGTCCTTTTCTGCTGCTTAGCCAGTCAGTCCCCAACCTGTACCATTTGTTCCATCCTAAATGCAGGAGTTTGTACTTGTACTTACTGAACCTCATGAGATTTTTTTTTTGGTCCAGTTCTCCAACTTGTCCAGATTTTTCTGAATCCTAGCCTTACCCTCCACATTCTTCCCTGATTAAAATGAAACACCACTCATGTATATATATAAGAACAACTGGAGTTGCAGCTATATATATATATAACTGCTAGCTGCAACTCCAGTTGCTCATATATATAAATACACACACACACACACACACACACACACACACACACATACACACAGGTGGTGTTTCATTTTAATCATGGAAAAATGTGGATTTGGGGTGACTTTTCACCCAAAATTTGGGATTTTTTTTATCAGAGAAAACCAGTATCTCTGCTGATCACCGTCTTCTCCAAGTGCTTAGAAGTGGATTCCTTGAGGACCTCCTCCATGATTTTTCCAGGAACTGAGGTGAGGCTGATTGGTCTACAGTTTCCTGGATCCTCCTTCTTTCCGTGTGCACTGTATTTGCTGTCTTCCAATCATCTGGGACCTCTGTCAACTGCCATGAATTTTCAAAGACAATGGCCGGTGGCTCTACTGTCACATCAGCCAACTCCCTCAGCACCCTTAGGTGCATCCCATTCAGCCCCATGAACTTGTACATGTCCAGCTTTCTAAATACTCTGTAACTTGTTCTTTTGCCACTGTTGGCTGCTCCTCTCCTCCCCAAACTGTGCTGCCAGGTGCAGTAGTCTGGGAACTGACCTTGCCTGTGAAGACTGAGGTGAAAAATGTAATTGAGTACTTGAGCCTTTTCTGCATCCTCTGTCACTCCCCCATGTAGTAAAGGACCGACACTTTCCCTGATCCTCCTCTTGTTGCTGACATACTTGTAGAGACCCTTCTAGTTATGCTTCACGCTCCAGTTGTGCTTTGGCTTTGTGATTTCATCCTTGCATGCCCAAGCAATACTCTTATACTCCTCCCTAGTTGTCTATGTAGGTTTCCACTTATAAGCTTCCTTGTATTTTATCTCACTGAAGAGTTCCCTGCTAAGCTAAGTTGATCTTCTGCCATACTTGCTAGTTGTGCAAGCTATCCCACCAAGTCTTTGTTATTGCAATCACATCATAGTTTCGTGACTGCCCAAGGACTTGCGATTCTCCCTTCTTGTTTCTTAGGCTGCATGCATTCATGTACAGACACCTGAGATGACTAGCCAGTTGTCCTGTTTTCTCAAGAAGAATAAGAAGGCCTCCCCTTTTGCCCCTCCTACTTGTGCTTCCACTTCCCCACTTACCTCAGGGCTTTGGTCTCCATTCCCCTCTGAACCTAGTTTAAAGCCCTCCTCACTAGGTTACGAGTCTGTCTGCAAAGATGCTCTTCTCTCTCTTTATCAGGTGAATCCCATCTCTTCTTAGGAATCCTTCTTCTTGGAACAACATCCTATGGTCAAAGACGCCAAAGCATTGCTGGTGACACCATCGGCATAGCCACACGTTGATCTTCAGGATGCATCTGCTCCTACCCGGGCCCTTCCCCTTGACCAAAAGGATCAAGGAGAACACTGCTTGAACCCCTGTCCCCTGTCTCCTTCACCCTTGCATCCAGAGCCCTGTAGTCACTTTTTATCTGCTCAGGGTCCCCCCCCATAGTATCATCAGTACCCACATGGATGAGCAGCATGGGATAGTAGCCATAGGGCCAAATGACTCTCAGTAATCCTTCTGTAACATCTTGGATTCATACTCTGGGCAAGCAGCAGACCTCCCAAGACAACAGGTTAAGTGCGCAAATGCTGCCTCCACCCCGTGCTGAAGGGAGTGTCCAACCACTGCTACCTGTCATTTCTTCTTGATAGTAGTGGTCTCAGTCCTTCCAATCTTGGGAATGCCTAGCCTGGCCTTCTTCACCAATGGAGCATGTTCCTCCTCCTCTGTTCCTAGGGCTGTATATCTGTTCTCCAGGTAAACTGCTGCAGGTGGAGATAAAGACTTCTGTTTGCTGCCAGAGGTCACAAGCTTCCAGCTTCCACCTTCCTGGGAGTCCATATCCTCTTCCTTCTCTAGTGCTGCCCCTAGCAGTCCTTCTTCCACAGTCCTAGAGTTCTCCTCCAGCACTGAATCGATGACGTCCTCCTGGTAGCTCATCCTGTAGCTCTCTTACCTGCTCCCAGAGGGACACAACCAGAAAGCACCGGTCACATCACAGGCACTCCCCAACCTGGCTGCAACTGGAAGGGATCTGCAAGCCGCTGTCTCCACAGCACCAAACCAGGACCTGGGTGAAAACCTCAACAGTGAAGAGTCTTGCCTGACCAGAAATCTCACAGGTGAAAGCAGAGGAAGTGCTGGCAATCAAAGTATTGCAACATCCTCCAGCCATTTCTGAGTCTCTTAATCTGCCATCTTTCTATTTCTGTCCCTCTTTCCAAGCAGAACTTCCCTACCAAACTCCTCTGTAAACTGGTCTGCTCACTGCTTCTTGGTACTGAAAGGTTTCCTTTGCCCTGTTTTGTCTCATCAAGCTTACAGTGAAGGAAGCTGAGTGTTTCCAGGCAAACTCACTAGAGAACTCCCCCATCTCCCAGGACTCTAGTTAAGCAAGGGGCCTAGTATTGATCTAATTACTGAGTTTTATCTACCCACGTGAAATATATGAAGGTTAGCTACTCTTAATTAAAGGGAGAGCTTACCATCCATGCATTCAGAACAATAGCTCATTGCACTGAAGATTCTTGAAGGTTACAAACAAATATGGTAGAGTTCCTTTCGTGCCTCTTCTCTGAGACTCTTCGGGCAAAACTAGAGGACAATGAGCTCAATAATTCAATAGTCAGATGGGTGGGAAACTGTCTGTGGGGTCAGAACCAGAGAGTACTAATAGACGGATCTGTGTTGATCTGGCGGAAGGTAGCTAGTGAGGTTCCCCAGGGTTCAGTACTTGGACCAGTGCTTTTCAACATCTTCATCAATGATCTGGATCTGGGGATGAAAAGTGCTGTCAAAGTTCGCCAATGATGCTAAGCTGTGGGAAAGTGAGGCCACACATCAGGGTAGGCTGATGATCCAGGCACGCCTAGACAGATTAGTTAGATGGGCAGACCAGAACCAGATGCAGTTCAACACTGAGAAGTGTAAAGTGCTCCATCTGGGGAGGGAAAATCTGCAACAAATTCACAGGCTCGGTAATCCTACGCTAGCTAGCACCATGGCCAAAAGGGACTGGGGGTCATAATTGACCATAAAATGAATATGAGCCACCAGTGTGCAACATTATGCTACATTTAGCAAAGCAAACAATATGCTGTCATGCTTCAACCAATGCATCTCAAGCAAAACTAAGGAAGTTATTCTCCCGCTCTACTCAGCATTGGTGAGGTTACAGCTGAAGGACTGTGTCCAGTTCTGGGTGCCACACTTCAAGAAGGATGTGGAGAAGCTTCAGAGAGTCCAGAGAAGAGCCACTCGTATAATTAGAGGCCTGGAGAGCAAGCCCTATGGGGAAAGGCTGACAGATACGGGACTGTTCAGGCTGCAAAAGAGAAGATTTTAGGAAGATTTGGTATCAGCTTACGAATATTTCAAGGGAGAGCATCAGGGGCTAGGCGAACAACTATTCACCAAAGCGCCCCAAGGGAAAATCAGGAGCAATGGTTATAAACTCCTAGAAGAAGGTTTCAGACTGGATAGAAGGAAAAACTTCTTTACAGTTCATGTGACCAGACTCTAGAATAGACTTCCAGAGGGATGGTGCAGGCATCTACCCTGGAGATCTTCAAAGGGAGACTGGATGCACACATTGCTGGGGTTACTTGACCCCAGCAGTCTTTCCTGCCCAGAGCAGGCGGGGCTGGACCCAGTGATCTCATGAGGTCCCTTCCAGCCCTAAACTTCTGTGAATCTGTGAACAACATTGTATTTTTGTTCAAAAGTTTTACACATGGGGAACTAGAAATTAAGTCAACTAAGTCAGCAGAAAGGTGATGGAGTCACTATGGGATTATTTCTAAGAGTCTTTTCTCTTGTGTTTGACAAAGAATCAGTTATACCTCTGAACATGGTACTGAGTTGAAATTACAATTTACACAGATTTAATGCAATCAGTTTATTATGTGCAGCTGCAGTAAAAAGTGGACCATTAACTGCATGTAGTTTAAGGTGATTTATATCATACTTCTAATGAACTTTACACCCCACTTTTTACATTTTAAAACAATGCAACTACAAACTGTGTTCATATAGCCCCTGAATTTGACAGCATGCATAACCAGTGTTGATTGCATTAAAAGAAAATCTCATTGCTTGTTCCAAGATAAGACAAACTAACTATGTGATGTGTAACAGAGGGAAGATTTACAACTGGAATATACTCAAGTATATTTCAGGTTTTTGACTGGCATATGCATTGGTCTTACAAGTTATGTTGTACATGGATAGAAAACTAATTAGTCTTCTTTGGATTCAAATTATTGTTAGATGCCTTAAGGCTTTATTGTTCAGATGCTTTTCCTTTTATTTGGAAATAATAGTTCTGCCTTTATTGCTTGGCTTTGGGAACTGGAAAAGTATTTTTTCTTACAGAACTAGTTGTTATTGCTTCTGCCAACCCAGTATAACTTGAAGAGATATGTTACCTTATTGAACATAAAAAAGTCCCTAAGTTTTAAAAATGCATTTGTCTAGAAAGAGCTAGGTTTCCATAAAAATCAAAATCTTTACAGAAGAAAAATATTGCTTATACTTAATTAAATGGATTATTAAACAGAATCAGTTCTGTGATGGGTACTGTTTTACACAACTGAAAGCTTCAAGGGAAAAAGAACATTTAAAAGTCAGCTAGTGAAATGCTAAATAATAGCTTTAAAGGTACTCTTTGCTTTTAAATCAGGTCATTTGTGTTCTTTCTTTGAACATTCTGTTCTAATTGGAACAGTAAATCAAAGAAGACACTCAAAGTAGATTCCTATGTAAGGTGGACAACTGGACAGTGCCTTTTTACTGCTAATAACACGTGCATCCAATTAGTGCTTGATAGATTCATAGTGTCACCAGTAAAGATATTTTATAGTTAAGCTAATAATTCTTTAGCCTATCTCCTTCCACATTTACCTCTAAATAATCTGTCAATAATGTATATCTTATATGGTTAAAAAGTAATTTTCACAGACTGGGTCTGTAAAAAGAAATGCTGGAAAATAAATGTTTTTCTCCAAACTTTCCTGGAGCATTTGTTCTTCCTGCTTGTAACAGCTGAAAATATGGGTGTCCAAATGAAGTCTAGCTGCCTAGAATGGACTTTCCCTTTTACCTTGATTTAGCAAAGTAGTCACACCTACTTGACTTGACTTTCCATAGGGAAATGCTACACAAAACCAGAAGCTGTCTTAATTTAAACTTAAACTTACAGTTCTCTAAACTTCCCAGGGGAGGGTGCTTCCTGTCCCTGGACCAAATGGGAGACGTTAAGAAGATGATATAGAAAAAATAGAAAGATAACATTATCATTAGTGCAAATCTATGCAGCTATAAAGGAGTGTATGGAACGGACAAGGCATGGACCGTTCAATAAGCAATCCAGATGCAGCTTCCCTGAAAATAAGGCACAAATACATAGCTCAGTATGGGTCTCTTGGGTTTTGGAAATTGAGTTCATGGTTGCCCTTCTTGGAGGACTAGCAGAGGTATTGGCACAGTTACCTTCATGCTAAGTCAATTAAATCGGTATAGGTCAGTTGGAAGCAAATTTATCTGTGTCTACATTGGGGTTTGCAGTTGTGCAACTAAATCAGTGTAAGACAATGATTTTACTTAGGTTGATATATAATTTTTGGTGTTGACAAGCATTAATTTGAGCTTTTGAGAAGGATTCTGGACAAGCATCATGGCAAGGAGGCTGAGAACAAAGGAAAAATAAAAATGTTTTCCCTGCTGATGCTTCAGCAGCTTAGGTTGAATGATTGAAATTCAGAGGGGTTAAGATGGGCAGAGGGAAGAATAAGCTAGGATGAGCAAGAGACTGAACCTCAAGGCCAGTAAATGGAGAGAGAAACTGGCAAATCTACATATGCTATTTATTTGAAGTAGGCTTACTGTGCAGTAAAACTACTGCACAGTAAGCCTACTGAGGGAGTGTATCTACACATCCAGTCTCCCCCTGGGTGCTAGCCAAGTGACTGGCAGGATGCACGGGGCCAGGAGACAGTTGTCACCTGGCCCTGTACATGTTGGGAGGGGTCCTGATGTGCATGGGGCAGGAGAGCTGCTAATGCAGAGCTTTCCCACCCTGCACACATTAGGACAAGCCCTGTGCCCACTAGGGCTTCCCCACACAGCTCAGGGTTGGTCACGACATGTCCTGTTCTGGGGCAGGACCCAGCCAGCTCCAGGCTGGGCAGGAAATTCCAGGTGCAGGGAGCTCCTAGCCCCAACTTGCCAATTAAAGCAGGGAGCTGAGACATTGCTTCCTGTCCCCAGCAGCTGCCTGCTGCCTAGGTGGGCTTTGACCATCGAGCCTGGCTGGGACAATGTCCCTGCGCTCCAGAAAGAGGCAGCTCCCAGCCCCAGCTCTGCAATCAGAGTGGGGTCTGAGAGATTACTTCCTGCCCCCAGGAGCTGCCTGCTGCTGAGGGAGAGGGACATTGTCCTAGCCAGGCTCAGAGCTCTCCCTGGCACTAGGCAGCTCCTAGGGGCAGGAAGCAGTCCCCTGCTCTAATGGGGGAGTTGGAATTGGGTTGCCTGCTACCAGGGCAAGGGGACATTGTCCTGGCTAGGATCCCGGCTCAGAGCCTATCCTGGCAGCAGGCAGCTTCCATGGAAGGGGATTGTTCTCCCAACCCCAGTTGCCCAGGCTGACCAGGAGCAAATTTGATCCTGGTCAGCTATCTATATGTGAGCTAGTGCACAGTCACTGCAGCAGGTAGCAAATTAACCCTGCAGTTGACTAATTGTGCAGTAAGCTTCTGCCTGTGTAGACAGTGACATTTTACCATGCAGTCAATTAGTCAACTGCACAGTAAAGCATCTTATGTAGATGCACACTCTGAGTCAAAAAACATATAGAAGACTGGGAACCAGAAGTTAGAAAAGGCAAAAAATAAGGTTCTGTGCACAATTTTAATTCACCCCTTGTGCATATGTATTATCACAGTTTTTAACTATATGATTTTATACTATTTTTACACAGAAGCTCAGCCTTATTCTGTGTATAGTTTCATAGTTTCATAGTTTCTAGGGTCGGAAGGGACCTGAGCAGATCATCTAGTCCGACCCCCTGCCATGGCAGGAAAGAGGACTGGGGTCAAACAACCCCAGCAAGACTATAGGGATAGAGCTGTTACTAGGATCACTCAGGATTGGGTTGTTAAGGAGATTTGTCCGTATGACCCTTGATTCATTTGCTGTAGAAATTCAAATATGTCTAGTGAGTGAAACAAGAGTTCGAGAAGAAAGAGGATAGACTGATGGTTAAGGTAGATGAGTTGAGAATTGGCTCTGATTTTCAGAAGCATTGAGTTGTAACTAAAGTCAATGGGAATATATTAAGTGCTATAAAATGCTACACTGTGGACACAGATGCAAATAGGTCCCGCTTATAATAAGTTGAACCCGAAACCTAGATTTGTATAATAGCCATTGTACAGTACGACTTTTTACATCCATGACAAATATTTAAAAAAAAATGATTGTAGGGGGCCGAATGTTGAAATGCTAGTCTAGATTGGAATTCTCTGGGTTGTACCTTCCTTTAGTATTAATAAACATATAACTTGTAAAAGGTGATACTTTTCAAAATGTACCACAAAGACAGATTCTTTGTCTTTTCCTTTCCTGTGCCCCTGTACTTTTTAGTCCTAGGAATTTTAGCATGATCTCGTCTAATCCATTTAAGCTTTACCAAGATTGAGCTGGTTCAAGACTCTTTTCATCTCCTTGAAGGGCTTGACTAGCTCTTAGAGTTGGGATATCAGAATTGAATATTTTCCTATCTCTTATCATTATTGGTATTATCCCTATGACATCAATACACATTATTCTCTCAGCTGAATTCACTGTTATACCTACCCTGTATGCATCATGTCATCTGGCACTTCTGAAACAATCTGTCTTTGAAATGAGAGTCATTTCAGTTTATGATCTGATCAACCACAATGAAAACAGTTAAAATGAGCCTGTTTGGTCTGACAGTTGGCTAATGTGGCATTAATCTCATCTCTTGGTCATATCTTCCATGTCTTTTGCTGAAATCTGCTTTGAAAAAGAAACATCCGCAGCTGAGGTACATGTAAGATCAACTTCTGTTACTCTATGGCTTCTTGCCTCAGACCACACATCAAACAATCCCTCAAAGTGTTATCCAGATTTGCTCCAAATTCACCATGCTGGCTTAATTTCTTCAGTTCTGCCACACATGCGCTTGTGGACTTTGCATACAGCTGATTCTGCTTATGAAACAGGAAACATTCTGCTCCAACAAGGATTTTGGAGATAAATGCCATTGTAAAATATCTGTACCAATTTCTGTGGATCTCTTTAGCTTGGCTGGTGTTGTGAGCATATGCAACAAACCAGAAGGGTCACCACGGGTGGCATATGTTTGTTTTCTGCTCTGCTATTGCCATAACAAAACCTGTTCCAGTGTTTTTAATAAATATTTCATAATGGAGATGTATATGTCAAAGAAGAAAGGCATCATGCATATGTCCCTAAAGATCTTTCAGCGTCACTTGAAATAAAGTAGTACAAGACTGCTGTTTCACTGACTGAACAGAGTGATTATAGACCACTTCTCTGGCAATCTCCCATTTGTTGCCAGTTTGTTGTATCCTTAGATTCCTGAAGAGAAGCCACAGGTGAGACAGACATATTCAGAAAAATAAAATCTTGACATAACTTGAGTATCAAGCAAGAAGAGCAGTACACAAAATCACCCTGAAGTCTGGTGTTTCCTAACTTTTGGAGTTTTTACTTTGAAATATAAATGTTAATATATGCTGAGGTAAGAGATACTACCACCAATGGAGTCAGCCTTATTCTTCATTTCCTTCTGTTAGCACCGTTGTTCCTAAGAGCCATGTTTTCTGCCTTTTCATGGTAGTCAGCTAGCCAGCCAGTCAATACATTCATTATACTAAGTATCATGTTTCCTTTGCTGACTGACAGAAGTTACTTCTCAGATCAGACTTGGACAAAATCCTCCCAACCCTGCAGTTTCTGCTTATGCCATAGTTGTCATCAGATATTAACTATCCTACCTTATAATCTAATACATTACATAAAGCTGATTATACAAGTGAAGAATAGTTAGAAAAAGCACATGAAAGTTCATACTACTTTTCACGGACCTGAATTTTGATTATTTCTTTTGAGGATATTATATGTTCTCTGGAGGCAGAGCTGTACTGCTACCCAGCATGTCCACAGGTGGCAGATAGAGGAATGACCTTCAGGGAAGGTTAGCTATGAAATAAGCCAGGGTAACTCTGACGAATAAGCGGATGCAGACCAAGAAGTGGCACCAGTTCCAGGATGTGGTTGGGGCAGCAGATGGCCATGCTTTTCCTTCTGATAAGCCACGTATATCCTTTGACAATGCTGTGAGTACAGGTCATGACTATAATAAGCCTGTCTTGCCCTTAGCCATGGGTCTACAAGTCCTCAATGCAGGTGGAAGAAGATGTTAGAATCTCAACAGCTGCAAAGGCAGATGAAGGCTGCAGTGAAACAAGATCTCCAGTTGTCTTGGCCTCCTTGCCAAGGACCATGTGGAAGCTGATGTACAGCAGCTTCTTCACAGTAAAAGAAATCATGCATAGGTGTCTTTTATATTTTTCTTCGGCAGTCCCTTGCAGTTGAGGATAACTGTCTTCCATGATTGTCTTATCTGTGTGTCCAAAGATGGCAGGTGAGGATGATTCAGGATTGACAAAATCTGTTGCAACTTGGGCACATGATTCTGTGTGGAATGGGCAGCTCCAGATTCTTGATTCAGCCTGTGATGCACCATTTCTGCCACTCCCACTTTTCCCTCTCTTGTTGTCATCATAATTTTTCAAAGTACTGAAATCCTTGCAGTAGACTTTTCTTCCATTTGAGGCAGTGCTGGGCAATAGTTTCCCATGACTTGATATTGATGTTGCATTTTTTAAAGTTGGCTTTAACGACATCCTTGAAGAGCTTTCTCTGCCCTCCTCTTTGGTGTATACATTGATTTAGCTAGGAGAATAAAATGTGCTTTGGGAGTCTGGAGTTAGACATCCAGACAACATTGCCAGCCTAGCAAAGTTGATGTTAGATGATCATAACCACACTGCTCATGGTGTTTGCTTGAGAAAGAATGCTAATGTTGGTGTGTCTATCTTCCTACTGGATTAAAAAGATCTTCCACAGGCAGCATTGATGGTACTTCTCCAATGACTTGAGGTATCTCCTGTGCAGAAAACCCTCACTTTTTGCAGGTTCGGCAGTCACAGTTTCAAATATTAGTGAATGCCAAACTCGCATCTTAAATACACTTAAAGGAGCTCCTTGGGAGCACCCTGCTTGCCGCCACCGAGCTCCCGCCACTGCCGCACTCCCACCATCACCAGCACAGCCATGCCCCTCCCTCTCACCCCCCAGTTGCCAGGGGCACTGCATGCGTCAATGCAGGTGGCATTCATGAACACAGTGCCTTATTTGTGGATTTCACCATTCTCAGGAGATATGAGAACATATCCCCCGCAAATGGCAAGGATCTCCTGTATATTGTCCACATCTCAGCTCTGTACAGTAAGATAAGGATCATCACTGCTTGATAAACCATAAGCTTGGTTTTGGATCTGATCTCATGATCTTCAAACACCCATTTCCTCAAGTGTCCAAAGACTGTACTTTCACATTTGCTTCGATGTTGGATTTTCTTGTTGATGTCAGCCTTCTGTGAAAGATGGTTTCTGACTTACAGGAAATACTCAACATTCTCCAGAGTCTCACCATGAATCTGAATTACTAGAGTTGGGGACTACTCATTAAAGGCTTGTTTATGGAGGACTTTAGTCTTCTGAATGTTAAGCATCAGTCACATTTTTTTGTATGCCTCAGTAAAGACATTGACGATTACTTGAAGGTCTGCTTCTAAGTCATAATATAATACAGCATACCATCATGAAGCAGGTAAAGAATGGTGATAAATTTTGGTCATCATCCATACTTCAGAAGGATCCTCTACCTCGCTTCTCAGCTGACAGAGTCAAAGGCTTTCATGAGGTCAAAGAAGGCCATGTAAAGAGGTTTATGTTGTTCCTGGCATTTTTTCTGCAGCTGGGAAGCTATGAAGATCTTATCAGTTGTGCCTCCTGATGCCCTAAACCAACACAGAAATTCCAGGAGAAGCTCTTCAGCAAGTGGAAGTGACGGTTCAGGAGAATTCTCACAATGATATTTCCCGTGGTGGACAGCAAGGTGATCTCTCTGTAATGTCCCGAGTCAGACTTGTCTCCTTTCTTGAAGATTGTCACCATCATGGAGTCCCTGAAGTCATCTGGGATTTCGTCATCATTCCAGATCTTTAAGATGAGGGCATGAAGCTGTGATGTGAGTCCCAATTCCCCCTGCTTGAAGATTTTGGTGGGGATGCCATCAGCTCCAGATGCCTTCTTGTTCCTCATCTGCTTGATGGCTTTCCTCACTTCATCAAGGATTGCGGGGATTCTAAGATCATCTCTCATTGGGTGGTGCAGGATGGAGCTGAGAACATTCTCATTAGCAACAGAATCCCAATTGAGAAGGTCTTCAAAATGTGCCTTCCAACAGGTGTTAATGGCTCCCCTTTCTAATCAGGTCTCCTCTATCCTTAGGTCTCAAGCGGGTTGGTTGCTGAGTGCTCAGATGGCTTTGGTGGCGTTGAAAAAAAAATGCATATACTGTGAATGTCAGCAAGATGTTTAATATCTTTGCCTTGTCTTCCCGTCATCTGTTCTTCATATCATGGGTCCTGCTTAGGACCTCTGCCTTGGCTTGTTTGAAGATACAACTTATTTTGCTTGGAGTTGATGTCATTCCAGTTGGGGTCCATCAACTCTATTTTTATTAACCATCACTACATTAACCATTATGGTAGCCACTTAGGACCACATCTCTTGTACTGT
The DNA here is from genome assembly GCF_001723895.1 of Crocodylus porosus. Taxonomy (NCBI): domain Eukaryota; kingdom Metazoa; phylum Chordata; order Crocodylia; family Crocodylidae; genus Crocodylus; species Crocodylus porosus. The sequence goes on along the minus strand of NW_017728909.1, from coordinate 31,013,982 downwards.
AGCTTGTAGCTTTAAGGTCGTTTCCTGCCTGCCCTGTGCACGCACAATGCCTGCTGACCTCAGAGGAAGTTTTGTATGACTAAGAAAGACAGAACTTGGTCCTAAGAATGCTTTCTTTTGGTGCCAAACCATGCAACCAGATTAATCAGAGTGTGTTCAACTCCAATTGGCAATATGTACCAATTGACATTAACCACAATCTGTAGCATATTAGAGATGTGGCAGCACCACTGTGCCGATCATTCTAACACAGTGTGACTGGAGTTACAGAAACATGATCATCTACACAGGGTTTTAGATGACAATTTTTATATTCTATTGAACCACATCTCAGCCTGTACTTGGCATGGTTCCTCAACATGCTGACATTCTCTGTTCTTTCCGAATATCAAATATTCATAAAACATGGGAATTTTCCATCAGAGAATTTATTTTCATGTAAAAGCCAGTCAAGTACTCTAATACATGTCAGTCATTTTATTACCTTTCATTCAACATCATATAAAAATACAACATAAGAATTTCCAGACCAAACCAACAGTCTATATATACAGTTTGATGTATTATCATTGACAGTGTCCAATGCCAGACTCACCAAGAATTAAATGTAGAAAATCTAATTGCACAAAACTATACTTGATCGTATACTTAATATTGTTCTAAAATATCACACCCTCTTGCATAGGAGAGATTTTAGGTTTTCTTCTTAAGCGTGTGTTTCATAACAAGCATTTTGTATTATTATAGTAGTTAAAAGAATCAGCCACCTGTTAAGCAATTTAGAAATACAAGTCTTTAAAGAACTCTAATTTTAAGAAATCAAATTACTTGTATAGCACTGTTTGATCTTGTGTAAAACAGTGAGTCTTAGTAGGGTACTACAGCACCCTGTGGTGCTTTTTCAGAACTTTTCAGGGGTGCTGCAGGGTGCCACACCATGATACTACTGTTGGGCCATGTCCAGACATGCAGGCTGATGTGATTTGTGGCATTTCAAACTTCTTTGCAATGCCACAAGCCATATGCAGGGACTGTTAAAACGTGTTCCACGCTTCAGATTTGCAGACCAGGGCAAAAATTTGCTAGCAGGAAATCTTGGTAGCAAAAAGAAACACTAGGGAAAAAAGTAATGTGGCACAGAAGACACAGAGGCTCGGTCCTCCAGGGAAACGCTCTGGCTTCTGTCCAGACTGTCTCCACTCCTGCAGTTTTGCCCCAGTTCCTCCAGCACTTTGCGAGCCAGGAGGAGCCAGGCAAAGGCAGTTTGCCCAAAGAGAGACAATTTGCCCTGCGTGTACTGCAGGGAAAAAAGTAACAATACAAATATGAAATTTGTGCCACCAGTATTTTTGCCACCGCAAGTGCACGCCTCTGCACATCTGGACACGGCCACATGTGCAAACATGATTCATGATATAAACCAACAGATTTCAAAACAGAATTCACAGTGTTAAAAACATTCTGACCTGCAGCGGTCTTTCTAAGTTCTTTGCAACAAAGGATTTGTTCTATATTCTTTTTTCCGTACTCAAGAAATGAGTGAAAAGTACGAGATGGCATTTTCCCAGGGGGGGTGTCTTACGTCTAACCAGGGGTGCCTTGTGTCTAAAAGGGTTGAGAACCACTAGAGTAAAATTAGAGGTTATTTTTTGCTTTTTGCCCATTGTCATTTGCCAGTTTTCCCCTTCATTTTTTCCTACTTCTATTCTGGTTGGATGCAACTTTCCACTCAGAAGAGACAAAATTTTACTGATATACAAACCAAGAGCTTGTTTTTATGTACCTGGCACACCCATCACAGTCTGGCAGAAGCATAGTGAAACTGCTTCAATGGCACAATATATGTAGGAATGCGTTATTCAGAGGAACCCACAGGAACCATAACTGTTTATGGACATTCTTGCATATTTTATGTGTGTTTCTTGCACTGCAGCTGTTAAAGGTCCATTTCACACATAAAGCCATTTAAGTGATCAGAAACTGGTTTAAACCTGTAACAAAACAGACATTCAGTGCACATAAACTAGTTTGAAAATGGCTGAAACTGGTTTGAGATAAACGTGGTTGAATGTAATACCAGACTTGGCTGATCTGGGTCAAACTGGTTTATACAATGTCTGTCCCAGACCCTTTGCAGGTTTAAGATAAACCAGACTCCCCCAGCATCCTGGCATCCCCTTTGGGCTGGGCAGGGCTCTCTGTTCCACAGCAGAGCTGGCCCCTCCCCTCTGCTCCCTAGCTGGAGCTTGGCAGAGACTTGTAGGCACAGCAAGGTCTTCTGGCTTCCCCATGATCCCCTTCCCAGCTCACCACTCACTGCTTAAGCAGAGATCCTTCCCTCCTCTCTTTCATAGCACAGACCTAGCCAGCATGTGGTATGCTAACTAATGCTGTGTAAGGCAGATAGGACAGTGACCATTTAGGAGATTATAGAGCTAATCAGCAGTTCAGCTGGTAATGCCCCTGCATTCCCTCCTTTGGAAAAAACTGTTTAAGAAGAGCTTGAACTAATGCACAAGGCTTTGTTTTCTGATGGGGTGCTAAATGCTCTTTTATCAAGTGGGGGGACCCCTCCCTAATCAGTGTTGTGCCAGGAGCTGGCAACCCCCACCCCACCCCAGCTCATCTCTGTACAAGGGAAGGGAGGGCTGCTTTAGCTGTTCTAGTCTGAGCCACTGCAGGCGTGTGCCTACATGTTTGGAATGTCTGTACAGTTACGAAGTGATTTAGCCTGGCCAGGTGAGACTAACCTGCAAAGATTGAATCAATTCAGGTTCAGGCTTTTTGAATGTCTGTCCCTAGCCCCTAGCATCTTGAAGTAAAAGGACCTATATGTTGTCCTTCCATTATTTAAATCCGGGAACTGAATTTCTTAAAAGGAGCATTTATTGTTTTTCTTCTGCTGAACCAAGGTACTTCTCCGTTCAGATGTCAGGCAAAGGATGACAGATGTTACCAAGATTACAGGATAGTTTAATAATCCCTAAATTGATTCAGATAAAGACTTTGTCTCATTTTCCTGTTCCAATGAATACCTTGCTAGTGAGTTTTAGCTAACATGACCTTGTATCATTTTTTTGGCATTCCTCATACTAATGGTAGATTTGTTTTCTGGTTTGAAGGAGAACTGATGTTTGCAAGTCGTATGTCACAAGCCACTAAAAATGTCAGAAATTTACAGCAGGCCCTTGGTGGCTTGTTAATCTCCCAATTTTTAAAGGAAACAGACTAATTCACTTAAATATAATGAGAGCCATGCCTGCTATACTATACTTTCTAAACAGTGTCAGCCCATACAAGACCTGCCTTATTTCCTCACCTCCTTTTTTGGCTCCAGCAATTAAACATGAAGCTAAGAAGCAGGGGTTTTCTTAATGTTTTTTATGTCTGAGCTATTTCAGATGTCATATATGAAAAATGGAGGCTACAGTTTTTGCAATGGAAAAATATACAAATGTTTGGGGAAATTTCCCCCTTAAATTATACTCAACAATGGGTAAAAGATAAACCTGGATGTTAAATGGAGAGACCAGATGCATGTCTAACCTTTTGGCCTCATTATTCTAATTGGCTTCCATTGGAAGAAAAACTTTTTGTTTAGAAATATTTTAACTGGTAGGGTAAGGTAGAATTTTCAAATGGATTACAGTCCTTCATGAAAAGAAAGTGTTGCATTTTCCTACAGTAATAGTCAAAATATTGTTTAAAAATAATAGTGATATTACTGTACTTTGGGCAATTAAAAATGAACCCTATAAGTTAATTGTTCATGTGTGGTGGCAGAAAAAACCCCCTAAACCACAATAAGAATAAAACATATTTAACACTAAAATTAAAATGTTAAATCAAAGTTATATTCCAGAGAAGACACAATCTTGAAGAGACGCACAGGTACATTGGGAGGTCCACAAGAAATAATTATCATAGTCACATTTTTGTCATCCATCCTTCTATTTGTATATTATGTTTTCCTGCTTGCAGTCTTTCCATATGAGAAGTTTAAATGACAGGAGGGAGAGGATGTTCTGGGATAAGAAGATCATTGCCCACAGAGGGGCAGCATGGAAGAAGTTTTGAAAATTAAAGAAATCAAGAGGGGATTAAGTTAAACAGGGAAACCTGAGATAAGATGTTATCTTGTGGGGAAACTTGTGCAGGTCCTTGAAGATGGGGATTTGATCTTTCCTGCTGAGTTTTTTTGACAGCTCAGAAAACAGACATAGCTGACATAAGAATTACATCTGTTAGAAAGTGGTTGCCCATAATCCCTTATGGAGTTCTGATCTGATGTCACTTGGAACAGGAGAAGAGTTTGGCTTTATCTGTAAAATGTTTCTGCGCTTGCAAACTGGAAAAGAGAAGAATGCCTTTTCATTTCAACAGATTCTCACCCAGCAAAAGCAGTTTTTTATTTTAAACATATGTATTAATCATGACTCAAATGAGGACCAAGGAATAAAAATCTTGGGTTGGGGTAGAATGACCACAAGAGAAAATGTATTTACGTTGTAAACATGCTGGATGAATTAGCAGGGCTTAGAAGGGCTGGGGAGTATCTGAATAAAACTTACATTGGTTAAATGATGCCATGAAAAGGTTGAGATATGTCTTTGGTCTGAGGGAGAATGTTGAAGGGAAAGTTATTTTTAGGCATGTTAGTGAAAGAAAAATTGGAAATATTTAGAACAGAAAGGATAAATAAAAGGGGATGTGATAAAAGTATACAAAACAATAAATAGTACAAAGTAGAGAGAAGTCACTTTGCTCTCTAATAATTCTAAAACAAAGTGACAATCAGTGAAACTGAAAAGCAACATATATAAAGGAATTGAAAGCAAATATTTTTCTCACACAGTATCTTTCCGTGTCACTATTACATGGAACTCACTGCCACAAGAATTCACTACAATGAAGAATTACCAGGCTTTTTCTTTCAGAAGAATTATATAGAAACTGAGAACACCCAAAGCTATAGTAGGAAAGTTTAAGCACAAATTTGAGATGAATAAAATCATTCATGCTTCTAGGCTTTACCAAACCTCTATTACATTGGGTAGGAAGAAACTTTCCCCTATGATCAGTGAAGCAGTTGGCTTTTAGAAGCAGGATGCTAAGATGACTTGTTAGATTTGGTATGACAATTTTTGTGTTCCCTAATCATGGATCAAAACAGAGATTGGGGGTCACTTGGGAGGGGGAAATATGAATAGTATTAAAGGAGCAACAGTTAGGTTTGAAGTGCTAGATTTTACTTAAGCTTTGAAGAGAAAGGATGTATTTGGCACTGTTACTAAAAGTTACAGCCCAGAATCTCAGTTTTTCATTGTTCATATTTATTTTTCCTTTGAACTTGGCAATTCAAAGTAGCCAAATGCTCATGTTGTGATTCCAGTTACTATTGAAGATGTCTTTTCAGCACTTTTTAAAGAACAGTAATACACTTAAGATCCAATCCAGCAGAAAACACCCTTGATTTTTATGGGCTGTTCCATCAGTTTTTGGAAAATTAGATTTAATGTGTCCAGATGGTTCATGCAGCTATTTCATCATCAAGATGCAGTGATTGCTGATGTGTAGTCTGTAAGGCCTTGACAATCGTTCATTTAAAGGTGCAATAGGATCTGATCCCTGATCTGAACAGTCGCACTTCCTGCCATGCCGCATGGGATCAGGGATCAAATCTAAATCATGCCCTATTGCTGGGGCAGAGGCAAGGAGCAAACAAAGTGCTCAATGCATCAACAGCTGGGAACACTGCCCAGATGATTGGTGCTCCCGACCTCAGGAGCACACCATTCTTGAAGGGCTCTAGTGAGCTCTTGGGGCTGGGAGTGCTGAACAGCGGGCTAGTGTTCCCAAGGCTGGGAGCATAATGGAGTCTTGAAGGGCTTCTTTGTGTTCCCAGGACTGGGAGCATTAATCAGTGGACTGCTGCTCCAGAAGCTGGAGAGCTGCCTGGTGCTTCCAGCTTCAGGACTACATGGGAGTCCTTCAAGCCTCGGGTGGGCTCCCAAGGCTGGGACAATCAGCTGATTGACCCTCCCAGCCTCAGGAGAGTATTGGCCACACGTTCAGTTTAAGGTATAATAGGAATTAGCCACAAAATTATTACATAAATGTTATACAGGTTTCCCTCGCCAACCACGGGGGTTAGGTTCCAGACAGTTCCCATTGTTGGCAAAATTGTAGTTGGTAAAACTAAAGGCTTATGGGGAAAATGGGGTTAGGGACTTCAATACTGTACAGTATAGTGTATAAAAATAATTTTTACTTACCCTTAATACATAGGGTGGTCAACCAGTCATAGGCATAGCCCTAGGGGGTACTTAGGTTATAGGGTGTATGCATCAGCAGGAGGGGACACAGTGCAACCAGGGTGTGGTAGCAGCATCTGCCTGGGAGCATTCACCTCCTACCCGGGAGACGGGGAGGAGGAAGGGGAGGGGAGGGATGTGCTGGCTGGTCCTGTGCAGCACATTGTAGCACTTCCCCACCCCCACCCATCTAAATGGTGGGGTGGGGGTGTTTTGTGCCTGTCTCTGGCAGCATGCAATTGGCCAGTCAGCAGCCCACAGATGGGGCCCTGGCCAGGTCAGGTCATGGGACAATTCAAGACTGGTGGCAGCAGGAGCCACGCACCCACACATGTGGATGATACACCAGGCTCGGATTGTCCCATGACCTGGCCCAGCTGGGGCTCCATTCACCAGGAATGGGACCCTGGCTGGGCTGGGTTGTGAGACAATCCAAGCCCAGCAGCAGTGGAAGCTGCCCGCCCGCATCCCTGCATGAGCTGCTGGGCTCTGATTGTCCCACGACCCAGCCCAGCTAGGGCTGGTGTTCCCTGCCACCCTGGTTCCCTGCCCCATAACCAAGCATGGCAAGGAGCAGAGAAGCCACACGGGGATCTCCTCGCCCACCACTGCTTGCCCCACATTGCCCTGGTGACATAACTCCTGCATGCGGGGCTGCACTGAAAGTAGCAGCGCAGGCCGTGTCCCTCAAACCACCAGCAGGCACTGGGTGCGTGTCGCTGGGGCAGTGCGTGGCAAGCAGCTGCAGGTGAGGAGATCAGTTCCACAAGAAGGCAGCGTAGATATAGACTAAGTAAAATAACTTAGTCTATAAGGTGCAACTACCCAACCTTCTGCTTGGTTTGAGACTAAACAGCTATCTACATTGGGCTGTTCCAGAACCTCACTGCTCCGATGCTTAGAAATGTTGTTCTAATTTTCAGCCTTAGATTTATTCATGGCCAGATTGCAGCCATCTGTTCTTGTGCCAACATTGTCCTTTAGCTTAAATAGCTTTTTCTCCCTCCCTAGTGTTTATCCCTGTTATATTTATAGAGAACAATTGCATTCCTCATCCTCCTTTGTTTTGCTAAGTTAAACATGCCAAGTTCTTTTAGTCTCTTCTCATAAAATAGGCTCTCCAGTCTCCTGATGCTCCTCATAGCAATTCTGTGAACATAAAATACTTTTTGTACAAGTCACTAAAACTGCATGGCGTATTTCAAGTGACATCATACCAGTGCCTTGTGCTGTCATTAATAATCCCCTACCGCTCCTGGAGATACCTCACTTGCAACATCCTAGGATTGCATTTTCTTTTTTCATTGCCACATCACATTTGTGGCTGATGCATATATCCTGTGATAAACTCACACAGGAAGAACTTTCTCTTCTTTTACTGTTTCCAATGATGAGACCACAGATTTGTAATACAAAGTTTTATTAGTCCCTAAGTGACCTGTATCCTACCTGACTGTAAAAGGTCTCATTAATAGTTCTGTTAGTTCCCAAAAACAGACTTTAAAGATTACTAATCAAGGACTGACCATTGCTCATTGTGCAATTAAAACTTTAGTATTATTAAGAGAGAGAAGTTTACATCTGGAAAAGAATTCCAGTAGTTGTTTTAAAATATAGTAAGTAAATTAGACCCATTTTATACCATTCAGGCTATGGGAATGATAGAAGTAGTACAGGCTGAGATAATTAGTAGGTAATGTGCTGGTAAGGCAGTCAATGGTTCGGGACAATTTTTTGTGTGATTCTGCAATTTTGTCACATGGAAATTGCTCCCACATACATGCCCTACACAATAGTTTGTACTGTAAGTCTTATCTTTTCCTGATAAGATTTTATCCTGGGATATTGCAAAGTATATCCATACAGTTATCACGGGATTTTATCAATGAATCAATGGTAGAAAAGCAGCAGTGCATTCAGCCGCTCTCTAAGTCTAAACCCTTATTAGTAGGATGATGTGTGCATATGCCAATCCCAAGATATTTTTATTTTTATATATTTTTATAGAATTGCTCAGTCCCTGGTATGAAGTCAAGACCTCATAGGGCTGCTACATCCCCACTTGACACACATGGGTGAGACTGGCCAAAGCCATTTTATGCCCCCAATCTGACCATGAGTTACTTGTGCAGAGGGAAGAGTACACAGCACTGGATATAAATTTGCTGCAGTTTAGTAGCATATCAATGGGTGGAGTTGTAGGGCATGGGCCCTGGGTACTGCCTGGGGGATGGTGGCACCACAAGGAAGTTAGCAGAGCACTTTGCCCTCCTGTACCCATCCCCCAGCACTTTCCTTGCAGTGGCTCTGGCTCTGGTTCCAGCAGCAGGGAGGATAGACTAGCAGCAGCACAGGAGTATGTGTGAGAGTAGGTGAGGCATCAATGAAGGGCATTTTGGGAAATATAGTTCTGTACAGAGGTTTTCTGTTGCTGGGGAACATCCCCTCCTTTTTCTGCTGATGAAAACAAGCCTTTTTTTCTGGTCGGCAGACACATGGCAGTGGCCAAAAAGTAGGTAGTATCTCCAGCAGCAGAAAAACCTCTGGTCACCACTCCACCACTCACTGCTCTGCCCTCTCCACTGCCAGGAGACAGAGGTGGAGCTGCTGCAGGGTGAAGCGGGGTAAGGGTGATGAGGAACTGTCTAGGACACAGTACTAGCCAGTTGTCTCTGGTATACTCCTTTTCTGGAGAAGTAAATTTATTCCAGAGGCAGCACACCCACTACCCCTCAGTCTGAGCATACCGCAAACTGATGATCTAGTTCTTCATTTTATAAAGCTGCTGATGGAAAATAAAGATTATAATGGACTTCTACCAGTGCAAAAATATTAATTACTCTTTTCACACCACTGTTCTAAAGTTTGCTACCTACCTCATAGAAATTCATAGAGAAGTAGGGCTGGAAGGGACCTTAAGAGCTCATCTAGTACAACTGGGGATTGAACCTGAAACCCTGATGCTATTTCATGTAGTCTATACCGATATCTAACTGTAGGTTTTGGGGAGAAATGGCTGACAAACATATATCCTTTTATGTTGTGGCAGCTTTTCTCAGAATAGCACTTCCTGAGGCGAGTAGGCATATTTTCATTTCATAACTTTTTGAGACAGATATATATTAAAAGGAGGTATTCTCGGCACATGGACTGTTAAAGAGATCATGGATAGTGTGGACCATTACAGCTGTTGTATAGAGATAATGGACACCATGTGCTTCACTTTGCTTTGCTTCACATCGCTTCACTTCACTTCTCTTCTTCTGTCTATATATCTGGCTTTAATCACAGACTTTTTCATGAAATGTTGCAGTCATTGTTTGAGTGAACTGTTATGCTCTTCCAAGCTATGAGACTGTGGATTATAGGTGAAACTGCATTAAGAGGCTACAGAGGTTAATTATGCCTGAAAGTTTCCAGTACTATCCACATCAGTTGACACTCTCAGCATACTACATAAACAGTCTGGGGGGGAGCTATCATTAGCAAAGCAGGAAAGCAGCCAGTTGTCTGTACCCTGTACTCTTTCCTTGGTTTTAAAGCTTCTTTCTCACATGGCTTTGTACTTCGAAAATGAGTTTGTATGTATTCAGACAAGTTTGTCAGTCAGCTGAGCACTCTCTTTGTGACTTGGTAACAGAATCTCTTTGGCAAGGATATGCAGAAAGAATCTCAACTGTCTGTCAAAATATTTAAAACCTACACAAGTCCACTCTAAAAGCCACTCCCTTCATTTAAAGGCACATTGCCAGTTTGTAATGTAGCCAGTTTTGAATATTATGCCCGCAATGGTGCCCCTTTGACAGTTTTTGAGATTTTATAATAGCATTTTCCTATTCCTTAAAAATGCTGCTTTGTATCTTTCGTTCTATAAGAGATCTGCACACAGAGGGCAACTGCCTGCATGGAGGGGGGTAGTGAACTGTTGTCAGGTGTGCAAAACAAACAAAATGGTCAGTCATACACTGTTCACCACTTATTGTCGTTCCAGGAGTCAGCTGTAACAAGTGAAGGTATGTTTTCATTCAGGGGAACAATTTTCATAGTTTCATAGTTGGTAGGGTCGGAAGAGACCTGAGCAGATCATCAAGTCCGACCCCCTGCCATGGCATGAAAGAGTACTGGGGTCAAACGACCCCAGCTAGGTGTCCGTCTAGCCTCTTCTTAAAGACCCCCAGGGTAGGAGCCAGCACCACTTTGCTTGGAAGTTGGTTCCAGATCCTAGACACCCTGACAGTGAAGTAGCGCCTCCTGATGTCTAGTCTGAATTGACCCTCTGCCAGCTTGTGACCGTTTTTTCTAGTCACTCCTGGTAGTGTTCAGGGGAACAGGGACACCCCAATGCCTGCTGGTCCCCTCCAACTAGTTTGTAACAGGCCACTAGATCCCCCCTCAGCCTCTCTTGTGAAGGCTGAACAGGTTCAGGTCCCGCAGCCTCTCCTTGTAGGGCCTGCCCTGCTGCCCCCCGATCATGTGGGTGGCCCTCCTCTGGACCCTCTCCATGTTGCCCACATCCCTCTTGGAGTGCGGCGTCCAGAACTGGATGCAGTACTCCAACTGCGGCCTGACCAGTGCCGCATAGAGGGGGAGGATCACCTCTTTGGACCTGCTCGAGATGCATCTGTGGATGCATGACAAGGTACAGTTGGCCTTCCTAACTGCCTCCCCACACTGCCGGCCCATGTTCATCTTGGCATCAATGATGACTCCAAGATCCTGTTCTGCCTCTGCACTAACAAGAAGGGAGTTCCCCGGCCTGTAGGTATGCTGCTGGTTCTTCCTCCCCAGGTGCATCACCTTGCACTTGTCAGCATCGAATCCCATCCTATTTTCATCCACCCACCCCTGTAACCTGTCTAGGACTGACTGTAGCCTGTTCCTCCCTTCTTGCGTGCCCACTTCCCCCACATCTTAGTGTCATCTGCGAAGTTGAACAGGGTGCTTTTTACCCCCTCGTCCAAGTCACCGATGAAGATGTTGAACAGCCTTTTGAAAGGCTGTTTTGACTTGAGTTCCAAATTCAATTGAAATCTGTTGTTTCCTGCCTTGTGAGGCACAGAGAGATGAATGCCACCTCCCTCCTGCCCAGTAGATACTATCCCATGCCTTTTATCAGTCACTTTCTTGCAGACTAACACAATTTGCTTTTTTAACAATGTGGGGGCAACATTTGCTTCTGAGAAAGGAGTAAGTTGAGGCAGGGTTGCAAGGTCAGTGAGGGAGTTTAAACTGTGGCAATATACTTCTGTCTCACCTCATTCCTGCTCCTTTAGAGCAGCAGCACAATAATCTTTTAAATCTGTTTGATATGGCTCACATGCTTGAACCAACTTGGACATTGCTTGCAGTGAGTTATCCTTGAATTTGCCAATATAAGAGCACAGCAAAAAAAATCAGAGAACACTCAAGCAATTCTGTGTTTTTTTTATAATTAAGTAATAGAATTTGCAAGGCATTCTTTTACACCAAAAATAATGGATTCATTGAATTTTTTAAAAACTGAGTTAGAAACAAAAAATATAATGTAAAAAGGCCATTACAGTAAGATATGATGTGAGACATTTTTAGCTGTCAAAATGTGCTTAGAAATGTATAACAAATGCCAGCATGATACTGTGAATTGTGAAAAGGAAAAGGCATAAGTTCTGTTGTTGCTGCTGCCAGTATATGTCAGCTTTTGTTTATATCTTATTATTGCAAAAGCCAAAATAAGGCTGTCATTAGCCAAATGTGCTGTCCAAGTCAATTCTTGAACTAAAATCTACATATGCCAAAAATTATGCTTACAATATTGGATGTATTCTATAATAAAGAAGTGTGAAGTAGTTCAGCTAATGAAATTATTGCATTTGGCCGGTGTGGTATTTAACCTCAATCTATATTTGATACCATTTTCACAGGAAAAATATTCTATTTCACATTAACTGAACCAGTCCCACTGTTCATATAAGAACCACTGTTGATATAAGAATAATACCTATTGATGCTAGTCAGTGTACTGCTTTATGATGTTTGAATTGTCTAAGAAAACACCTTGCAAAGTATTTGCTTCACAGAGGTACCCAAAGATCGCCAATCAGTAATACTACTGTTGGACCCCTCATTTTAGGGCAGGTTGCCTCAAAAAGGCAGCTCAAATCAATAAGGAAAGCTGGATGTTGGTCAAACTCTTATTAATATTAAAGATCAAGAGTGAGGTGTGTAGTGGTGTAAGTTGACAGAGTTCCACAGACTGGAGCTGTGTGAATTTACCTGAACGGAGGAGGCCCTGGCCCTGGCAGTGGGTACAGTCCATTCCAGTTGGTACCTATTGCTCTACAAACCTTAATATACATGACAGGTTCCCACTTATGCCGTTGTACAATGTTTATAACTATAGATTAAAGCACATAGATGGAGGAATGTGTAGGATCAGGTTTCAGCTCTTTGCAAACGACTAAGGGGCTCTCAGTTGGATAAATTCTGGGCACCCCAGCTTTTAGGAGACATGTTTGTTGTCAATTTTGTCTTTATCAAGATAGCTAGGCAAGTATTTCTTAAGTAACACTTCTTTCTTTTCCTTTCTTTTCTTTTTTTTGCATTAAGACTGTGACAACCAGGCTCCATTCCTTCTTCTTTTTTGGTATGACACCCTCTTGGATGTTAGCCCTTAATTAGTCATTGTCTGAGCTCAGGACGTTTGAGTAGCTTGTTGTTTTTGTTTGTTCTATTTCACTATTAAGTAGAACAATTTAAAACACATTTCCAGATGGAACATAATGTGAAATGTCCATATTAAAAAATTATTCATTATGTGTAATAAAATTAAAACAGTTTCACATATAATTAAATTAATGCAGATTACGAGACTGACTAAAACTACACCAAAACAAAATCTCATAAATTAAATTACACAAAATTAAATATTAGAATATCGGAGGTAGAGTGAACCAAAAGAAAATAAAATGTCTGAATTTTCAATGCAAAACTACATATTTTCTAGGAGAAAAAAGTGACCAAAATCTTAAGGAAAGTTATACTTAGGGAAGCAGTTACTAGAATTTCCTGCAAATATATTTTGGTGATATTAGTCAGAATGTGTATTTCCTCTTCTTCCAAGTGTTAGGGTTTGGTTTGGTTTAGTTTTTTTTGTTTTGTTTTGTTTTTTTGGAGTTTCATTCATCTCAAGCCCAAAAAGCAAAACTGAACCTGGAGTTTGTGCCAAAATTATGAATTTGACATGATTTCTACCGAAAACAAATTACCAGCTAAAGCTTATAATAAGGTTTTGTCAATTTTTTGTAACCAACCACACACGAGGACTTAATTTATCACAAACTCAAAGCTAAATGGATTGTTTCTGGTTTCCTCATGAATATTTATAATAGCAGCAAAAAATGGGTGATTTTTTCCCTCTTTCTTTTACTTACTGTAGCAAGTATTTGGTTTTATCTACAGACAAGAAGGCAGGTGAAGAACAGCACTTCAGCCTTTAGGTGTTCCTTGGCTTTAGCTAGTTAGTGAGTTAGCTAGCTATCTAGTTAGTTAGCTATTCAGTGTACATACCACCTTCCCAACAAAGTTCAGGCAGCTTACAATAAGAGAACAGAATAGCTTAGAAAACAGGAGAGTGACAAAAGAACAAAACAATGTAACAGGGAACTAAAATATCAACAGAAAACAGAGATCTTCCTCACCAAATAATATCTCAGCATAGTTTTGTTAGCTAACTGCCGGCCCAAGCAGGAAGGTCTTATAGTGCTTCCAAAAGATGCCCAAGTTCAGGTTTTGGCAGGCCTCAAGAGGTAGGGAGTTCCAGAGCTGAAGAGCAATTGCAGTGAACAACCTTCTATTTGTTTTCTCCAACAAGATTTGACTTACTGGTGGTACTTGTAGGAATTTGTTCTCAGCTGACCTTAAAGTTCACAGTGTGTCATAAGGGAGAAGGCAGTCCCTTATGTTGGGCTCAGGATGTTCAGGGCTAAATAACTCAAAGCTAGCACCTTGAATTGTGCCCAGAAAACTATTGGAAGTCAAAGCACACAGTGAAGCACTGGAGTTATGTTCTCCTGGCAACCCACTCCTGTCAGAAGGTGAGCTTCTGTGTTCTGCACCAGCTGCAGTTTCCAGAAGGTCTTCAAGAGAAGTCCTACATAGATCATCTTGCAGTAATCTAGCATTAGGATTCCCAGGGAATGGATAATAGTGGCCAGATGTGAATCTAAAAGAAAGGATCATAGACTTCTCACCAGATGGAGGTGGTAAAAGATGCTTCTAACCACTGTTGCCATCCATAGATCAAGCAGCAGAGGATCTAGGACAGAGGCAGGCAAAGTCTAGTCCACAGGTTGAATTGGGCCTGTGGCACATTTCATTTCCTAGCAGCCCCTCCCAGCATCTCTGTGGCCAGTTTCTCACGGCCAGCAGCAGTGAGGCCATGACAGCATGGGGCCAAGGCTTCCATGGAGTGTGCATGGCTGGGCAGGGAACTGCTCCAGGGCCAAGGCTAGAATCCTGCAGTGGTGACAGCATGGTCCAGAGCCAGGATAGGACTGCAATTTACTGCCTGCCCACCCAGGCATGAAATAGCGATGGGTAGGGGGTGCACACAGGTGCATGTGCACCCACTAAGATTGGTGGTGCACCCCTTGCGATTGGCCGCTGCCACTGCTGCTGGCACCATCTGTGGACAGTCGCTACTCACCACCCCATCCACCGCCAACACCGCCAGTGGCATATGCGAGCAGTCGCTGATCGGTGCTGGCTACTGCCAATGCAGCCAGTGGCATCTGCGGGTGGTTGCCAGCCACCAGTCAGCACTTACCACCCCCTCTCCCCCACTACCAATGACACTGTGGCCACCTGCGGGAGCTTCCTGCTTGCCACCACTGCCACCTGCAGGCAGCCGCCATGCCCCCGAGCCTCTGGGGACATGCATTGTTCATGCAGGCAGGGGCACACAGGCAGTGGATCATGTTTCTGTCCCAGCTCCAGAGCATGCTGTCACCACCACAAAATCCCAGCCCCAAGTAACTCACCGCCCTGCCACTGTTGCTGGGGCCAGTCTCCATAGAAACCCTGGCCCCCTGCTGTCATGGCCCTGCCGCTGCTGGGGTCTCCCTGGAAACCAGCTGCAGCAACATGGACAGAGACTGTTGGGAAATGGAGTCAGGCCGCAAGCTGAATCTGCCATTTTGCCCACCCCTTATCTAGGAGGACTCCCAGGATGCAAATCTGAGTGACAAGGGGGGACTAAAACCCATCAGTTTCAAGTGTCAATTCCCCCATGACACCCTAAGTTATATAGCCTGCCCACCACCATCACCTCTGTCTTGTTTGGATTCAGTTTTCATTGGTTCACCTACATTCAGTCCTCTGCAACAGGCTGGTACTGGGAAAGGACTGAGGCTGCAGGGTCAGGGTCAGATGAAAAAAAGATGTAGAGTTAAGTGTAGTCAACGTATTGATGGCCCCTCATTGCAAATTTTAGCACAATCTTGCCCAACAGCTTCATGTACACATTGAACAGGAGGAGCAACAAGACAAGGCCCTTGGGGACAGCACAGAAAAGGTCCTGATTAGATGATGAGCGCTTGCTCATCAGTACCCTCTTGGACCTCACTGCTAAGATAGAGCAGAACCAATTTAGGGCAGTGTCACAAATATTGGCCAGGTCATATAAACACTTTATGGTCACGCCCAGACAAGCACACATGTGCCTCTTGCAGCGTCTCATAGCCCTTTGGTACCTGTTCCCAGGTCTCATTTGGCCAGACCCCAGAAGCTTATCAGACTGAGTGGCCCCGAACTACTTGTCAGGGCAGCTTTTTGTACTGATGGGGCCAGGATGGGGCCACAGGTGCTGGCCCCAGGCTCTAGCTCCCCCTGGCTGCAGATCCAGGAGGAGTCGAGCAGGGTTATTTTGCCCCAAGTGGCACAACTTGTACCACACCAAAGACAATGTCCAGATACATGCACTGAGGCAAAAAGCCCCAGCTCAAATTTGCACTGCTTCTATTTGAGCTGTTAAAAGCGCACGTGCCTTCATGTGTGGACACACCCTATGAGTACATCATGGTTAACTGTATCAAAGGCCACTGAAAGATCTAGAGGGTCCAGAGGAGGGCCACCCATGTGGTTGAGGGCCTCCATGGCCAGAGGGACCTGAATCTCTTCAGTCTCCGCAAGAGGAGATTGAGGGGGAATCTTGTGGCTGCCTACAACCTTATCAGGGGCCACCAGCAGGGACTCAGGGAAAGTCTGTTCACCAGGGCCCCCCTTGGAGTCACCAGGAACAATGGCCACAAGCTGAGGGAGGATAGGTTTAGGTTAGATATTAGGAAGAACTACTTCACTGTAAGGGTGGCCAGAGCTTGGAATAGGCTTCCCAGAGAGGTGCTCTCACCTTCCCTGGAGATCTTCAAGAGGAGACTGGATAGACACCTGGCTGGGGTCTTATGACACCCCCCTCCCCCCGCCCCAGTGCTCCTTCCTGCCCATGTACTAGATGATCTGTCTAGGTCCCTTCCGACTCACTGTTTCTATGATTCTGTGACTCTATGATCTAGTAATATCAGCAGGGCACAATTTCCCCTCTCAATCTCCAGGTGAAAAACATTGACCAATGCCACAAGTACAGTTTCTGTGCTATATCCAGGATGAAAGCCAGACTGACAGAGGTCTAGAAAAACAATGGCATCCAGATGAGCCTGGAACTGTTGGGCCAACCACCCACCCAGTGACCTTTCCCAAAAAGGGGAGGTTGGAGACAGTGATACCTGGCCCAGGAGTCAGCATCAAGGGATGATTTCTTAAATAGAGATCAATCACAGACTTAAGAATGTCTGTTAACTTGTCCTTCTGAAGGGAAGTGTTGATAACCACCGCTGACAGTGGCCCCAGTCTCCCCAGACTGGCTTTTATGGGCCAGGATGGACATGGATCTGGTTCACAACTGGTTGCAAGCACATCCTCTGCATCAGTGGGCAATGGAAATTTAAAATGATCCCAATAAATGGGACAAAACTAAGCTTCCTTGACCTCAAACTCAATTTAACCCAGACTCTAATGGCAATGTTTACAAGAAATCTTATTCCTATATATCTCAAATAAAAATTACTTTAAAAAGTTTTTCATGGAAGAGACCAAGCCTTTGGGTGTCCACAAGTATTTTTACAGGGCATTTTACACATGTTCCAGGGGCTGGGAGGAGGTGCTTTAATTAGAGAGGCTCTGAGAGCAGCTCTAATTAAAGTACATGCAGCGTCTTGGGTATCAGCATCCCACACTTCAAAATGGCAATGGAGGCACTTTAACTAAAGTTTGTCAAACAAGCTTTAGTTAAAGCATCCCTGCCACCATTTTGAAGTGTGGGGATGCTGATACGCAAGACACAGAAGCTGGCTGGAGCACACTAATTAACATGCTCCAGCAGGCTCTGTAATTATAGTGCATTGGAGCAGCCTCCCCGCACATGTACAGGCATCCACAGTGTCTAAATGTAAGTATCTCCACATTAAAAAGATAGAGTCACTATCCTGAAGAACATGGCATCTGATTTTAGGTGCATCAAACATCAGGGAACAAATGGAAGAGGAGAGAAAGGGGCTACAGGCATCAGATAATAGATGTGTATAAAATAGTTGACTTAGTTGTTTAGTAACTGTAAACAAAATAATGCCATTATTAACTCACTTTTTGTGGGACTTCAGTCAGAAAAGAGTAGAGGCCTGGCATACTACTTCTGGAAGGTTGTTGATGTTAGCTCTCTGGAGAATGGCATTGATATAGCAGCTATGGTGTTTGGAGATGGATGTTTGTACATATAGGAAAAGAATAGATAAAATAATAAACATGACTTTTTAAGCCAAGGTGGCTTTGCAGTAAAATCACCTTTCTTATTTTACTTAGCCATTTGGCTCATTATCTATCTGCATGAATTTGCTTCAATGGTAACAGTTATTTTGTCTAGGTACACCAACATATGTTGCAGTGGCTTTTGAACAAAGTTTCATAATAATTTATAGAAGCTAGCCACATGAAATAAGAGCATGGGCATTCCTGTTAGAAACATGACTTCAAGTAGTGTCTGCCTAACCACTGTTCAGTCTAATGAATAACATTGGAGACTGGTATTACAAAGTGCAGTGAATCATCAAAGGTAATAAAATAGAGATCAGCATCTGGGAGTGAAGTTTTAAGTAGCAGACAGGAATGTGCACTAATTATTGGATTGTTAATTTGTTACATGTGTTGGCTGAGAGGAGATAGTATAACTAAGGACAGGCAGTAGCAGAGCAGTAGCCCTGGATTTTATCCATCACAGATTTGGTATTAAATCCCCAGCTGCTTTATAACTTGTCTGATATAATATATTGCCACGCAGATCTTTTTCATAGGACCAACCACGCCACTTCTTTCAGATGTCACCAAATTTATGAACAGAGCTTAGGACCATTTGGCTTTCTGTTGAGCAGGATGGAAAGTTTGGATGAGACAGCTGGACAATATTTTGCTGCTAGAAAAATATTTGCATGGTACACATAAAATACTGTGGGGTATTTAAGTTCATTAATGTGCTTTGATAAACTTTTCCTATATCCAGTGGAAAGACATTTTATTGAGATGATATTGCTGGATTTCCTTCCAATGCAACATTCCGCTGTCTTCAGGCACTAAATAAGACTGACAATCTGTATTTCCTGTTCTGTGGATACAAAGAGCCTCAGATGCTAATGGGTATGAGCTGATTTTTTTTTTCTAGACAAAATGAGTTAGTGGAAACTAGAAACAGGTCCATTTCCCTGACCAGATAAACCCTTTTCTCTCATCATTACACATGTGTCTTTTTCTAAGCATCCAAGCTGTAAAACTGATTATAATGCTAACTCACTATTGCTTAAAAGAATATTTAGCACTTGCAGTTTACATTTTCAAAGCTGCAGAAACGTAAACTAATTAATGTTCCAGAAGCACAGGAAGCCATAAAAGTTTAGTAGGGTTTAGCATGTGATGAAGCACTATAATCTTAATCAGCTTATATGACTGGTGAGAAATAGATGAATATTAGTTGTACTAATAGCATAGAAACAAGGCAGTCGCAACAGAACATGCCTCGTCTTAAGTTTCTGCACTCACCAGTTTGCAGAAGTCTGGAAAGAATTCACCTAAATAGCATTATTATTATGATTTCTGTCATTCTCAATTCACATTTTATTCTTCTTCTGGGGTTCCTTGGAACAAAATTTTCTCAATTACGCCATGGATGTCCATTGGATTACACTGGATAATTTAGGAGAGAATTTGCTCTTAGCATGTCAGTAGTCAGTTTAAGGGAAAATGTCTATGAAATACACTCTCAATAATTAAGTGGTCAGAGGGTTCCAGACTGTTTCTAATTAATTTAAGAAATATGACTCAGAATTGATTCCTACAAGTACAGAAGTCTGTTTTTTCTGTGTGGGAGGACAAGAAGGGAATTTTGCATATACATATATGTGCATGTGTGTCTGCGTGTGCATGCATGCATGTGTATGTCTGAGTGTGATGGTGATTGTATAGTACACCTCTACTGTAAGCAGGAGCAAGGAGAAAAGCCTTGACATACATCTCAGTTGCTCAACAGTACTAAATGTTCTGATGCTACAGCAGTAGCTGGATTTTGTAAATCTAAATTCTTATATTGATAGGTCAAAAATTATTTACCTCAATAAGTCAAAAATTATTTCAGGGGCTACCAGATGGCACCCAAGCACAACATGTAGATTTGCATGAGAAACTGCGTTTGCACTAGGGAACAAAACACTTTAAATACACTGAAGTACTATACAGTTCTTGAGTATCATATAATTTTTTTAATTTCTAAATATTAGCAGGTTCCATGAACAGCATTTGTGGGGATTCAGCATCATACATACCACTGATATACAGCTAATAGTGTCTTAAACTAGCCAATGACAGCATGCTACCATACTAAAGAATTACCCTTTAAAAAAAAAAGGAAAAAAATTGAGTGAGCTCTTCAGTGGTAGACAAGCTTTGCTCAGCCTACATTGAGTCAGAGGTACAGCATCATGCTGAAGGCCAGGACAGGTGCACAGATAAATTTTAGCTTATATTCTTTAAGGTGATATATATAGATAGGACTTAAGGAACTCAGGAAAAAAACACTTGTCCTGGTGGAAACAGCAGGAGGTGCAGCTGCTCTACATATTGTATGTCTCGGATCTCTAGGACCAGAGACTCCACTGTAAGAAACCTGTTTGAAAACAGTTATGATATAAATTGCATACATACAGGTTGCATCTACACAAGACACTTTACTGGACATTAGACTAATCGTATGTGCAATAAAGTGTCAACATCTCATGTGTGCGGGACTTACTGCATAGTAAATTAGGCTAATGCACTGTTCACTAGTACTAACAAATGCAGGTAGTAGTTTAATGACTTATTAGCTACTGTGCAACAGTGCATGTGTAGACACTGACCAGGAGCAATTTGCTTCCCATCAGCATAGATAGCAGGGGGCCGCAAGGAGTAGGGGGGAGGCCGTGAGGAGGCAGGGGGGCAGGAGAGCTGTCCACAGCTCCAGCACCGCCTAGCTCCTGGCTCAGCTCACTGCTCCCTCAGTCCTGCTGCTTCCCACACAACACATGTCCCAGTCAGCTCCCATTCCCTGCCTGTGCCCAGTGGGAGCCAGGAGCTGAACAGTGCTGTTACTGGGGGGAGATGCAGGCGGGAAGCAGTGCCAGGACTGGGGAGGAGTCACGGGATGTGTGTGGGGGGGTAAGCAGCACTGAGGACTGCGGAGGGTGTGAGGGGACAACAGTGACAGGACCAGGAGGGAGATGCAGGGGGGAAGCACTGCTATGGGGGGGAGACCTGAGGAGTAGACATGCATTATATCACCAATCCCTGGTGCTGTTTATCCCCTGCATCTCCCCCCCCACGCCCTCCCTCAATCCCCAGCACTGCTTTTCCCCTACATCTCCCCCCTGGTCCTGGCACTGCTTACCCCTCACATTTCTCCCCCTGTTCCTGGCACAGCTTCCACCTTACATCTTCCCTGCCAGCCCCAGCACTGCTGCCTCCTCATGTCTCCCCCCCACCCCTGGCACTGCTTACCCCAACACTTAGGCGATGGGTATCGCCCCAGGCCAGTGTCATCAAGCTGGTCTGTGATCCCAAGCACCGTATAGCTGGCTTCTGCAGGGTGGTAGAGCAGGGCAGGGGGGCAGGAACAGCCCTGGACTGAACTGCTCCCATGTATAGAAGTGCACCTGGGAGCACGTCACAGAAAATTCAGGCACTTTAAGTGCATGTGTAGAGGCACCCACAGAGTGCTAGGCATAGTGCTAGGCATCGTGCTCAAGATAGCAAGCCTGCTAGCAACTGATATTTGACATGGCTGCTGCTAGAGTAGGTCTCATGCTGTTTCTGAAAGCAAGACTCTGGAGTAACATGTTGTTTACTCAGACATAGACCAAAATAAGTACTTAAGGTCATCCCGCTGTAGTGCCTGCCAAGCCCAGAGTGTATCCCATGCCACCCCAGTGTATATACTGTACATGTTTCCGTGGCCTTTGACAGTGCTTTTCCTCTCCATTCCTCACTGTCCACTGGGCAACAATATGAAAAAACATAGGCGCACAAAAAACTTACCAGGTAAGTTAGAGGATGAAATTGCAGTGCATCATCTACCCTGTGGTAACTGCTCCTATACACATTCTTAGCTTGTATTTAAAGATGAGGTGACTTACTCTTCAATGTAAGTAGAGCAAGCTGTCTGACCTTTGTGGTGGGGTAGAAATGTGTCTGTAGATAATTCTGCCGTGTAGCTGATGTAGTGAAAGTTCACACCTGAGCTTACCAGTATTTGGAAGAATATAGCACACACTGAACCCCATGGCTCCTTGCCTGGCCTCCTGTCATTTTTTATCTCCAAAAATCACTAATAATTTTGAAAGTCTTGTTGATCTTATTAGAACCAGAGTAGATGGTGCAAAATCCTAACTAAACTTTCCATACCAACTCCAGCATGTGAGGCAAAAATAGGTGAATCTCTTAGGATTGCATACCTCTACCATATGGGAGGAGAAGAGGAGCCAGCAAAAGCAAAAGCTCCCTGGCTGACTTTGTAGATTAGTGTGTTTAGTGCTCTGTTTACTCAGTAGGTGGCAGATGCTATTCAGCATTTGCCAGCTTCACCACCTGCCAAATCTGTTTCCCTCTCCTCACAGACTCATAGCCCAAAAGTCTTATAGCAGCTGGGTCACATTGAAACTGATAAATATAATATGAAGAGCTTTTCTAATACATAAAGATATGCCAGCATCAAACCTCATTGTTCCCCATCCCTTTAATGTTAGTAAAATTTGAATCCAGAAAGTTGTGTTTTTTACCTATCTCTATCTACAACTATGTTCTGTAGTGTTGAAAAGCTACTTGGTCCAAGTCCAGTAGCCATGAATCTTGACTTGTTAGAGGATACTTCTTTGGCAGAACATCACTTGTTGTCTTTGAAGAAAGATTGTTCTTGTTATATTTGAGAAGAAAATAAGGGCTGCATTCTACCATATGTCCTCCACTTCTCAGAGTGGGAAATGGGATGCAAAAGGAAGGTATCCCCTTTATGTAGGGAATGGGTACAGCTGGCATTCATATGATGTGCAGGCATGAGTGTGTCCCAGTGTTCCTGGGGTACATGCAATACTAATCGGAGGGGGACAGGGACAAGGAACAGGCAGATCTGTGAGATTGGACCATCTAGAAAGATCATATTGTGGCCATACTCCACTCACACTCCAGACTGCTCAGGGAATTTTGAGTTGAAGTCCTTCCCAGAGCCCCACCCACCCCC
>NW_017728909.1:30985143-30990728 GCF_001723895.1 Crocodylus porosus | reverse complement strand
CCTCCCCACTTCTTTCACTTAATTACACACTAAGCACAAAACCCAGCTGTGTGTATTTCTATTTGACAGCTCTGAATAGCTTTGCAGTCTGTACATGTGTTTTGGATCAGTATTTAAATGTTAGAAATGCTTTGTTTTTTCTTTTTCTTTTAAATGGAAGTATATGTCATCCCACCATATACTGTCATGTAGGTCGTCCCAGTAGCTATTGCCATGCATAGCTGTAATGAAAACAAAACTTAAGGGAATGACTCAGTGAATCTATCATAATTCAGAGCTCATATTTTGGTCAAAGTTTGTAAGAATATACATGCACAAACTTGTACCAGAATAAAACAGGGTGTCAATTAAAACCATTTATAGTCTTAATTTAAGTGCACATTTGTGTGCAGACAATTCCATTTCCATGAATAAAACCATCATTAAAGTCACTTGGTTTTCATCTGAGTAATTGAAGAGAACATCTGTATGTGTACATATTTAAGGACACTCCCATATATGTCTTCTTTTACAAACATCCTGAGATTGACTCCCTCAGGGGAAAAAAGAAAGAAATGCTGATAGGGCCTAACTGTCTGGAAGACTCCAAATTTTTCTTTTATTGATGATTTGTAAAGCAATTGTACCAAAAGCTCCATTTTGTTAGGAGAGCATTGTCCCACCTTCAGAAGACCTTGTTTAAGGTAAGGCACTATCAAACAGTAAGATAGAAGAGAAAGCTGGATGCAAATAATAATAACATATGGGATTGAAAAACTCAATGTGAGGTATTGTGTAGGCAAAATTACAGAGGCAATGGGCCCCAAACAGCCAGAGGCAACACTTACGCCCTTAGCTTGAGAGGAGGTTAAGTAGTGCATAGGTCCAGTGCTCTGAAGTGAACTTCATTCTGAGTACATTTGCAGGGAGCAGTAGCAGAGATGGATGCATGCAAACTATTTTTGTTGAAACCACCGAACAATATTTATGTTGGCTCCAGAAGGAACTATCCCACCTGCCCTTCCCGTGACATGGATGGCTTAGAGACAGTCTGCTATGGGGCAACAAGGCATATAATAGTTTCTCTACATTTTGAATAGGTAAGAGCTATACACACACTTGTACCTATTCATTTACAAGGATAATTATCCCAGGTGTTCCTTAGTAATTAGAGAGACTTTGAATATAGACTTCCTTTACTTTAGACCTTTTTTTCTGTTGGAAAGACATCCGTGCTTAAATCCATAGTAAATGTATCCTTAGTACTATAAATCAAAATTGACTGTCTCTCTTATCCAGCACATGACATCTTGTCTCAATCTGTTATCAGTGACAGGTGTATGGTAACAAAATATGTTACTTTCATTTTCTGTACCAAAGTTGACTGAAGCTAATCTTCTGTCAGAAAACCGACAGAGGCAAAATCTGCCTTTTGTCTTGAAGGGATTTTGTGCATCTGTTTAATGTATTACACCATAGTAAGAAAAGAACAGCTGGAATTATAGGACTCAAGTTTGCTCTCCTTGAAGCCAATGGTAGTTTTGCCCTTGACTTTATGGGAGCAGGGCCAGGAATATGGGTTGTATTTCACTGGAATGTAAACCATTGATTTCTAAAAAGAAGAGCATTTCTAAAGGAACCACTGAAGTGGCTGCACAGTTTTTAAGTGTTACAAATGTCACACAGATTTCATTCAAATTGTTTCTCTGTCACAAAAAAATGTTGAAAAAGTGCTGCACTAGATTTCACTTATACAGGGATTCTCAACAGTGAGAGTGTGAACACGTGAATGTTTCGTGGGCTATATCTCCTCACAGTCACACTGTGCAGACCTCCATCCCTCCCTCTCCTATCACGTGAAACACAGCAGTTGCATGGAGAAGTACTTCTAACAAAGTTTTGGGGCCAGATCCTTAGCTGATATAAATCACTGTAACTCTCTTGGAGTAAATCCAGTATTCCTTCTCTGATTTACATCTGAGTATCTAGCATTATGTATTTTTTGTCACCTTGTAATGGGGTTTTACAGATGGAAATAAATAGAAGCATCATATGGCCAGGCATTTCTATGCAGGCTCCTGTCAGGTGTTCATGGGTCACAAGAGATCTGTGAAGAATCACTGAAGTAACAGAATTTCATAAAACAAGCACTACATTAGAAATACCAATTAAGAAACACCCATGAACTCATCTGTCATTTCACATAAAAAATCCCAACACTTAGTATCCAGAAAAGACTTTTTTAAATCTTTTTAAAATGGTACCACTTTTAAAAATGGTACAAATAATCAATGTGAACACATTGCTATGGGTCTTCAACTGCTGTTAATCTGCAAATTCTGTTTGTTTCACTGGAACAACTTTGATTTATTCCATCTGAATTTGTCATTAGTCTTATCAAGTATGAAGAAAAGCAACATAGTGACAAGACACCTATTATTTATGTTTTCATATTGTTTTTCTTGTTTAAATGCTGATTTCTGATTATCTTTCAAGGGCTACACTTGAATGAAAAATGACAGCTAAGTATGTTTATCAACTGAGAATGTTTATTATAGTCTAACTACCATATTTACTCAAATACAAGATGAGGCTTTCTCCCCAATTGCCTTAGGGAGATAAAGCCCCTTGTCTTATAATTGTACACAAGGAAATCTCACTAAATACATTATCAATCATTAAACGGCTACCAAAAACAGCATGTGCTCAGCAATAGAAACCAACTATGAACTTGATTAAATGCAGGCAGCACTGAGCATGACAATTAAGCACACGGCCCACGTTGCACAAACATGCTGATGAGAACCTATTACAAGAATAGGTTAGTGCTGCCCGTCTGAATGAGGCATATAATAGTGTCCATTAAGCACAGTCCCCTTCACTCCAGACTCATTCAAGCCATGGTGAGCCTTGACATTGTATACAGTTCACCCAGAATCCCTCTGTCATCCCCTTGCTCAGTCTTCTGCACATAGAATCATAGAAAATTAGTGTTGGAAAGGACCTTATGAGGTCATCTAGTCTGACCCCTGCTCCATAAGATTAATGTGGCCCCACCATCCATGAGGTGAAACTGGACCAGGTTGCTTCATCTGCATATAAATTTAGGAGCAACCCAAGACTTGTGACAAGAACACCTGGTTCCAGTCATGAATGGGAGCTAATTCGCACATGGATCCTTTGTGAGGGGTATCTGGAGTACACACACATGCTAACAGGTGCTGAGCTGTAGCATATTTTCTGTGTTGGAGTTTATTGTTTGCATTAATTGCACATATAGATGTACCCATTATGTATAATATTAGTCCAATAAGTTTATTGCTTGTACGTGCTACATCTTCACATGCACCTAGGACTGCAGGATATTGAGCCAGGTCAGAGCCACCCCAGCTGGCAGGTTCCCAATGGTCAGCCTGCCAGCTGGGGGCTGCTCTGACTTGACTCAGTCTGCTGCTGAGGGGTTAGCTGGGGTATGAGGGTGCATTAGTGTAGGGCTAGCTGGCAGGCAGCCCCAGCACTGAAGCACCTTTGTGTCCCAGCGAGCCCCATGAGCATCTACATATACATTTCACAGATTCACAGATGTTAAGCACTGGAAGAGGTCTCATGAGATCATCACATCCAGCCCCCCTTTGCTGGGCAGGAAAGATTAATTAATTCTGTTGCACACTATTCTGCAGCAGAGTTAATTAGTTTCCTATGACCTAATAGGGCTGCATGCATAGCCCTTGAGACTTTACCGTGGAGCTAATTATGAAGCTCCTCAGTAAATGTCTTGTGGAGATGTGCCCAGTATGTACAAGTAGCTGCCAAAGCACTGCTCGGAAGTATTTTTGTGGAGTACCTGTGCTAAAATTTGCAGCAATTGGAAAAAAAAGGTAAAATTAATCAATTCTTGATGAACTAAGTGTATGTATACTATATCAAAATTGCTATAGCCCACTTAATTTCAAGATTGTTGTTTTCAACTTTCCTCCTCACTTCCATGTGCCCAGGGAGAGCAGGGTCTGACAGTAAGGAGAAGGGAAGGGGCTGAGAGGGGAAAAGTTGTGGGGAAGCAGAAAGCAAAGGGCTACCTGGTTCCCCCAGATTTGTATTTATTTATTTATTTATTTATTTATTTTTGTGATGTAGCAGTAGGAAGGGGATAAATTCAAGGCAAACCCTCCAATGATTAGATTTTACTCCTGGAAAATTATAACAAATTAATAGATTTTTCACATATAAACTCTAATTATTTGGGGGAGGGGGGGGCAGTTCCATCCGATAACCAGGGTCAACTTCTATTCAAGTAAGCACAGTACTACTTTTAAAGAATGATGCTTGAATTGTAGATTAATAGGAAAATTAAATGAAATTATTGATTTCATATGCATGTGAGTAGTTGATCAGAAATAGTCACTAGTACAATTCTGGGATGTCTTCTTTTTCAAAAGTGTTTGCTGTGCATATATTTAGATGAAATATTAAAATAAAAAGTGCAGAAGACAAGGATTTTTAAGGTAACTTTTATTAAATCAGCTGTGTGGTTGTACTGAGCCTTGTTTAGCTCAGACCTGAAGAATAGTCCCTTGTATCCAAAAGTTTGTTAAAATCTCTCCCAACCATGGAGTTGGTCCAATAAAATATATAACCAACAAAAGTCCATGCCTCACATATTTCCTGGGCCATGATGGCTCCAACATCACGACCACAAAATAAAAAATATTATACACATTTAAATATTTATTTTGAGTCAGAGTTAAGATTGTATTACGGTCACACGGGGTCCACTGGGATAAGTGCAATCAAGAGGCCTGGACCAAAGTTAATGAAGTTAATAGTGGAGTTTTCACTGATTTTATAGATTTATTATTTTATGGATTTCAAGCAAGTCTTAAATTAATGGCAAATTAAAGCTTCCTGCTTTCCTTAGATCACTTGTAGAGAGTGGGCTGCATCTTTGTATTATGCTGGGAGGGAACAGAAATTAATTTCAATTCATGCGTTCAGCTTTTCATATGTTGATTACTTCTTATGAGGTCATGCTTAACAAATACAGATAT
This sequence comes from Crocodylus porosus, assembly GCF_001723895.1. Taxonomy (NCBI): domain Eukaryota; kingdom Metazoa; phylum Chordata; order Crocodylia; family Crocodylidae; genus Crocodylus; species Crocodylus porosus. Next base: position 30,985,704 of record NW_017728909.1, on the reverse strand, counting down.
TTATTTCCAAAGAAAAACTATAATTAAAAATGAACGTACTTGTGAATGTTGTACAAATGCTAAAGGTTAGATCTGCCTCTAATAAAGACCTGGGATGAAGTGTGTTGACGTGAATGTGATGATATTTGTCATGGAACAATTTGTTTCCTTTTAATAGTACAAAACACTAACTCCACCCAAATAAGGTATATAATAATGAATATGTAAAAAAAACCCCAGAATTTAACAGCATTGCTCAAAGTGTTGGCTTGTTTATACAATGCTTGATATATCTTACTGAATTGAATGGGAAGGACTGGAGCTTCCTTGTATCTACTGGTAGCCTGTAATACCAGAAATAATCATTTGAAATAAGCACAAAAAAAATGTACCCAGAACTTCTGTTTGCCTTTAGAAGGAGTTTATGAGCTATGTTTAAATAGCTCGGAGGCGGAAAAGGATCTTGGAGTCATAATTGACTCCAAGATGAACATGGGCCGGCAGTGTGGAGAGGCAGTAAGGAAGGCCAACCGTACCCTGACCAACATGCATCTCGAGCAGGTACAGGGAGGTGATCCTCCC
>NW_017728909.1:30973848-30984759 GCF_001723895.1 Crocodylus porosus | reverse complement strand
GGTTGGATGAACATCTTGCTGGGGTCATTTGACCCCAGTATTCTTTCCTGCCATGGCAGGGGGTCGGACTAGATGATCTACTCCGGTCCCTTCCAACCCTAGAAACTATTAAACCAATTCCAGACAAATCAGCTTCTAATGTAGTTGTCCAGGCATAATGAATATTTATTAGAAGTTTGAACTTAAACAGTCTTTGAATAAAGGAAATAAATAATTATGCTTTAGCTTAGATAAACAGGCTGGGAAGGTTAAAATTTACACTTTGACAGTCATCCAGAAGATTCCCACTCTAACTTTCCAGACTCTAGTGATCCATGTAAAATACTGTTAGTGTGGGATGGATAATGAAGGAATATGGAACAAATCTTATACACTGACTCAGAAGCTAGCAAGCACCTGAATGAAAAATGAGCCTGCATGATAATTTTAACATGACTTTGAATGTGTCCTTGACAGCATTTCCATCTACCTCAGAAGTCCATCCTGGCAACACTGTTGCCTTCAAAGACTCAGGTCTTGCTGACATCTGGAGTTTATCTCACCATGATGACTCTGTCAACTCCCAGCAGTCCCCACTCACAAAACAACTTCCATCTTTTGCACTGAGACCAAGGCTCTATCTGTAGAAATATTTTGTGTGGTCAAACAAACTGTTGATGGTGCACTTACCATGGAGCTACAAGTTATTTAATACAAGTCCAGCAACACAAATTTAGAAAGCACTTAGGATCCTGTCAGTAGCTCAAGTCAGTCTTTATCTCTCATTAGTTCAATTTTCTTGTACATGACTTCATGTTTTCACATTTTCTTCCACTCACACATAGAAGGACTATGTAAAAAAATCACACTGCCCCCTTCAAACATCTGTATCAAGACTCACCTGTCACAATGCCAATGAAACACTGCAATTCTGTGACTGCTAATTTTGATATCAATTATAATAGTCACTTTGCTACCTTGTGCTTGATCACTGTTTGCTGTATATGTCTGTGTATGCTATGTGTTTAGATAATGAACAAAAGAAAGGGCCTTTAAAATGGCCATACAGAATCCCCAGACACAATGGGGATCTACTCCTCAAGGGAGGCCACTAGGTACTACCACAGTGCAAACTTAATAATAATATTAGAATAATTGTTTCAAGTGGCTTAAGAGATCTAATTTATTTTAAAAAATAATAATGGGACTCAACTACCTGCAAAACTGACTTTGCTGGGAGATGGGGAAACTTCAACTGAAGCATGCCCAGAGACTGGCACAGGAAAGCTCCCTTGTGGAGGACACAAAACTGTTTTTGAAAATGCTAACCAAACAGTTCCCACGGCATCTCAGGAAATTAAGGGTGTCAGCTGGGGACCTCAGCTGCCTGTTCACCAATGCCAGGAGCATGGGGAACAAGCAGCAGGAGCTAGCCCTCCTGCTCTCTAGTGGGCAGTATGACCTGGTAGGGATCACAGAGCCCTGGTGGGACTTCTCACATGATTGGAATGTAGCTGTAGAGGGCTACACCCTGCACAAAAGGGACCAACCAGGGAGAAAAGGTGGAGGGGTGGCTCTCTATGTGAGAGAGCAGTACATCTCTCTGGAGGCTGACATTGGCTCCAAAGATAAGCAGCTTGAAACCCTCTGGGTCATGCTATGGGGAGGCGATGTGAGAGAAACTTAACTGTAGGCATTTACTACGGGCCACCGAACCAAGGGGAGGAGCTGGATCTGGAGTTCTCTCAAGAACTGACAGAGGCTGTGCATGCAAGGGACTTGGTTGTCATGGGTGACTTCAGTTACCAGGACATAGATTGGGAGGAACATTTGGCTAAGTCAGATCGTTCATGTAGTTTCCTGACTGTGATCAAAGAACTCTTTCTGACCCAGGAAGTGCAAGGGCCAACCAGAGGTAACGCTCTTTTAGACTTGGTCTTGGCTAAGGGAGAAGATCTGGTGTGTGGCTTGAACATTGAGGGTAACCTGGGAGAAAGTGACGGTTTGTCATCTGCCACAAGGTCAACAAATCAACCAGCAGGACAAGATTGAAGTCTTGGACTTCAAAAATGCTGACTTTGACAGGCTCAGAGCATTAGTAGGTGGGGCAGTGCAGGACCAGGAAGGGAAGGTGAACAGGGTGCACAAACAACAGTCATTGCTCAAGGATATGATCCTCAAAGCACAAAAAAAATCAAAAAACAAAAAAAAGTTCCTGCAAAAAGGAAAGGCAGCAGAAGGGCTGGTAAGCCCTTCTGGCTTAATATGGACATTGAGGTCCCCTTAAAAAAGAAAAAAAGAGGTGTAGTTGCAGTGGAAGCTAGGAATGGTCCTCAAGGAGGACTATACATTAGTGGCCACACTTTTAGGGAAATGATCAGGAAAGCCAAGGCAGCGACTGAGTTTAGGTTAGCCATGGGAGTCAAGGACAATAAGAAGTCCTTCTTTGGGTATTTAGGCAGTAGAAGGAAAACAAATCTAAGTGTGGGACCCCTGCTTAACAACTTGGGACACTGGTAACCAACATTCAGGACAAAACTGAACTCCTGAATGCCCAATTTGCTTCAGTATTTCACCAGACCAAGGGGAAAGACAAGCAAGGTAAGGCTCGTAGAGGGCATGCTGAGAACAGCAGCCTCCCCACTGTGGATGGTGAGTGGGTGCAATACCAACTAGAAAAGCTAGATATTCATAAGTCAACAGGACTGGATGGACTTCAGCTGAGTGTGTTGAAGGAGCTGGTTGAAGTGATTGCAGAATACCTGGCAAAACCCTTTCAGAATTTGTGGCACATGGGAAATCCCGGAGGATTGGAAGAGGACCTACATTGTGCCCATCTTTAAGAAAGGGAAGAGGGAGGACCCAGGCAACTGTAGGCCAATCAGCCTAACCTCTATCCCAGGGAAGTCCTTGCACTTCCTGGATCAGAAAGAGCTCTTCGATTACAGTTAAGAACCTACATGGTCAATCCAACCTAGCCAAGTGTTCCTCCCAATCTATGTCTGGGTAAGTGAAGTCACCCATGACAATCAGGTCCCTTATCTCTGTAAGTTCTTGAGAGAACCCCAAATCAAACCCCTTCCCTTGGTTCGGTGGCCTGTAGCAAACAGCCAAGCTGCTTATCTTTGGAGCCAATGTCAGCCTCCAGGGAGGTGTACTGCTTCCTCACAGAGAGAGCATTTCATTTTCATATATGTAGAAATAAGAAGGGAAAACTATGATTCTGTAACCCTGAATGCTCAGGCCATAGAATTCTTCCTAGAGCTGGATTAACACATATCTTTTAGAAATACATATACTCCTGTCATAAAGACTTTAAGCACCAGTGAGTCCTCCTCACTTGGCCACTTGGCCAGCTGCCCCTGCCTGTGTATACAGTCAAATCCTATTAAAGGACTGTTAAGACAAGAGCTTGTGGTTGTGTGATATTGGATAAGTCCTAAGTCCCTTTTATTACACATAAAAAATTTAGAGATGCATGTGCCTTTTACTAGTTTAAAAAAAATGTTAAAACAAGTTGAAATGCTATCCGGTACCTTTGACACCATTCAGTTCCTTGTGGAGATACCCGAGCTAGCTACAAATAAAGTAGTTTGGGTACCAGGAGTAAAATAGCTGCATGATTATGGTGCCATGCACTGAAGTGGGGTCTATTAACATAGCTAGAACTCAGCATTACATATACCTGAAATGCTTCTGGATCCCACCCTTCTCCAGCTTGTTCAGAGCTAAATCAAGTACCTCTCCATACATCATTGTGCTATATAGATATGTGTAGTGACACTAACAGTGGTCACCTGTAGGGTTGCTGCCTTTCACAAACCTCTTCCACATGAGCTAGCAAAGTAACTGATAGAAGTAGTAAGCAATATCTTCTATGAGCACAAACTCTAGAAAGGGAGAGGACACCTTGCCATTGCTTGTATAAATTCTGTATGTAGCAAAGGAATAATGAGGCGCCAGAATTTTGTGCCATTTCAAATTCTGGAGGAAGGATACTTTAGTGAGGCCACATTCTTTTGCCCATCCTTCCCAAACTTTATCCTTCTGCCCTCTCCCTTTCCAACGGTCCACTGTCTTTCCTCTCCCCCCAGAACATCTTCTAACTTAATCTTCACCTGCCACTTCCTTTCCACCCACCAGCCTCCTGTCAACTTAACTCTCACTTACAGTCCCTGTTCACTTGGTACAGGCACTCGGCATGAAAAAATTCAGGCCAGTTGGTTATTTAATAAAAGGTGAACTGATTTTTATTAAAGAGATTTAAAATCATCAATTTTAATTCTTCTTTCAAAATATATTTTAAAATGCAAGGAGTAAATGGAAAATTGGATGAAATGAGTTTACTAGGGATAGATTATGCTGGATAAATTTGCTATCTTTAATAAAACAAATGATTTTCTGGACAGGGGAGATACGTTAGATATAATCTATCTGGACTTCAGTAGAGCATTTGATATGTCTCTACATGGAAACATGTTAGTTATTATACAAGAACTGTAAGGTGGTAAAACCTGGCACCAGTGGAGAGCACAATGGGTTATGGTAAAAGAGGAACTATTGTTCTGGGTACTAGTTGAGTTCCTTAAGGATCAGTCCTGAGACAGATTTCATTTATTCTTTTCATTAATGTCCTGAGCTGAAAAAGTAGGAATGTACTACTGCAATTGGTAAGAATACAAAATTGGGAGGCATCTTTAACATAGAAGAAGATACAACTGTCATGAAAGAAGTATTAATTTTGACTACTAAAGAAGCAGCACGACATTCAAAATGCAAAATGTAAAATGTACTTTTATGTACCTCAGCACTCAAAACAAGAATATACACTGTAACACACCAGTTGGAAACAACAGAGAAGTGAAAGTTCTCAATGTACGAGTTAATTACAATGTCACCGACAACTCTACAGTGCAAGGAGCAAGGGGGCCATGGCACCACAACCCTCAAAGATTTTAAAACTAGTAGAACTTAGCCTCTCACAGCTCTTTTTTACTCATAAATTGAAGGAGAAAACAAATGTTTCTGCTCTCTCAGCTCCTAATCATTGAATTAGTTTGAAATCATTTGAGTAAACTGAATCTGTGCACCTGCAGAAGAGCCAGCTGCTCTCAATCTGATGTCAGGTGCTTACTTTCTGATTTCCACCTGTTTGGCAGTTTGATTTTCTTAAAAACTACAGCAGTAACTACAAACTGCTTGAATATTATTTTTAATTAATTAAATGATTTTAATAAATTACATGGAATTTAAGACTTTACATAAGTTGTCAACACATTTATTTTTTTCAAAATGGGATTATTTTAAAAGGGGAAAGGTATTTAAAAGACTATTTAAAGAAAGGTATCCATAATAAAGGGAAAAGATTTTTAAAATTAAAATACACTTAACTTCATTATAAGTAAGCGACAAGCACTGTCAGTAATTATCAGGCAACTTTAATAATAGGTGAAACTGCTAGCCATGCCTGTAATAAATGAACCATAATGTAATATGCTGTATTTAGCTAAAAGCAAGAGATGAATTATCTTATATTTATTTCCCTGTAGTAGCAAGAGAATTATGTCACTATTGTTTACACAGTTTACATGATTTAAGAACCAATTCTAGCTTTAGAAGTCATGCAGGGATTTGTGCATGTTTCCAACAGCTTCCAGTCATATAGGCCAGGTCACCTGTGGTTATAAATTGATGTAGCTGATATCAATTGTGGTTTGGATTTTTAAAAGTACTTAGGGGGCACATCTATACCTTCAATTAATACCCTTGAATTTTCTGCCCAGGAAATTCAGGTGAATTAAACCAGCTGTCTGCAACTGTCCAAAAGTATGCCTGTTAGGAGCAAATTTGCTCCCAACAAGAGCAGTTCAGTTTAGAGTTGCTCCTGCCCTGCTCTACCCACCTACAGCAGCCAGGGGGAGCTCCAGGCTCCCCTGGTTGCCAGCCCTGGGCTGGAAGGAGCATGGGAGCTAGTCCTGATCTCTGTTGGGTGGAGGAGACCTATCCTAGCTGCCAGGAAGCTGCTTCCCAGCCACATGGAGATCAGGACCCTCCCAATCTCCATGTGACTGGGAGAGCTGTACCAGCTGCTGGGCAGCTGCCTCTCTGCCCCATGGAGATCAGGACACATGCCAATCTCCATGTGGCTGGGAGGCAGCATCCCACCAAGCTGAGATAGCTCTCCCTGCCCCCTGTGGTCCCCTGCTGCCTAGGCTGAGAAAGAGCAATTTGCTCCCAGTCAGCATCTACACGTGCGCTTCAGCACATAAGTTTAATACTCCAATTTCTAGTACCTTTCTACAGATACTTACCTTGCTGGGATCCTATGATCCCTGCTGACTTCCTGCCCCTGGGGTGGGGGGCTGGACTCGATCCTCTGGGGTCCCTTCCAGCCCAAATGTCTATGAAATCTATGAAATACTAAAACTGGCACATTAGACTAATCTACTTCACAGTAATTGCTGCACATGTGTACATGCTGATGCTTTACTGTGCATTAGACTAATGCATTAGACTAATGCACAGTAAAGCACAGTTGAGCATCTCATATAGATGCACCCAGTGTTATTCAAATTCTGTACCCATTGAAATCAGCATTGAAACCCTTCAGAGTTAGGCCAGTGCTGAGTGCTTTTAAAACTTCCATTCTATGCGTGTGTCTTATTTGCTTGCCATACTGACAAAAAGAAAATACTACTGCAGCAAGCATGACAACACCGGTACTGCTTTAAGACAATTCTATGAAAATTGCCTTTCGCCACTTAAAAACAAGCAGGGAGCCTCCTCCTACATGATGGAAATCCAGTGCATCAGAGCAGACTCAATTAATCGGGTCTGCTGGAGCATGTAAATTGATGTGCTCTGGCAACCTCACATATCATGTGTATTAGCAGCACAGGGCACCTCTGCTTTGAGAAAATGGCAGTGCACTTTGAGCTAAAACACATTCGATGTGCTTTAGTTCAAAGTGCACCGCCACCATTTTCTCACACAGAGGCACACTGATGCACATGATCCTGATGCAGCACCAGGTGCTTTTAATTAGCACAGCTTGCTAATTAAAAGCACCCAGCACCATCCAGCTTTTGTTCCAAGACAGAATAACTAGTCCTTATGAGGTCCCTTCCAGCTCTGTTTTCTATGACCCTAACTAAGAATCCCATTATTTCAGCTTTATAAAGCTAATTTTCATACATTTTGAACTGCATTTAGATAGAACTGGCCAAAATATTTGCCAGGAGCATGTTTTCAGACACCTTATCCCTCTTTGAGAAGTGTCTGTACATAGACTGATTTTTTATAATATACCTGTGAAATATCTGTAATTGTTACAGGTTTATACATTAACATATTTCAGCTCAGAGGTTGTTTTCAATAGGCTTCTTCTAACTATAGCCAATTAACCTCAATTTTTTATTCATTTATGACTTAAATGACATGATTGTATGTCTGCTCACTAACTAGGCAACTCAAAATCTATATAACCTAAGATGTGAAGAGTAGCAAAGTATTATGTCAAGGACACTGAAACAAATCCTTTATTAATATGTGGATAGCCTTCTTACCATATGAATATGGACATGTACAGAAACCAGTCATTTTCCAGCATTATTACAAACAAAACCCATCTGAAAGGATGTTTGCTTTAAATGAAGGAATGTGAACGTGGCTGAACTGAAAAGACATTCAAAATTAGTGACAATTTCAAATTTTTCTCATTAGTAAACCACCTCTACTTAGAGCAGTTACTTGCTTCTCTTGACCTACATCAGCCTCCAAATAGGAAATATCTGAGGCTAGATCTATCCATTAGACAACACTGACTGTTGTCTCATGGGCAGAAATATGAGAAAGGAAAATGAATGCTGCTCCATGACTGTGCTGAATTATACGCAATTTTAGAAGAAGGATGTTCATTGTATGTCCTTGGACGTTCATTGCATGTCCCTGGACTTCAAGTATTTAGAAGAGCCTACTGTTGTTCTGCCCGTGTAGCATGAGCCTATCATAATCTTTTTCTTGACACGATTCTGTACCAGAAGTATAACATTTCAGCGAACACTTTTGAATAGTAGAGATGCAGAAGACAATGCCACTTCCAAAAAATGCAGTTCTGAATATTCAAAATATCTAAAACTCATGAGCATATAATCATTCTGTATATTGTTAGAGTGTGATATAGCTGGATTCACATTTCTGGTCTTATTTCACAGGCAGAGACAACAAAATATGATCAGAAATATTCCACATTGTTTTGTTTTCACTAAGTTAACAAAAATACCTTTCAGTGGGTGCATCTACATGTGATCCTAATGTGATGTAATAAACTCCGGTGCAATTCATGCTGGAGTTTATTGCTCCCAGGTGCAGCATTTATATGCGTGCCTGGGACCACATCATATTGAGCTGAGGTGGCACAGCCCCAGCTGGCAGGGGGCCCTGAGGGATAGCCTGCCAGCCCAGAGCTGCTTCCACCTGGCTCAATGTGTGGCGGTGGGACTGGCTGGGGCACGAGGGTGCTACAGTGTAGAGCTAGCCAGCAAGCAACCCCCTGCACTGTAGCACCCTCTTGCCCCAGCCAGCCCCAGTCACCATCTACATGTACATTGCAGCAGGGTAAATAACTCTGCCATAGGATAGTATTTGTGTCAGGTGTGAGAGAGAGAAGGGGCCACCAGGCTCCAAGGCTCACGGCCTAATCAAAGGATCAGCGGCCCCAGGTCCGCAGCCCCAAGGAGCCCGGCAGAGATTCCCCTTACCCAGGTGTGTCAGGAAGGGAGGGGCCGAGAATTTCCCCACCAGTATAAAGAAGAGCCTGGGACAGGCAGGGAGCAACAATGCAGAACCGCAAAGAGGAGGAGGAGGAGGTGGAGCACGCCGGCACACACTGCAGGGAACGCTGAAAGCGATGTTGAGTGCTGGTAGGAGCCTCTGGCAGAGAGCAAAACCCCAGCGGGGGCTTGGAACCCAGTTTACTGGCCCCTGCAGGGGGCAGAACTGTTTGTTTACCGGCTGGGAGCTGGCTGAGCCCTGCCTGAGAAGGGTGCTGTAATAGCCTTAATAAAGGGACACTATTGACTTTGGGGTACTGCAGTACATGTAATAATGGCACAAGCCAATAGTGTGGACTTAAGCTGTTAAGAGAAATCATGGCAAGCTCGACAAGGGGCTCTCAGAGAAAGAGAGAGAGAGCCAACAAGAGAGATTGACGCAACGAAGGTCAGGTTTGGTTTCGAGTGTGGCTGCAGACAGCCGAAGCAGCAACACAGGCCAGGAGAGCCTCCTCTGTGTTCATGCTTTCTTTTTGACCTTTGTTTTGTTGATTGTTCGAGAAGAACTGAGGATATGTGGCTGGACCAACTGGCTGGCCACCACCCGGTGGAACGGGTGAGGGTGTAGGGGCGGCGGAGCCCTCAAAAACTCGGGACCTTGCGGGATGTCGGTGAGACTGACAATTGGACTACACGTCAAGATATATGAACCAACTCCATTAACATCAAGTTGTGGCAGGAGAAACATGGGCATGTAAGATCCTCAGTTAGAGCAGATAACAACCTGGTTGAGTGGCAGGCAGCGTCCTTCAGGTCCACAAGGGACTGCAATACCTGACATCAGGCAGTACTATCCAACAGCAAAGTTAATTAATTTACTCCAGCCTGATGAGGCACACGTGTAAATGATGAAGCTTTACTGCAGAGCTAATTGGTCATAAAAAAAATCAAAAATTCTCTGATCAAAATCTCAAATTATTCATGTTTTTCCACGATTAAAATGAAACAATAGTGTGTGTGTGTGTGTGTGTGTGTGTGTGTGTAATATGTATCAGTTGAGCACAATGTTTTATTGATATAATTACAATTTTAAAGCAATTTGGGAACCTACCAATGCCTCAATCACTATAATAAAATTCCAAATACCTATACATTTTGGTATTTCATTTGGGGGGTTTTATCATGGAAAATCAGAACTCCCCCTACCTCCTTTGCTCACCAAGACAGGGGTTCAGCTGAGGCTGTTCCCATGCTGCTTTGTGTTCCTGAACAACCCTGATATGCCAGTGCCCATGCTGTTGCCCATCACTCCCCACCCACAGTCCCTGGGCCCTGCTGGTGCCCCTCAATCTCCACCCATAGCCCTCCCATACCTACTGGTCCCCCTCCCTCCCCACCCATGGCCACCTGCTCCCCCCACCCCTGCCAGAGGGGGCTCGCAGCTGCCAGGACTATAGGGCCAGAGACCCAGGTCTGCAGCCCCAGGTCCCCTACAGAAGCACCCATGTCCCAGCTGCCACCCACAGGAGGTGGCAGCTGCTAAAGCAGAGCAGAGTGTGGAGCCTGGCTCCCCCTCCACCCTGGTCAGTATGGCCACAGTAGCACCCATGAAGCGGGGCGGGGGTAGGCTGCCTGCTGTGGGCTCAGGCTACTTGCCCTGCTTCCCTCTCCCTGGGGGCCTCTGCAGCCCAGTGGGTGGAATCTGGTGTGGCACAGCACCTTGCCATGGTGGCATGGAACTTGCAGCAGCAATGACCTTCCCCACTTGGTCCCACTCTGCCCTGCCATGCTAGGTCCTGCCCACTGGGTTGTGGAGGCCCTGGGGGGAGGGCAACAGGGTGGGGAGCCTTGAGCTCACAGCAGGCAGCCCACCCCTGCCTCATTCATAAATCTGATGGGAAAGTGTCCCCCATGCCCCTCCCTGGGAGTGTGTACCCCACCCTTCTGCCCCCTGGATGACCTGTCTGCAGCTCCGTCCTATAGTTTCTAGGGTCGGAAGGGACCTGAGCAGATTATCTAGTCCGACCCCCTGCCATGGCAGGAAAGAGTACTGGGGTCAAATGGCCCCTCCTGATATCTAGCCTAAACCTACCCTCTGCCAGCTTGTGACCGTTATTCCTGGTCACTCCTGGCAGTGCTCAGGGGATCAGTGACTCCCCCA
>NW_017728909.1:30952089-30973748 GCF_001723895.1 Crocodylus porosus | reverse complement strand
CTGATATCTAACCTAAACCTACCCTCTGCCAGCTTGTGACCGTTATTCCTGGTCACTCCTGGCGGTGCTCAGGGGAACAGTGACTCCCCCAGTGCCTGCTGCTCCCCACCCAAGCTTTTCAGCCATGCATTCTGGCCCTAGGCCCCAAGCCCTGCACACTTCCCCAGCTGGGCATCAGGCCCAGCTCCAGCCCACTCCTGTCCAGCCTCCCCCGCCTCCGGGGGCACTTGGCATTCATGTGTCCATGTGCACGCTACAGCCATGAAATGAAGGCAAGGTAGTTTATCCATTTTACCTTGGGGTAAGCTCAGGGCTGGATTAATGCATAGGCAAACTAGGCAAATGCCTAGGGCCTTGAGCTGCAGGGGGCCCCAATTCTTCCCTCCATGGTGGCAGCACAAATTGCCCCATCTACCTCCCTTCCCCTCCTCTCCCCTCCACCAGCCTCGCACCTGCAGCAACTGCTTCCTAGCAGCAGCTCTGAGCCCCAATCCCCGTGGGCAGCTACGCCAGAGTAGGGAGGGGGGTCTTGACCAGCCAGGGGCCCATGAGTTTGTTTGCCTAGGGTCCACTACAGTGTTAATCCAGCCCAGGGTAAGCTACCTCAGGTTTACTTCAGTGTAAGAAGATGTACACAGGCAGCCACAGCAGATTAATCGACACATTCCAAATTCATGCATTAGCCCACCCGTAGGTAAATAGTTTGTGTTCCATCCCTTTGGATAAATCCTGTGTCCCTTTATCCCATCTATGTAATGGGGATAGTTGTACTTATCTGGGCTAAGCTACTAATACGATAATGTATTTAAGAAATAACTTGGATACAGATTATTACGTGCTAGTATTGTGGTAACACTAAGAACAAAACTGAGAGCAGGACTGCCTTGTAGCGTACAGTGTACAAACACAAAAGAAGAGGCAGGTCCTGTCCTGCACTTACATTCTGAAAAGACAAAACAAAGGACAAAGGAAAGGAACATCATGGACAAGCAGAATGAGTAATATGATAGTCACAAACATCATATTTATTTTTGAGAGGCGCAGATTTTTTTAGAGATTGGCTAAATGGTAAAATAAAGGAAGAGATGAGACTGTAGGGAGGAGGCAAAGGGAACTGGAAAAGAGAAGAGGCAGAGAAGAAAGAATAAAAAAAGGAAGGGTATGAATGGCAGATGGTGAAGGGAACTGAAGAGACTTTAGGGGAAAGCTTCTGGGGGGGGCTGCATCTTTCGCTATCTGCTTGGTTACATTTCTTAAATATTTTGCAATGTGCTCCCAACATTTACCTTTCTTTCTGCTTTTCTAGGAGAGAAAGATAATACGCTACTCACATGAAGTAGTGATTTCCTTTTTGATTTGGTGTCCATATGCCTCTTTGAGAAGTAATTGTATTCAAATCTGACTCTAGGCAGGTTTTTTTGACATTTTATGACAAATTCTTGAAATTGCATCTGCAAAAGAGGATTTTGGTTCTTTGTCTTCTTTTGCTAGGTAAACTCACTGGTTTTACCTTGTTTAGAAAGATCCAGCTGAATTTTTTGCAATACATTTTCTAATGTGTTTTAAGCAGCTAGATACATATTCCCAGTCTCCCTTTTATACAGCAAAATTCTGAGCTGTATTTCCCACCCCCCATTTATTTTATCTGCAGTAGATGAAACAGAATACACTGATCACAAGCCCACCAACAAAAATTAATAGGGTACTTTGTCTCAGATGTTAGGGCATTTCTGATAAATAAAGTTATACTCAAACTACACATACATCTCAGTTCAAAGCTGTTAGAAAGCTTTTGTTACAACTTAGCTTTTTCATAATATATGTTTCTTTGAACTCACACTGCAGTGGGGGAAGATGAGGAAAAGACTCTACCGATATTTTAAACACATCAAAGGCTTAAGAAACTAAACATGCAAGATAAATGCTTTCGTTAACCTGAACTGTATCTTGTTTCCTCATCTTTAATAGCACATATAGCACTGTGATTTGGGAGAGACATTATTTTGCTTTTTCTCCTACATGGATCTGATACAGTAGGAAACACTGGTAAATTGGAAGACATTCTCTCATTTTTAAAAAGCACATTCTAATCTGAGAGCAAAGCTTTGAAGGAAGGGGTAAATAATTACACAGAAAATGCTACCCCAAGGAATAACTAAGGATAGTAGGAGGAAAGTGCCAGTTCCAAACTGCTTAAAGCGGTACAGGAGTAGGAGAAAGGAACTGTGTTATCCTCATTTTACAAGGAATGATGCATCAAAATTCAAAGGTCAGATTTTCAAAACAGTTCCATCACCACTTACGTAACTGAGGGCCAGATTGCCTTTTAGGTCTAGAGGGGCCAGACTACCAAAACTACTCAGCCCCACAAGAGGCAGAGTTTCAAAAATACTCACATTCTCTTAGCTCCTTAGATTGGGAGCTAAATGAGTCTTTTTAAAATATGACCACAAGTGTGGATGTAGAGTTTTTATTCTGCAAATCTGGCCTAAGTGACTTGGTCAAAAACACAGTCATCAAACTTTTCCTGTTTTATTTCAGTTGGTAAATTACTGTTCCCTCACTTTTCTAAGTCTGCTTCATTTTTTTTCTAACTCCTAGTTGATCTCTTTTTTTCTGCTGGGTCTGTTATTGGTGCTCCCTCCCCTCCATTCATTGATTAATCATGATCTTTCTGGTAAATGTGTCAAAAAATGTTGGTTAATTAGGAAGCTAGCCTTGCAGTGGACAGTAGGAAAATAGGGTTTAATGACTCACTCTGTAACCTTAAATTGCTTCATTTTTCTGTGCCTGTTTCTGCATCTGTAATGGGGGTTGCTGATTTTTACCTTATTTGATTAAAGAAGTTTGAGATCCCTTTCTTCTATAGTACGAAAGAGAGAACTGTGACATTTTCCTTGTAAAGATTGCTAAGATCAGCTCTATACAACAACCTTTGCAAATATAGTAATTTCCATTAGCAAAATGATTAGCTTAACCCTAAATAGTTATACTGGCAAAAGCACTGATGTAAGCTACATCTACACTAGAGGCACGTCTGGGCGGTCAATGGCCTGTGTTAGGGAGCCCTGCAGTGAAGAATGGCACAGTAGTGAAGTTCTGGGCACTTGTTAGCAAACACACTCCATGTTGAAACCCATCTGTACATTATTCTGATTACAAGGGTGTGTGGTCATTGATGCACAGTAATTTTCCTGATGAGAGAGCGTCACATTGGTGATAGTGATCATCTTCATATAATGCACTGGTTCGCAAACTTTTGAGACTCAAGGCATCCTTCGATAAACTCAAGGCATCCGTCAAAAATGTCATCTTAGTTATCATTCATGTTTTTACTACAGAAAAATAATAGAGCAATGCTTCTGTTGCAAGGAACTCAGAAAACTTGCAACAGGTCAGAATGGTTTGAAAACTGCAGACTCCTATTTGAAGTCTCTGAGCTTATCTTATGAATACATCTAACATGTTAATACTGTGTGGCACCCCCAAAAGGATCGCAAGGATCGCCTGGTTGAAAATCACTTATCTAATGAGATTTGGCTGGAGTTCATGTATACTACTGCCCTCTCCTAGATGGTCTCCAGTGTGTGCGTGCCTAGGCTCTAGGCTGTTTACACTTAAAAGCAATTCTCCTTTAGCTCAAGAAGTAGGAGGACTGTTGGGGTACAAATAGACATTGTATTTGTGGCAGCATCAATGGTGCCAGGATGAGAAGAGACAGGTGTCACCTGGGGCTGTTGTCCTCCAGGATTGTGCCTCTACTGTTCCTGGGGCTTCACAGGCCTGATTCTGTGGAACAACAGTTCTCGGTGCTTAGCCCTGACCTAGGGTGTGCATCTGGAAGCACAAAGTGTAGAAGCCCAAAGGGTTCCCTGCTCTGCACTTGCAAGTCCATATCTCAGGTCTGGGCCATGCACCCAGGACCACTGTCCTGCAGGGTCAGGACCCTGAAGTCCTAGGATTGCCTGCCCAGGGCTTCCCACACACTTGTGCCATGGAAGAGCAGATCAAGCTATTAACTGGAATTCTAGACTCAATTTTGGGCATTTGTGGTATAACACCACCAAAGCACCAAAGTCTGCTTGCTTGGGTTTTGCACCACCATAAACATTTTTTAAAGTGGCACTAGGGTGACATGTGTTTGCAGTCTTGGAGGAGGAGGTTCTGGGTTCTATCCCCACTTCTGCTTTATAACCACAAATTTGTTACAGTACTTTACACATACTGCTTTTCATTTGTAGAGCTTACCAAAAATGCTCTTCCCCTCTAAATATTCCCAGCCTTTTTCCCCTGTAGAATATGATATGCCCATTGGAATTTCCTTATCTTGTTTTAACTAAAAATGGGCATGAACTGAGACTGTCAACTTTGCTTTATTCCATTATAATAAAAGTAGCAGGCTTTAATCATTACCAGCAATATTAGTGACACACCAGTGTTTACATCTCAAATATGCTTCTAATTTTCCCAGTCAAAGGCAAATTGTTGGTGATATCTTAATGTTTTTTGGGTAGTTAATGCCAAAATTCATGGTTATGATCTTGAACTGAATATTTCCCAGATGTGTTGTAAGGTGAAAGGTGGAACAGCTAACAAAACCTGACTTCCTATCCATGTTAGTCTAACTTAGGTGAATTCTAAGTCAGGCTTAATTAGGGAACGAGACCCCCAGAAGCCTTCACCTTCACAACTGCCGGAGATGAAAGGTTACTGCTTGTGTAGATGTAACGTAATCCACATGTTGGAAGAGAATAAGAATCAGCTGCCACTGTCTCTTTCCACATGATTTATGGCACCCTGTTAACCACCTTGTCAAAAGTCAGTGATCTTCTAAATGCTAAATGTTACAGATTCAGGGTCTGCTCCGGCCTCTATTAGCATCATCTGCACGCTGCTGACTCCAGTCAGAACATGTCAGACCAAGTCTGGGAAGATATTGAGCATCCTTAACTGTCTTGCCCTCCCCTCAACAATTGCAAGAGCCACTCAGCACCTTTCAGGAATAGCTTCATGAAAAATGAACACATACTGAAAACTTAATGACTTCAAAATATATTCCAATGGCATGGCCATTGTTAAGATGGGAATCAAACATTCATTTTAGCTGGTTTAACATAGCAATTAGAAAAGACTACTATTAAGAGGCAGTATGGCTTAGTGGATAAAATGCAACTCATACAACCTGAATTTCCCAGTTTTGACAGACTTAATATTGTCACTTGCCTGCTGAGTTACTACTGGGAAAGTCAATTCCCTTCTCCATGCCTCAGTTTCCCCATCTGTAAAAATAAGGATGATGTACAATCCTCTGAAACCTCCTGGTAAAGAGTAGGATAGGTAGTAACTGTGAACCATTGTCAAATTCTCAGCTTCCTGAAGCATCAAGACTTCCTGATAGGAGACCCTGGTCACAAAGACTCTAAGAACTGCACTTCGCAGCCTGAGACCTGCAGGACACCATGCTCCTTTCACAGAATGCTGTTGTATATACTTAGTGGTTAGGGAATAGAAATGTTCCGTGGTTTTCTGTTAACAGTCAACAAGGAAAAACATTATCTTAGAACAACCCTTCAAGACGTTAATTAACTAAGTTTCTTTGACTTAGAAGGACAGTATAAACTAGTGCTTAACTATGATCTGCCTTTGGGATTCTTTGTGGTAAGAGATTTTACTCTGTGTTTCAAGTACCATGGACACTGTGCAGCATAGTCAGTGGTAGTTGCTGTAGCATAACAGTAAGAAGTTATATAAAACAGCTGGTGTTTGTAATAGACTTTGGGACAGAATGGATTACAGTCTCTAGAAATACCACTCAGTAACTGGGAAAGAGAGAGACAAATGAGCCTTAATGACACAGGTCCTATAGCTGCAGGAACTAGTTAATGCTTCTCTTTCTGCACATAAGATGTCATGTGTTTTCTGTCAGCAACAGTGGGCTACCAAAAAAACCACCTGATGCTGACATACTTTTCATTTATAACCTAGTCTCACATAACCTATTTTGAGGTATATAAAAAAAGCTGGCTGACAAATACTAGGTCAGTGTTTGTAATCTCGTGATTTTCATGATTCTGGTCAGTCTCATTTTAGATCTAAGTTTGGGACTGAAATAGCACTAATAACATTGTTCTAACATTGTGCACTGATCTCCTAACAACTGTTAAAGATAACATGTTCATTTTGGTGTGTGATGCTTTTTATACATACCACCACAAAGTATTTTTCAGCTCTGAAGATCTTGTGAGAAGTGGATGGAGTAGCTTGGAAAGGGTGTTGCTCCTTTTCATTGTAGAGAAGCCAAAGGATGACTTTGGGTGAGAGGTTATGCAAATCTAGCGCAACTCATGAGAGACTGTAGTTTTCTAGCTTCTTGCTCCATGTATACACAAAGCTTCTAAGCCATTGAAGTTTACTAATGGCTTTTAAGGAGATATTCCTTACCAAATCTGCAGTATGTGGGTGCTTCACTGTTGAAAAAAGGAAGCTGATATAAGTCTATACTGTGAAGTATTCCTTGACTTATCTTCCCCTTAGTCTGCCAAGTATCCCCTTAGTATGCTTTTCCCCAGAATGTAAAGGTCTAATTTTGGCATGGGAATAAATTTTGATTGTACATACACATTTTGGTGGATTTTAGAAGTTCTTCAAAACTGTTCATGCCATTACTGGCACTTGCATGCAGGGGTGGATCTAGGATTCTGAAAATGGGCGCAGTCAGGATCGGGCCCTTGGCCTCAGGGCAACGGCAGCTGCTCTCCTGGCTTGGGAAGAGAAACTAAGCCCCAGTTAGCCATGCAACCAATCACAGGAGGGAGAGGTCTAAAGAATAAGAAACCTGAATACATTTTCCAGCATTCCCTGGAATGAATGAGGACTGACCCCCTTCGTCTCCCAGGGCTGCTTCCCTCGCCCTCTAACCTAGTTATGGGACTCCAAGGGGTAGGGAGTTCAACTATACTTGTACACCCTCTCTTAATCCACCCTTCATGCATGTTTCAAAAGAGTAAAATAAAAAAGGAAATAAATAGACTTTTGCTGTTCAAAGTCAACCAATATGATTGTACTCACATGTTTCAACTAGGCCTGTGCGAGTAGGCAGCTATTCAATTTGGCTTCAGATCCAACCACTTCGGATGCCAGTGATCTGATCTGGAGCTCTGGACTGGGTTCCTGCTGCAATCTGGCCGAAGCGATTCTGCCTTGGAGAACCGGCCATAGGGTATAACGGGGAATCAATATCTATAACTTTGTTGTTTTTGGTCGGATTTCGATGAAATTTGCAGGGATGGTAGCCTCTGCTGAGAACATGAAGCCTGCCAAATTTCATGATGAGAAATGTCAGTCCCACAAGCACCCATGTCACAAGTTTTGACTGTCAGCAGCCAGAGGTGCAGGGCCCCAGAACACATACCCTGCACCTATCTCCTTGACAGCTGACCGGCTTCGTGTTCACAGCAGGGGCTACCATCCCTGCAGCTTTCAACCTGCTGCGCCTTAACACACACAGTGTCATCTATGTCATGAGTTTTGCCTGTCAGCAGCTTGAGGTACAGTTCCCACAAAACCCCTGCACTGATCACCTTGAAACTTGGCAGGCTTCATGGCCTCAGCAGTGGTGATCAGCCCTGCAGTTTTCTCCCCACTGTGGTGTAACACATACACATGACATGAGTTTTGCTTTCAAGAATTTAGGGTACAGTTTCCCCCAAACCCCAGCACCAATCTTCTTGAAGCTTGGCAGGTTTCATGGCCTCACTAGGGGCCACCATCCCAGCAGGTTTCATCCAAATCAGACAAAAAAAACATAGTTATAGATATTTCATTGATTCCCCATTGAAGCCTATGGCCGGATCTCCAAGGCGACTCTGAAGCTTTTCCAAAGTGGTTCAGAAGCTCTGCACCATTTCAGAAAACCTAAAGTATCCAGAGCTTCGATCTGAACGTGCTGCTTCAGACGCCAAAAGCGTCCGAAGCTTCTCTGGATCCAAAGCACAGTCCAAAGCTTCACACAGCCTTAGTTTCAACCTACTCCTTTTTGCTGACCCTGTTTGTTAGTAAATACCAGGATCCATAGGATCATAGGAAAGTCATGCTGGAAGCACCCTCACAAGGTCATCTAGTCCATCCCCACACTCAAGACAGGATCGTTCCTGACTAAAAACCATCCCAGACAAGTATCTGTCTAACTTGTTCTTGAAAATGTCCAGGGATGGACATTCTGCAACGTCTCTAGAGAGCCTTTCCAAGATTTGACCACCCTCATAGTCAGACAGTTACTCTCAATCTCCAGCCTAAATTTCCTCTGCTGCAACTTGAATCCATTGTTCCTAGGTTTTTTCCCTATGGCCACAAAGAAAAACTCATTTTCATCCTCTCTGTAATCAGCCTTCAGGTATTTAAAAACTATTAACAAACTATTATCAAATACCCATTCATCCTTCTCTTCTCCAGAATAAATAAGCTTAGTTCTTTCAGACTTTACTCATAAGTCATGCTTCCCAGGCCCCTAATCATTTTGTTGCTCTTCTCTGGACTCTTTTCAATCTGGCCATATCTTTCTTGAAGTGTGGGGCCCAAAACTGAATGCAGTACTCCAGGTGATGCTTCATCAGTACTGAATAGAGTGGAAGAATCACTTCCCTTGACTTGCAAATGGCATTCCTGTTAATACAACTCCAGTATATTGTTGGCCTTTTTTGCAACAAGGGCACACTGTTGGCTCATATTCAGTCTATGGTCTATGGTAATCCCCAGGTCTTTCTTTGCTCATTCCTCAGTTTGTATTTGTGTTTGCAGTTATTTAATCCCAAAACAGAATCATTGACCACTCTCTGAGGATGTCAGCAGACAAGATGGGAAAACAATAAAAAGTAGACTGAAGAATAATGAGAGCAGAAGGGTGTAAAGTGATTGTGCTCTTCAGATAGGCCTTTTAAGTTTCTGGGCAAGATTGACGACTTTGCCTGCCTGCTTTTTGATGAGGTGTTGAATGAATATTTAACAGGATGGCACATCACTGTTCATCAGTGTTTAAAAAAGTGTGTTTGTACTAGAGCACTTGAAGATACCAGATCCAACCAGGATAGGAGGCATTAAAGATGGAAACACTGTGAAAGATATATGTCAGGTGCTTGCCGTATACCAGGCAATTGTTTACACGTGTGCAAAAGGACAGACCTTGTTACTTGCTTTCACATTGCTGCATACCTCTGATAATGAAGGCTACATACTGAATGTGTGGTTAGATACAAATATTTGCTGTAGAAAATCAAAAGCTAATTGTACAGTAAAACAATTAGAGCATTACACGCAATGCTAGAATGCCATATTTGTGATCAGTCTGCCAGGGTGTAGGACAAATTAAGTTACACACAGTAACTAGTACGGGGGAGACTTAGGAATGAAGGAGGACTGTGAACGATTTGCAAATAATAGTTTTGTCAACAAGTGTTACCTTTTTCTCTGCTCTTAATTGTCCAATAACAAGTCACAATGCTAATCGTTTCTTCCCAATTGCTTAACTAGTCATTTGGCTGAACAAATTCTAGCCTGTATCTGGTTTGTAAATTGCCCAGAATGATTCTTAGCAATTCATATAGCCCAGTTATTCTACTAATCTCACTCTGTATTATTTCTGATCCTTTGTTGGATGATAGAGCCTTTATAAACAAGAGAGTCTAAATAAAATCAAAATATCTCGGATTTTATCAGAACTGGATGCGTATAGATAAGGGGATGTTTTAAGGGAAAGAGCATGCAGGAGATAGGTAGGGTCAGGGAATTCTATAGTGTATTAAAACACTCGTGTTTTCCCAGTTGTATCTCATACCTACTGATGGTGACTTTTGAGTGCAAACAGAACAATAATGAGCAACACCAACCATGGACGTCCACTGAGGGGACACCTAACTGGCCCAACAGCCAATACAGCCAACACAGCTCCTGCTGCTGCTGCCGCCACTGCTGCCACCACCACCACCAAGGGCACAGACCATGGCTATTACACCTCTAGTTGCAATGTTAATCCTGTCCCTTACAACCATTATAAAACCTCTTTTACTGGAAAAAATAACCACTGTGAGCAAGAAGAACCAGGGAAGTGGTGAAGAAGGTTTAGCATTGCAGAAAAAATATGAAGGATGAAGGGTAACTGTCACCTGAAATAATTACTCTTGTTCACGTAATTATTGCAGCATGTATAGTAGCAATAAGTATTGTATTGTAAACATGTGGATTCCATATTTCAAAATACCATGTGTTTCTTTCTCTGTGACAGACACAACCCATTAGAAGAACAACTAGTCCACATCAGGGCTTAGTGTATTTGGCAGGACCTGATTCACATGCTAAGTAAGGTCAAACCCCCTGCAGACAAGTCTAGCAGTAGCAGGCTGGCAGTAGGAGCTGAGTGGGCATAATCCTTTCATGACTTTAGATTTGCCAGTGTTTCACCAAACCCCTGAACACCTTGGCATTGCACAGATGACTGATGATTGTCTGGCAAGAGTACTGGTCTGATTGTCAGCACAGCTTTTATTCATAGCTTGAGGCATCTGCAGTTGCCCTTGTTTTGTGCTGCTGTACAATACATAAAATATACCCCTTGGAGTCTTTAGGGGGTTATTTAGCACAGCAATGTGCTATATGCAGTGACTAGCCCATATGCCTGCTCAATGGGCAATATGAATTTGTTGGTCCTTTTTAAAATGAACAAACCACTACTTCCTCAAACTTACTAAAGACAAGAACATTTGATTAACTGCAGCAGATGGGAAGGATATGTCTGTCTATTAATATGTATCAGCTTCTTAATGTGCTAGGTGATTGTTTTATTTTCAAAAAGAATGCATGCTTCTTTTTCCTGGACACTGTTTGACTTCAGCAATATAATGTCATAATCCTGAATGAGAAAACAGTATAAGCTGTTCTAAATTTTTAATTTTTCCTTGAAATTTGGCCAGTGTTTTTTCAAAAAGAAATTTTCACAAACATTGAGATTGGCAAACCAGTACAGTTACTTCCTTCATTTATCATTTTCAGTGAGTGTCCAGAGGAGAGTAACAAGAATGAGAAAAGGCTTAGAAAACATGACCTCTAAGGAAAGGTTGAAGGATTTGGGTTTGTTTAGTCTAGAAAAGAGAAGACTGAAGAGGGACATGATAACAGTCCACCAATGTGTGAGAGGTTATTATAAACAGGACAGTGATCAATTAGCCACCATTTCGATAAGGGAAGGACAAAAAGGAAATGGCTTAATTTGCAACAAAGAAGACAGGCTGGATATTAGGAAAACTTTCTAAACATATGTGTACTGAATCACTGGAGGAGCCTACCTGGGAATCCTCTTTAATGTGGTTTATCAGGAATGGGCAAGGTGCATCTTTTGGTGACAGTGTAGATCTACTTTATCTGACCTTAGGGCAAGGTAATGAACTCCATGTTTACTTGAGATCCTTTCCAGCCCTAGCTTTCCCTGATCATTTCTCCTCCATTTCTTTTCAGTTTCTTTTCAGAAGGCTGACAAATAGTCATATGGTAGGACTTTTTGAAAATGGAAGTTTTCTATATTGAAATTCTAAAAAGCATTTTGAAAAATGTCAATCATTGGCAAACATATAAAAATGTATGAAAATTTTAAAATATGAAAAATCTTCCTACTTTAAAAGGCAGAATCAAACTTTCTTTGAAATATTTCCAACAAAGTAAGCGTAATAGCTCTATAACCCGTAACAACAAGGTAAGTAGTTGTATGTAACATTATAAATCCTATCTGCACTGGTAGGCATTAGTTCCAAAATATTCTCCCTTTTAAACTTATCCTGAAAGAGATACTTTCATCCTTACCAGTAAGTCCAACACTTTTTCAGTGCTGTTGTCTTCCATGTGCCATTCCACACAGAAAAGGAGCCCCTGTGGAAGAAGATGACAGTACTCATTGAGTTGAGGGTGGCAGACTCTAGTTATAAATAACAGTCTTTCAAAGTACTATTGCTTTAGAGCGGTCATTCACTCCTAGGTGCAGTTTGTTTGGTCCAAACGACTCGAATCTAAGTATTTAGTAAGCAGCCCACCTGCATTGCCACCCACTCATCCTCACCAGCATGCTCACTGCAGACACATCTCAGAAGAAAGTGTTTTTATTCCCCTCACATGAAACAGAGCTCCATCCATCATGCACCCCACTCACCAACAATAAAACACCCTCTTCCCTGTGCAAACAATTTACAAAGTGCTTTGTGTGGTGTCCCAGGGTGGAGGGCCACAGGGCAGAACCCATGGACAGGTGCCCAGCACCCTGGCCTCTGGTTTTTCCCATGTGGGTGTGGACACTGTGGCAAGTATGGTGGGCAGGGGGCTTGCCGGGGGGTGACAGTGGCTGCTGGTCATGCGGTGCAGGCAGCTCCTCCTCCAGCAGCCAGTGGCCAACAGCTGTAGGCAGCTCCGGCTCTGAGCCCGTGTAGAGCTGGGTTGAGTGGCAGGGCTGGGTCTAGATGAGGGGGCTTCTGGCTGCTGGAGGTGGAGCAAGGCCCTGCTCCACACCCCCACCTCCGCAGGTCACCTGGTCTCCTGCTGCTGCCCAGCTCATGGTGGCAGGGCTTAGGGTGTGTGGGGCTCCCAGATGACTGGGATGAGGAGCTGCCCGTGCTCCCCAGAGGGGGGCTGTCCATGCCCCCGTCCTCCCCAGAGGGGGGAAGTGCCATGGGGCCCGCCCCCCCACCACGCCAGTGCCGCACCCTGAGCGTGCTCCTGCTGTGCATGTTGCAAGCATGAGGAGTCATTTCTGTGGACCGAGCAGTGCCTGACCCACTACACCCTGCTGCTACTGATTGCCATGGTGCGCTGGGCACATCTGCACACCTGGCATGGGACCCTGAGCTTCAACAGTGTGGGAAGCAAGCCCAAGCTACTCCACAACCTCCAGCACCACCTGGAGGGCTACCTGTGGCTGCACTACATATCCTCCACCACAGCTGAGGTGGACATCGCCACTGACATCAACACTTTCCTCAGTGTGTGAGAGGCCAGTGCCTGCCTAGTGGTAGGGGCACAGGCTGCTTAATACAGTTCTTCATTGCCGCCCACCTCCCTGCATGCTGTGTAGAGGGGAACCCAGGGCCAGGGGAGCATGGGCAGGCCAGGTGTGGAGTGGGGATAGGGGCAGGGATATGGACAGGGGCGGGCAGGTGCTTCCTCCAACAGCAGGGCTTACCACATGGATGGGGCTGGAGCGTCTGACAGCTCCACTTGGTTCTGGCTGGCAGCAACAGTGTGCAGCTCTGGGTGGCGTCCTCATATGACAGGCATCGGTGTGCAGGCACCCACCCAGGGCTCCCCCTGTGAGGAGCTGGCACTGCTGGTGGCCAACAGTGTCATGGCTGGCTGCACCTCGTAGCCGGCCCTGGGGCTGCAGAGCTGGACTAGCCTGGGATCCCCGAGCTGCTGGTGGAGAGTGTAGTCGGGGAGCTCGGCAAGACAGGCCACTGAACAACTGAAGCCCTTCTCCAGTGACATGTCCCGAGCGTGCCAATCTGGGGCAGGGGCTTGGGCAGGCTGCCCATGCTACTGTAAACAGCATGGCTATGGCCTGGGTACTGGGGTGCCAGGATGTCCATCAACTGCTGCATAAAGGGCATGGGCTTGTGGGCACTGCCAGACTTGCAGTTGTGACCAGTCACTGTGACCCACTGTGCCCACAGGGCTTTGACCTTTATGCAGCACTGCTGCACCAACCAGTTGTACTCATGTTCCCACATCCAGCCTGACAGTGCCTCAGAGATGTGGGTGTTGGAGCATCCACCCCACTTAAAATGGCGCTGCACCTCTGCCTTGCTCCACAGCACTACAAGGTCACAGTCTCCTCCTTGGACCAGTTGGGGCCCTGGGTGGCAGCCATGGGCATGGGCATAGGCATGGGTCATTGAGGATCCTCCTCTGGCTCCCTGGGCCCCTGCATGGCTGTCCCTATGCTGCTGACCCTGGAAAACTGCCTGCAGCACCCAGTGCAGGGGCATGGCATGGGACTGGCAGCTGCACAGTAGAGGCAATATCTTGCAGCACCCGCAGGCTCAAGGTAGGTTGCTCAGGGTATGCTACACGCAAGTGGAACTGACTCTGTCAGCCAGAAGCTTCCTGAATCTGGGCCTGGGGGCTGACAGGCCTGGCAGGAGGCTGCAGCACCCTGCAGGCCTGGACAGTGTTGGCTTGTCAGCCACACAAGGGTGCAGACAGGCTTGTGAAGTTAGCCTGTAACCTGACCGGGGTACATGGGCCTAGAGTGGCCTCAGGCTCCCTGCCGGTGTGCTCTAGGGCTCAGAATGCCTGCAAGCTTTTAAAGCCTGAGGCAGGGGCTGTCATAGAGGCAGGAGAGGCTGCCAGCCAGGAGCCCTGGGGCTAAACTCAGGCCAGCCCCCTAGTGGCAGGGCTGACCTGGGACGAAACTTGCTCCTGGATCACATCTACATGTACATAACTATGCAGTAATTAATCATCCATAAATTTGCTACCTGCATTTGCAGGTAGCAAATTTACACATGATTTGGGGGTTTTCCTGCACAGGAAACTAGGTTACTGTGCAGTTAAGCATCTCATGTAGACATGCCTTGTGTGTTGAAGCAAATCTGTGACAATCTGGTCCTTTATATGATTTCTGTGCTTCTACTGTAATTTCATACTGTCTGTTCACATTATGATAATGTAACAAGGTTCAAAGGTTCTGTTCCCATAGCCTTCCAAAAGTTTATATGTTTACTCGAACTCATCCAAATCCTTCAAATGTGAAAATTGGACTGGAAATCTCACATAGACAGGTTTCTTGCACGATTTCCATCACATCACGTTCTGGCTTCAGGGCTAAGTGCAGACAATCAAAAAGCCTAAGGCTGAATCGATTCAGTCTTTGCAGGTTAGTCTAAGCTGCAAAGATTAAACTGAGAAACAACTGAACACACATTTACCTTTGATTCAGGAAATGCAGCCCTGCAATGGGTCAGGCCAGAAGCCAGGTGGGGGAGGTGCACTACAGCACAGCTGTCTGGCATTTCCTCTTCCTGCTGCCCCTAAGGTCTCTGGGATTTGCCATCCAGCATCCCAGAAGCAGGACTCTGCAGGGTTGCTCATCACTTCCTCTTCCTGCTTCCAGGTGCCCCTGGGATTTGTAGTCTACGGTAGCAGCCAGCAGTAACTTTCAGTACATTTAGCAGGGCAGAACAGAGCTCTGTACTTGGGGGAAGAAGGGTTTAAGCCCTCTCCCTGGCCCCAGACCCTAGCCAGGGTATACTGGGGGGTGGGAAGGAAGGGCAGTTCCTGCCTCTTTCCATCTCCTTCACCCACCCAACCCTCCTCTGCTGGAACAGAGAGCACAGCACAGCACAGGATGCTGGGGAACTCTGATTTAACTTGAACCAGGAAGGGGTCTGGACAGAAGTTTCATAAACAGGTTTGACCAGTTAAGTCTGATACTACATTCAACTAGGTTTATCTTTCAGGCATTTCAAAACTGGTTTATGTGCACTGAACTTCTGTTCTGTTACAGGTTTAAACCAATTTCTGATTACTTAAAACTGTTTATGTGTAAGCCTAGGCCAGCTGAACTAGGCATGACATGTTAACATCTTTCTTTAGGGTATTTCAATCCTTCCACTTTGGATTTAAAGCAGGAAGCTTGGAAGGCTGTGCTGCTGCTGCTGCTGCTGCTGCTACTAGTAGCTTCTGATTTTTTTCCTAACTCCAATAAAAGTTCAGGCATGTGTGTAGATCTGGGATGTGGTTCATGATGGTTCTTATTCATATGGCTATTTTACCCTAATTTAAAGAGGTTATTTTTTGCTGGACTTGTAAGAAAATCATTTTGCTGTGATCCCTAGATTGTAAATTTCCCTTCCCAGCTTACATTGAACTTTTGATGCTTATTTACTGAAAACAGTTTATTTAAAAACAAATACTTCTCCAAGTCATGTTTTCTTCACCTCAAGCTTAATTCCAAGGCACACTGCCTTACACCCAGTTACCAGTACTTAGGAGTCTGCTTAAACCACAGCTAGACTTACCACTTTTCACAGGTTGGTTGAAGCGTAATGAGCAAATTCTGCAGACATCTCACAGATGTGCTCCAATGGCCCCACCCCTCAGCACTGATTGGCCGAGAGGCCTGAGGTGTAGGAGGGACAAGGGGGCAACCACCATCTTGACTGCTGGCTGTCTTTCATGCAACCCCACTCCTCAACACTGATTGGCAGAGAAGCCCTGGAGAGGAGGACAGACGAGGGAGTAGTGACTGTCTTTTCTGCTGCCTTTCATGCTGCCACACCAGGCAGCATCTGCCTTTCTGGGGCAGGTTGTAAAGCTGGGCCACTGGTTCCCACTGGGGAGCCTCCATTTTATTTTATTTTTGTTGTAGTTGTTGTAGTTGTTGCTGATTTTGCAGACAGTCCCAGATTTTGCAGTTTCTATTAAATCCATGAAGCTGCAATTTAAGTACACCCTGGGCATGTTTACATGTTCATTGGCTACCCACTAGTAGTTACGGTGCATTAAGTTTAGTACTTGTATAACCAAGTACTAAATCAATGCTCAGTAACTGGCACTACTGCACAGTAACCCCAGCACACAGCTTTTTAGTGACATTAACTGCACAGTAGACTAAAACTACTGCACGTTAATGTAGTAGCATGGTTTTTCCCATGCATGCTAGTGTGCAGTAGAATTAGGCTACTGTATAGTTAGCATCTCATATAGATGCACCTCACCCCCACCAATACTTATGCAAAGTGAATATAACAGAAGTCATGTCCTTATCTGGTTCTTATCTGTTGTCATTTTGCATTTGCTTTATACACGTGTACATGACAGTAAGTTTTAAGGCAGTGGAAAAGTAAGTTCAGTGTCCTCATCCTTCTCATGCTTTGATCCCTCTCTTTCCATTACTCCAGCAAAGGCAGACCAAATGGCTGCCTACTTCTCCTCTAACAAAGCATACACAGCTGATTGCCCCACCTTTCTTCAAGCTGCCCAAATCCTAAGGCACCAATCAACAGCAACCCCTTAAAATAGCAAATGCGTCATGTTATGGCTTCATGCATTCTTCACCACCACTCAAACTTGACCCTGACCCAGGCAGCCCAGAGGACCCATTTCACACCTGCAGGTCCTTTGAACCCACCACAGACATGGATTAAATGTTCCAATAACCTCATTTTGAAAAATTCTACCAAAAGCCACTCCGCAACCCGCTTCACCCAGCTGAGAGCAGCAGCCATTTCCATATACCCAGCAGCCTGTTGTCTACAGGCATCTGACCAGTTGGAAAATTTACATTTCAGCAGCTTTCTAGCATTATCACATTCCATTGAGTTGAACTCATTCTTCATCTGTGATATTTTATGCATGGAGGCAATGCCTGTGGGAAGAAACCAGGTTAGAAGCATAACAGATCACCAGCTAAAGGATACATGGAATGGAGGGAAGGTGGCATTATTAGCTAGTGCATGTCTGGGGTCACAGGCATTTTTAGAAAGTATACAGGTGTTCAGTATATAAATTATAAGACAACAGAAGAATGATTGGATGCCCCGTATCACAAAGAAGCAAGGTTTGGTCCTGGAATCAGATGATCCATAGTTACCAATTCTTTTGGCCTCTCATAACAGCATTCATTTATTATTATGGTGATATCTCAATAAAGTATTCAGTAGCATCACCAATACCAAGCTGTCTGTCCCATAATAAATTGCTCAGTAGAATGCCGCACTAGCCACATAATTTTCTGTATATGTTTTACGTTCATATTTCCAGTACTTTTATAAGAATCCAAGAAGTTTACGAATAGCATACAAACAATATAAGCCTCTTTTTTACAATTCCTTTGTGTGATGCAAGATCACCAGTCATTTTTCTGTTGCCTTCTCATTTGCATAATGAACATTTTTATAAACTATAAAAATATAGTTTATATAAGATAAATATACTTGGTTCCTGTGGGGAATATGTTTCTAGCATTTGGGACCTGTAAAGCAAATAGAGGCACAGCTACAGGGCACATCTCAAGTTGATATTTCGAATGTTTCTAATTATAATGAGTTGGAAATGATTTGGGTATTGAAAACCATGCTTTTACAGTGGATGTGGTAAAATGGGATTAGTTGTAATTGTACCAGTTTATAGAGTAATGACTGTAAAATAATAGTGTGCTATATGTTTTAAAACCATAATGGAGGCCACAAAGGGTGTGTCGTTCCCCCCCACCACCATTTTTCTTTCCAAATTCCTAAAAAAACATCAAACAAATGAGCAAATGCTAATGATAATCGCCCAAACTGTTTTATTTGTTTTGTATGGTGGTACTTATCAAGGCAATTTAAAAGGTCTAATCTTGAAAATCTTTATCATATTATCCGTATTTTTAGTCTTATTCCAGAAATACTGGGGAGCCACAGTCATGGCTTACAACTGTGTTACAGCATTATGCACTATATGGATGTATGACAGTCTAACTGAATTAGATAAGAAGGTGACCCATAATGCAACCTGACAGCATTTTCTTTTTCAGGGAAGAAATTGTTTTAATTAGACGATGAAAATATTGATTACAATTTTAGGTTGTTCTATTGTAGGACTAATTTTTTTCTTTAGGTACTTTCCTGGAGCACTTGATGACACAGCAACTCAAGGATTATGAACACAGGTATTTTCACCTTCATACCAAAGGGCATTGGATTGAATCCAGGCCAGCTTATAGATTCTGAAATAAACTACAGTTTGTTTTTGGGTGATATATGTCAAATGAGTTAGTGATCTTGTTCCAAATTCTACTACATATATGTCAACATTATTGAAGTTAGTTTAAGACTCCCTGGCCACATCTACACGAGATGCTGACTGCGCAGTTGTTACTTTGAATGGTTTTCAGGTGATGCTGACTGTGCAGTAGCTCACTACTACTGCACAGTGGCGTCACATCATGCTTCATGCCATGTGATACTATTCCGCAGTAGTAATGAGCTACTGCACAGCTAGTGTCTCACGTAGACATGGCCCCATTTTCTTAAGATAGCTGTGGTTCTATAAATTATGCCAAACACAGGGAGAGAGGCTACGTGATCTAGATGGAGCCAAATTCTGTATAGACTTAGCATGCACCTCTACTGAAGTGTCTAGGGTTGTATAGACAGAAAGGGCATAAATGAGTAAGGAATTTGACCCATACTGTACATGAACTCCCTGGTAGATTAAGAATACCAGATTCATTTCAAACACAAACCCCCACTGAAATCTCCAAAAAGACACCAGAGGTGGGAGTCCATAAAGTTATCATTTGAGACTTCAATAATGTTTTTCATCTGCACTTCCAAGTTTGTAAAGCATGCTTACTTAGGGAGAACAAATTCAAGGAAATGAGATGAAGTTGATAATACTCTGGAAGAATTCAACCACCTTTGGACCAGCTGGACAACCATCACTAGGCACAGTCAAATTCTTGTGGTATACAATGTAAATGCAGTAACTTCCATCTTGATGAGCACTTTTGAGCTTTTTCAGCTAGAACGTGATGGAGTGGGACTACTATTTACTAGAAAAATCTGTTGTATTTTGATGTATATGCTAAATGTTTTCTATTGCGCAGCACTGACTGAAGTACTATATTGAAGTGTGATGTTTCTGGACCATTCAAGCACAAACCAGAACTATTCAATCCCATGCCAATTTCATACTTGAACAATATACTATCCACTTTGATACTGTTCTTGAAAATTTCACAAATATGTTGGTCAATAGAATAATGCACCTGCCAGGCCTCGATCATACAATCCCGTGCCACCCGGCCCAAGGACTTGGTGGTAACCTTTCGCTCCGTCCCTTAAGGGAGGTGCCACCGATCTCCTGGTTCAGGCGATCTTCCCCCTCCTTGTCCCGCCTGCCACGAATTCGATGATATTTCAGTGGTGGAAGGGTACGACTGTCTGATCCTGGCTGCCTCCCTGCAGCCAAGGTGTGATGTTCTTCGCGAGGCTCCAACTCCCCCTGTACCTTGCCCTATCCCAGCCTCGGCGGTGTGCTATTGTGGTTGCCAATGACTGACCCTTACTTGATGTAGGGTCCCTCCTGATTTTAGTCAGGCCTAAGAAGAGGGCCCAATAAACCCAGACCTTTTCCTGACTCGAGCACGCTTAGGGGCCCTAGCTCCCTCTAGCTGCGATGCTCACCAGTAACAACACTAAGAGCAATAATGGAAGTGATACCAATGATAATAATAATAACAATAATAGGTCCACCAAGAAGTTACGGTGACCTTACTTCAACACCCTTTCACAACCTTCCTTATATCTCTGCCTAGGCATGCCTAGTGCAGTACCATCCCCTTAAACCCCAACTACCCTTCCACTTAAGGGCTACTATGCAAGCTCGGGTGGGGATTTTCTCACGTAAATATGCCCTCTATGTTCCTCGATGAAGGAGCCCTCCCTCGACAGGGTTCCAGTCTGTGTCCTCTGTTGCGAGTGTGAAGGTCTCAACATTTTTGGCCTTCTCGTACGGATACCTTTTGCTTCGTACTTCTGCCGGCCTCGAGCCCCAGTCGACATGGTCACTCCTGTGGGCTCCCCTCACGGCCCAAGGGTTATATACAGCCAGGACACCTGCATCTTCTCGGGTCTGCCGGCAGCATCTCCCCCTGGGCACGGTTCGGATACCTTTTGCGAGCCCGGAGCAGCATCCCCTGTTCCCTCTACTGCCTTAGTGGCCCCGAGGGCTCTTCTCTCGCCACTCTCTTGCCACCTCTCCTCCCCCTCAGTCCGCCTATTTCCCCTTCTTATACTCCTGGGTTGGTTCTCCTCCCCCTCTCTCCCAGCTGTTTCCCCTTTAAGCAAACCGCGGCTAATGAGTCGCGCGGGCTCCGCCGCTTTGTTCCACTCCGCTGCAGTTCCCGCCACCGCTTCCAGTCCCGCCACACCTTGTGCTGCCGGTGAGTTGTTTTTGCTCACTCTTCCTTTCTCCTCCCTTTCCCTGGGGTGTGCTGTCCCCCAGGGTCCCTCTTTGACCCTTCGGGGTTCAAGTCTCCCCCTTGTCCCGGGACAAATAACATGTTATATTAATATTATTCTTGCAAAGATAACATGATAACATTTAATTCAATTTAATCTATTTCAGCATAAAATAATTAATGATGTCCCTTGAAATACTCATGTAGTATTTTTTCCCTGTGGTTGTTAGAAATGAATCTGGTCTGGTTTTACTGCTATACGAGCAGTTTCAGCAAATTAAAATTTCCATGTAATTAATGGCCTGCATTCTTATCATCATTGTCTGACAAGGAAAGAAGCAAAAACATGTCAATCAAACACAGAAAAAAGGTGTCAGCTGGCAAAGCAGGTAGTGCTCACATGACAATTTCTCCCCTCCAACAGGCTGTTATCAACAGCCACTATACTTAACAGTGCTTGGCTTTAAACACAGATAGTTTGAGGAGGGTCAACAGGAGGCTGGAGGAATATAGCAATGAAATGATCCTGCAGCATATCCTGCAAGAGATTTGTAAAAGTGAATGTAGCAATAAATCTTAAAGGAGCAGTATCCATGTGGACCAGAACCCAAACATGTATAAACTGATTTAATCTGCTTAAAACAATGGAAATATACTATCATAGAATCATAGAAGTAGGGTCGGA
>NW_017728909.1:30933284-30951199 GCF_001723895.1 Crocodylus porosus | reverse complement strand
ACCTGCATCCATTGCCTTTGTGACCTGATCATAAAAGGCAATCAGGTTGGTCTGACATGACCTGCCCCTAATGAAACCGTGCTGGTTGCCCTTGAGCATCATCCCTGAAGCTGGCCCATCACAGACTTCAACTTCTAGCTCATCATCTTACCTCATTCCCTAAACTACTAATCTGAAACCTTCCATTTTCATAATCTAATCTCTAGCTACACACCTAATTTCTTGGAAGTTAGCCTAGCTTGAGTGAGATCTGCTACGTGGCTAAGTAACATCACTGTGACTGGAATGTCTGCAGCTGTAGCTCAAACATCAGCAGCATCATTAGGGTTCCAAGCCATATTCCCAATGAGCCTAAGTACAGCTGGGGTAGCTACAGTTTAAAATACCATATAATTCTAGCTTCAAGTCTTCACATTCAGCAGGAAGTTACGTTAATGGTCTTGAGCTAACACTGCAATGTAGACAAGCCCTAAATGAGTAATGCACATGTATGCCAATATGTCATAAACTGAACTGTCATAAGCTTTCACTTATCTAATGGCCCATATATTTCCTTAGTGGAATTAGTCAAGTAGTTCCAGATACCAAAGGGATCCTTGCTGCTACCATTTACTCCATTCCTTCATCTTTCCTGACAAAAGACATGCATTGTGCCATCACACAATGGGAAGTTATAACAGGTATTCCTTGATTAAAATGTTGTCAACTGAAGAAAGTTTGTTGAAATCTGGTTCTTTAGGCAGCTCCTCCAGTGGTAACAACTTTATGAAAATCAGTATAGACAGACTATATTGTCTGTCTCTTAACTACCATGTCATATGGACCTCTTCCATTTATAACCCAGTGAGAAAGGGTTGGCCCATCACATTGACTAGACAGCTATTCCACTTAAGATTGGTCCAATTTAAAAATGGTTCCTAAAGAAGATAAGAATCCAAATTTGGATGTGCACAAAGGACGGTTCAGTCTTCATATCCATTGACTCCTTGTTACAACTGTAGATTGACAGTTCTGGCACTTTGCTTAATGCTGACCTTTGTCCAGTAGTAGCTGAACAGAAATCTCTAACTCATATAAGTGGTAGCTGTTTTCAGTACCCCCAAGTAAATATGAATTCAGACAGATGACCTAAAGATGAAAGCCTTTGTAGCCCATCACTGGTCCCTTGAACCATTCAGTACTCCAGAAAGAGTTCATCTGAAAAACAAAAGAGGATAATCACATTTATTATAAACAGAACAGAGTGTTTCTGATATCTGAAAGACAAAGATAACATGGACGTCAGGGTTAGTCTTATCCCAGAATGTCAGCACACTTGCCAAAAATGAATTTATCAGATCAGTACAGCCAAGAGATTTAGTTTATCTAAATACCCTATAAAAATAAATAGCTTACCACTGTTTTTGAAGATTTGGGTAAAACTGACAT
Source organism: Crocodylus porosus (assembly GCF_001723895.1). Classification (NCBI taxonomy): domain Eukaryota; kingdom Metazoa; phylum Chordata; order Crocodylia; family Crocodylidae; genus Crocodylus; species Crocodylus porosus. The sequence continues at coordinate 30,949,771 of NW_017728909.1, read as the reverse complement.
TCTATTGACATATGCTATAGATTTAATTTAATGCTGTGGGTCAGATGTCTCTTCTGATAAATTTTAGTGAAATCTATGCTAAGAAAAGTAGAGCTGTTTCAATATTTATGAGGTTTTAAATGCAGGGTTAGCAAAGGAAACATGTTAATTGAAACAGTGCATATGTATATTCTTGCCGTGATTTGGAGAATAATGTTTCTGAGGCTTTTTGACTGGTTGATTTAAAATATTAATAGAATTTTAGCATGATTTGGTAGGACCCATTTTAAATTTCACCCATATTTTATGATTGACACGTCCTCTCTTTATTTAATGAAGTGGTTAAGTCATTAAGCTGAGCCTTTCTATTTTTTTCCTTCTTTTTTGTATTTTAGGCATATTGGAGATAACATCTGTGGAAATTGGAGTTGTTGCAGTTAAGTCCATTAACAGCAACTATTATTTAGCCATGAACAAGAAAGGAAAAGTCTATGGCTCTGTAAGTATACTACTTTTGTTTTCAAAGTGGATGGTAGTAGGCAACAATATGATTCCCTCCACCCCTTACCTACTGAATAGGCCAGTTATCTGTCGTTAATAGTCATTAGAGCTGCAATGTGCTGTTCATCAGAATTTCAGCCTCTGGTAAACTGGCCTCTATCCTGACAAGCTCACTGTTCTATAATATTTCAGAAGTTTCTAAAATCCATCAGGTTCTTCTCTGTCCCTCTCCTGACTCATAATGCTATAGAATGGCAGCTTTTCTTTACACGCTGGTGGATGTGAAAAACAGCCCTCCTGGATATGAGAGAAACTATACACAAGATATATGCAGATGTAGGAAAATACTGAAATTTGTTTGGAATGATCTGTACAGATTATACATGGCTTGATGCCAAAACTCCTGCCAATGGAATTTCTTAACTCTCACGTTCATCTATAATTTGGGAGGAAGGTTTGGACGATAGTGGAGTCCTGTATCTAGAAAAAAAAGAACTCAAATAAGACTGATTTTATCAAATATGTTCCAGTCATTATTACTGACTGTAGTTAGGATGAGAGAGCAAAAGGAAGATTCATTTGTTTTATTTGTTTTTTAATTATTTGAACTGTTCAGTTAGGAGCAAATCGGAATTTATGTAATTTAGAACTGTAGTGTACATTAAATGCCAGCTACCTATTTACTGCATTGAGGAAGAAGCTGGCATGTTAAAGCAAATAAAATAAGGTCAGTGCCCTGATGTTTATGAAAGCGGTAAGTATGAGGGTTATCTTGGGAAATGGAGAATATTTTCAGAAAACGCTTTCCCAAACTTACATAGTTTTGCTTAGGTTACTACTGTAAAATGATCTTTCTTAGAGTCACATGTATCAATCAATTATGGTATAGAGAAATAGGACTGGAAGGGACCTCCAGTCTCCTGCCTGAGGCAGAATCATCCCTTTCCAAACTGTCCTATACAATCCATAATCTAAATTCTGTCTAAGACTACCATCAACCCAGCAACAACACAACACAGACATAACACACTAACCTGCCACAGATAAGGCAAGGAAACCATGGCAGCCAATATCCTGCTTCAATAAAACATTGTCAATATATGTTGAAGAGATCCCTGGTAGAGGGTCACACCTCTCCTCTGACCCTTCCCCCAACTACAGAGGAAAGCAAAAACCCCCATAGTTCATAATTATCTGACCATGGGATGAACTTCTTTCCTGACCATAAATATGATTATTGGTCTGACCCTGAGTGGAGGGGCAAGATCCTCTAGCCAGAATCCCAACACCCAGTGCCTCTGAAGGAGACTTAAAAGCACCCTGACATGTAGCAGAAAGGTGGGGTAGGGGCAACCAGCAAAGTCCAGAAGCATGGGAAATACCCATAGTAGAACAATGGGTATTTGTTCTTCACACATAAGTATGATTGCTATAGTTCTAACTGAGAATAAGTGAATCCAAGGCTCTAAAACGTAGCTGTGTCCAAATATAACCTCTTACTCACTTTTTAAATTCAAATCTTTATGAAAAGGAAATGAAAATATACTCTTTAAAAAGGAATTGGGTCTTACACATTGCTTCCCTGTGTCTGTAATTATTTAAAGGGGGAACCTAAAGAATGGATCTGTTTTTATTTAATGTAGCAGTTTTCTAATTATTTAATCATCAAGGCATCTAATAACATTCAATATAAACAACAAATTAAAATGTCTGAATCAGCCCCAAATAATTCTATTCATACCGTGATGAGCACTTTATAATGTCAAGACTTGATTTGTCTTAGTAACATATGAATAGAGGCCTTAGATACACCATCTATTTATAGGCCATCTCCATGTTTATCCATTCCACTAATTGTCCACCCTGGGGTGCTGCAAGATACGTTTAAGGGTGCTGCACAATATTAGCACTGTTAAGTGTGCAAACATTTGCACATGATTCACAAGATAAAAACCCAGGGATTTCAAATAGGAATCCATGTTGTCAAAAACAGTCTGATGTGTTGCAGTCTTTCTGAGTTCTTTGAAATAGGAGAATTGTTCTGTTATTTTTCTGTAGTCAGAAATGAATGAAAGCTAAGATGTGGCAGTTTCGAAGGGTGGCCTTGAGTATTAATGAAGGGTGCCTTGAGTCTAAAAATGTTGAGAATCAGTGCTGTATTCCACTGTGATGATCCTGCACATTTCTGCTAAAGAAATAACTTGCTTTCTAAAATGCAGGACTTACAGAAGTACATAATGATAACATCTACACATGCACTTAGCTGCAGAGTAGACTAATTAACTGCACAGTAAAGCATCACAGTCTACATATGTGACACTATTAGGCCACAGTAAACTAATCAATGCTGTAGTAAACTAGTACCATCAGGGACAGTACTATCTTACGCCGGGGTAAATAACTGTGATTAAATGCATGTGTAGATGCTGACTGCAGGCATGAATTGTGCTTGGTCAGCCCAGCTAACGGGGGTCCAGACTCATGCCTGCCAACTAGCCACACAGCTCTGCACTTTCAGCACCCTTGTGTCCCAGCCAGCCCCTCCACCACCTGATGCCACCACCTGGAGTCCAGGGCTGACTCTCCACTGTGCTCCTGGCTCTGGCATAAACTGTTCCACCCTGGCTCAAATTGCTGCTGTCCTAGGTGTACATGTAGACACTGTGTCCAAACTGCTCCGAGTTTATTGGTTTGAATTACTTGCGTGTGTAGACACATCCAATGCTTTATTTCTTATTGTTGATTATAGTTTCAAATGACTTTGCAGACGTCTTCCAATTTGTGCTTTGTGGTTTAATTGAAACTGCTTCTCTCATTTTTTTCTCCCAAATCTGGAAACTATATCTTGTCATCACTACTGAAATACAAATATGTGTCTGTGAATATTGTCTGTGTATATTAAACATTACAGAAAAAAATAGCTTTTACATTTTACATCCTCTTCAAGCAAAATGGTACCACTTCTTTAAAAAATCAGTACATTCATCTTTGGGAGAGCATATGCAGAAGCTTGTTTGGCTGTCTGTGAATAATCTAGCAATATGAATATTGGGCCAAACACTCAAGTCTTTGAGATCCTGATTCTCATTTATACTAAGTTCTTTGACAATGTTCTAGCAGATTAAAGGAGCCTCACAGCCACATGAAGCAAACTTATGTGGAAGAGTGATTCATTCCCATTAAAAGGCCCCTTTGTGTTATTTTTGTGGTGTAAAAAGAACTGTAGTTAAATGAGAATAAGGCTGTATAGATTTATTTAACATATGCAACCAATAATCTGGATGAAAGCACCTCAAGGTTTGCATTTGCTGGAATTGAAACATAGTGAAGGAGTCCATAATTTCTGTAACCAAAAGATTTATTTAGTATCTACCACATTCTATTCCAGAAGTAACTGCATTTCAGTAGTGCCTGAATTATATACTCATCATTGTATATGAACTATTTGTTACCCAAATGATTGCATTTTTGTTTTGTATTTGATGGGGGGGCTTTATACATGAAGTTATATCATTTAATAAGAAAATCCTATAATTATAAAATAATGTTCTAGCTTAGGTGGAAGTAGTATAAAGTACTTTAGAATTCTTTAGAATATAATTATTTTAGAACTAATTTTTCCTCAATACACTGTACAAAGATGTTTACATTCTGAATTTGCCTGTTTATTTTCCTATTTTAACAGAAAGAGTTTAACAGTGATTGTAAACTGAAGGAAAGAATAGAAGAAAATGGATATAACACATATGCGTCCTTAAATTGGAAGCACAATGGAAGGCAAATGTTTGTGGCCTTGAATGGAAGGGGAGCTACAAAGAGAGGACAGAAAACAAGGAGAAAAAACACCTCAGCCCACTTTCTTCCAATGGTAGTAATGTCATAGAGAAGGAACTGTTTATTAATGCAGTTGAACCAAAGGCCCTTTTTGTCAAGTATTCTGGGTAATCCTCTTGAAGGGTAAATGCAAAGAAACAGTGCAGACGTCTGCTTGTTTGAAAAGGTGGGGGGGAAGCCTTTGAAGGTTTTGTACTCACTGCTGGCACATGAAGTACTTTTAAACAGTTCTGTGTCATATCTTATAATCAAGATACAAGCTGGATCAAATGGGATAGGAGTTATTCCCGGTGTGAACAATGTTTTTTTTTTTTTTTATCTCTGCGATAGAATTTAAAGGACGTGAGACAATCTGTTGAATGATCTTCGGGGAAAGTTATTTATGGAATACTAACTCATATCAAAGACCTTCATTGCTCATTCAAGCCTAATGATCCAATGAACAGTTAGACATGCAAGCATTTACTGGAAGCACTTGGGTCATATGCACAAAAGAAGTTTCTGGAGTAGCCTCATGGAAGAATGGATAGGATTAAGAAATATAAGCACATTAGCGTAAAACTGTTCTAACAAAACGAATAGTATGGTCTGTCTGTATATTCTAACTTCAGTTCTTTTTATTTCTCTCTAAGTTATTTATTTAATAGGATGTTAAATATCCTTTTTGGGTTTAAATGTTTTTTCTCATTTGATTCCTTGTTTTTTTTTCCTTTTCTCAGCTTTTCATACAGAGGTTGATGGAGGAAAATTTCAAATCCTCATGAACTGAGACTAGTAAATGGACAAGGTTTTAAAGGCAGCAGTTAATGTGTTTAATCTGTTTTCTTCTAACCTGGTTTGCACTTAAGCAAAAAGACCCAACATGTAGTGTTTGGATTTTTGGCATGCCTTGGGTGTGTTTATGTCTGTGAGACCTCCTACCTGCCATCACTCATGAGCAAACTTCAAGAAATATGTTGTATGAAGGGTCACGCTGCTGTTATGAAATGGACAGAGAGGGGTAAATCTGTGTTTGTGTGTATGTATGTGCGTGTGTGCGTGTACACAAATGTGTGTGAGTATACAAATGTGTGTGAGTATAAGAGTATTCAGCTTTCATTGATTTCTATTTGGAACTCAATTAGAACCTTGGGCCTGATCCTAAATCCAGTGCAATCAGATGAAATCTGCTGATTTCAGTGGGTTTTGAATCAAGCCCTGAACATGGACCCCACCCTACCCCCATTAAAATCAATGAGACTGCATAAATTGAAGAAAGAACAGAATTATCCTATGAGAACATTTGAGGTCAGAAAATCCTATGAGAAAATGTGGTCCCGAAGTGGTAGGTAAAGATGAGCATAATTTTGCATTCCTTATACAGTTAACACACCTATTCAAAACTTATCCGTGTTACAAGCTCCTACCATCATGTATATTCACTGAGAGTGGTATTGGAGTGAAGGATAGGATCTAAAACATGCTAAAGTGTATTATTCTCATGTATGTGACAGGAGAGCCAACCCTGAAGCAACACTGGTGTCCAGATTTAGAATGCCTTTCATATACATCATACTAAAAAATGACTCAGAAAACAAAAGTATTCAACACTTCTTGGAAAGTGTTAATTACTCCCACGGCTTAATCTGAACAAATACAGTATAGCTAAGCTGAACATACTATGAAGTCTGTTCTTAAAAGGTACATAAGGTTTGTTTTTATTTAACTTTTCTCTGTGATTTTTAGAGAGCTCTGGATAGCTCATCAGTATAACCATATTGAGATTCATTTTGTTAGAGCAGGTAAATAGAGAACAATACATCAACCAACATGTACCACTGTCTTCACATTGTATTCCACTAAATAAATAAGCCTTCTTTGCAGTGTCTGTAGTGAGAAACAAAAAGTAGTATAATATTATTTTGTTTTAAATACTTTAAGTGATACCTATGAGATTATATTGATGCTGCAGTTTTCTCTTCAATACTTCTTGTTGTGAAAAAAGTTGGTTTTATTTTTATTGTTTGGAAACTGTATTTTGGTACACGGAGAGTCTTGCTTAACATTCTTTTTAACAAAGTTAAACCTCTAGAAAGGCTGGTGTTGTGATCTTCTATAACTTATTTGAGTCAATGCTTAACCAGCACTTCCAATGTTTATGTGTTATTTAAGTATTAGGTGTGAAAACAGAAGCTTTCCGATAAAGTACAAAATGGTCAGTTTGCATTTCCTGTTCCTTAAATAATGTTGGCTGTTTTAAAATAAAAATGTCATTTGAGGTGCAGCATTTTGGCTGCTAGATAACACTGTATTTCATGACAGTTTATTTCCAACCTACTTCTTGACTAATGAGCTTCTTTAAAAAAAAATCTATCAACAGTAGAATTTCAGATTTTTAAAGTAAACTGGTAATTAAGAGTGAACAGCAAAACTTGTTGTTACAAGAGGGAGTTTTTTTCTTTTTAATTCTTTAAGTAGTAATTGCATATGACAAGGCATAATGGACCACCCACAACAACAATTAAATGTTTGCTTGGACAAATACAGTATTGGATGACTACTTTAACAACATCCATGTTACAAACTAGGTTCTCATTTCACAGAATTATTTAGGGGAGGGGGGGTTGTATGTAAACAATCATAATTATAGGATTCAAAACATTAAAATTGCTTCTAGCAAAACATATCACTGTTCAGAGGCCCCCCAAAATGTCAGTTTTCCAAAGGAAGTTAAGATAGGGACAAGAGCAGTTCTGTGGAATAAATGTTTGATTCCTGAGAATTAATGAAAATAAAAAGCCCTTGAAGACCACTGAAGAAAAACAATGGCCCTGCATGACTGACCGGCATGCTGTGATATCTACTGTGGCAGGATTGTGCCACAGATGGTCTTCCCAAAGTATTAGAGATCTTTCACCAAAAGTGTTTATCTGTGTGACCCCTACCAAAGAGGGGACTCCTGAACAAGAGCAAAAATTGGTTATTTAAAAAAAAGGCTGAGCAACAATGTACACTATGTTATATTTAAATAAAAATAATAAAATGCTGGGAATATAGAGAATAAAAGAATTGTCCTTGTTTGTTTTATTGGCCTGACATGATACTACATAAGAAAAACAAAAAAGGGGAAAGATCTGTTTTACTACAGGATGTGGTTTGGTGCTCCATAGCCCCAAAACAAAACAAAAATCACTCTAACATTTGTAAGGTTTCTTTAATTTTTTGCATGTGTGAGTCAGCTATCTTCACTCTAATAACAACCAAATGCTTTAGATTCTTTGTGTAAGTATTCAGATCTACCTAGTTTATACAGTGGAAAAAGCAATGAATTTAAAGCAAGCATGTTTGATGAAAAGAATGAGGGGCTTTAGGAAGACCATGAACTCACATTCATAAGCATACATTAGATAAATAGCCTACACTTCGCAGACTGCTTCATCTGAGACTCAAATTTGTAAGGTACACAAAGGGGTGGTAAAACATGAAAAATATTGGTGGATGGAGGTAGACTTGAAGCTTCAGGCAGCTGAGTGGGTGAAGCTCTCTGTTGAAAGTCATAGCAGTTCTGTGACTGATCCTCAAGTCAGTAAGATCAATGGGACCAAGCCCCATATTTTGACGGTATGCTTTTGGTCTCTTAAATTAAAGACCTTTTTCTCTTGCTATCTTTTTATATAATAAAAGACAAGAGTAACACAAACCACACAGAGACCTTTTCTGCTGGAACTCCATCAAGTATGAACACTAGCAGTATTTTCAAGAAAACAGCACTGAAAAAACAATTTCAGAGGAACTGCCAGTGAAAAATTTATAAATACACTGCATTTTCTTGCATACCACACATCCTCAGGTAAAACCCTCAGAAAAAACACACAACTTGTTTCTGGGAGACAGAATATAGAAGAAAAATTTCAGAGCCATGGCCAACTGTGTGGCAGAGTAAGTCCTCCTGGAGACATAGAGCACAGACAGAAGTTGTTTCTCACATGATCAGGGAGTTTTCTGTAGCTCATGGCGTGTTCTGTGAAGCACCATGAGTTACAATGGGGAGCTGCACATCTGTCAGCACCCATAGTGTCCAGGAAGGGTGGCACCCCAGGAGACGGTCTGGAACCTCCTGTTATGGCAGGACAGCAACAAACCTATGTCCCAGTTCCTTCCAAGGGCAGTAAGAAGACAGTTATTTCTTTCTTGCTAATAGTTCTTTATACAAGTACTTATTATATAAGTAAATAATAAAGAATTTCCACATCACAAGCCTCATCAAGTTACTTTAAACTGCATGCAGCAGTTCACTCACCTTCAGTTAGCTCAGTGGCTCTTCAGCTAGAAGCTACTACACCATTAGTGACTCTTGAGAAACTTAACACTGGACTTTGCCACACCCACCACTGTTTGCAGGTCCGGGGAAAAGTGGCAGCCATCTTGGTAGCCAGGAGTCACAGTCCCTGCTTGCACTATTACAGCCTGTCACAATGAAGAAAAATCTATTCCGGAAAAGTCTATTCCAGTGAAGAAAAATTAGCTTCCCTATTTAAGTTAAACACTCTAGTTTTGGAGAGCTGATTTTGGTGAGAAAGGTGTATGTGGTATGTAAGTAAATACAGTATCTGGGAAATTACTTTGTATGGCCAAGACAGTAAACATGAAAAAAAAATGTTTGTAATCTATCGGACAGTTTATATTGACATATGCCTTGTCAAAAGATCTGAACCCAATATTTAATTTAACAGAAGCTCTTTGGAACTTTATTTTGGGACTTGGGGATGTCATTTTCTTATAAAACACTTAGACTATTGGTGCATGATCCTTGACTGGTTCCTCTAGAGGCTGTGAGAACGCAAACACAAATCTGTACTGCGCAAGTTTTTTGCTAGCATATGTAAGGAAATTGTGAACACTGAGAAAGTGTGGACATGTGAGAAATATAAAGATACATGATGAATAAAATCATATTCTGAAGGTGAAATAAAAGGCACATATTTGATCATTTAGTTCAGTGTCAAAATACTAGAATATCAGCATTCAATTATGTGAAGGAAAAAGCATCAAATATCTAAAGATAGGGCATGTGGCATATATTACCATAGACAGCATCCTTCAAGGAAGCAAAAGAGCCTATATTCTAAGGCTTGTAAGTCAGGATTCTTTTGATATGAACTAGTAAATGAAGAATCAAAACATACCTTTTTTTTCATTACTGTTGAAAGGGTCCGTATACATTTGTGCAGCATATCTCTTGACAGCATAATCCAGCTTCAAGTCTAAAATAGGCTACAGCTTTGGTTTATTTATCTCATATTAATTTTAGATGGCAAAATTGCTTTAGTAATGTATAAAGTACTTAGCTGTTATTTCTATAAGTCTTTTGTCTGTTAACAATCCCCACAGTACTGCCTTGTTTGAGTACAAAAATAATGCCAGTGTTACACACTGCATAAAGTAGATAACACGTGCTATTCATGAGTATAGAAGAGAAAACTACAGTATAACATTTAGTTAATGTGTTTAGCAAGAAAGGAACACGTTCCTAATGCCAAAAGTAGCCATTTAGAACGTAACAGGTATAACAGCCTCAGTTTATTGCCTGTATAAATATCTCAGTCAGAGATCTTAGGTTTAGGAGGCACCAAAGCCAAAGTACCCAATTACAATAGCAATTATAAAATATTTACAAGTACTGAAGGCTCTCTCCAGGATAATCAGGTTATTAATCATCATTCTGAAATACAGGCTGGAAAGTTTGACACCCAGATAGAACTGCCCTTAAACAGTAGCCTAGCGTAGAGTCAGATGGACTGTCTTATCAGCATTTAACACACAATCAGCATTACATGAAAGGATAAGGAAGAATAAACTCTGAAAGTTAAAGGCCAGTATACCCTTCCACAAAATCCATGAGGAGGATATATGACATAAGTCAACTTATCTCAGAAATGTGGAATTTCCAGATGCTATACTACAAATAGGGTGTGTCTATGCACGCTTTCACATGCACCTACACACATAATGTGCATGAGCCTAATGCATGTTAAGGCAAGTTGGGTGTGCCTATACACATGTACACACTAATGTGCATTAACATGGGTGTGCAGACCGACTTGGGACTAAAGTTGGTCCCAAGTCAATGGACACATTAATGTGTATTAGTGCGTCTATACGTTTGCTAATGTGATTTAGCTATTTGCACATAAATTTGATACCTGCTTTATGCAGGAATCAAATTTAGGATAGAATGGCCTTAAATTGGCATTTTTAAGGTGTATTAAGGGCACGCACATGTAGATCCATGCCTCTTATACACCTTAAATACAGCTAATGAATATTAAATGCACACATGTAGGCATGACCATAGTGATTTTCTCAGACTAAGAAGGAGTGGCCTGGCCAAAAGTGTATGTTGTTATGCTACTGGACTACTAATTCAGATTCTGGTACCTAACCATTTCTGAAAATTTTGTATTTTTCGGAAGACATGCTGCAACTATCAAGATAGGCACTTGGCTGGGATGGTATAGTCAAGGGTGATCCTGTCTTAAGGATAGGGCTGGACTGGATAACCTCATGAGATCCCTTCCAGTCCTGTTTTACTATGATCCTATGACCCTAACTGGGTTATCTGTTCCTCAACAGATTCTAATGATTTACAGATTATTAGGAAGCTAATAATAGCATGGTTCGATATAATAAGATTGATAACGTTACATTAAGATCACAAAATAAACATTACCAATTCTAAAAGTATCAAGCTGATTATAGACAATTTCTGGAAGGTATATCATAAAAAACATCTGATAGTTGGTGGAAAAGGCAGTAACATTATAAACTAAGACAACAGTAGTTGCTCACATGAGAATTAAGATATATACAGCAATTTATCTTTCACCAAGAAGGCATGCTGAAACAAAGATGAAAAGGATCATTGAAAATATATATATAATAACCCTTCTTCTGTTAATGACTGGACTATTATCAAATTGCATATCTTTAAAAATTATGGAATGGATATACATCCATTTGCCATACATGAGAATTTAACCAAAATCCTATATCTGAAACTTCTGGAACTTGTGGAGCAGAGAGAGGAATAAGAACCTATAATGCATTTCTCTATAATAGGACAAACCAGAGCTCCAGACATGTATGTTCCCAAACATTGTAAAAAGGCCAAATTCAGATCCAGACCTAGACTAAAATGTGCACCTTCCATCTATCTGTAACTATGAAATACAGAGTAAAGTATACCCTAAGGTTCTAGGAATCTTTTGTATATATCTGAATGGAAAGAAATGAAAAATTCCAAGATGTGTTCTATTTGATCCATAGAGCCACTACTTTCAATACTTGCAGTTAATTTTTCACACTTTGGCATATTGTTGACCTACAACCTACAAAAATGCTTCTATCCATGCCTTTTACTTAATGAACCTTGTTTCTTGAACAATCTGACACAGTTCAGTAAAGGAGTTCCATAGTGGGCGCGTCTACACGTGCATTAGGGCACTTTTCCTACTACGCATTAAATGTAGTACCTCCAATGTGGGGGCACCTATACACAAACAGAAAGGCTGCCCTGGCATGCTGTAATTACAGCGTGTCAGAGCAGACTTCAGCATCTCATGTATCATTGTGTCTGCACTTAAAAATGGTAATGGGGGTGCTTTAACTAAAACTCATCCAATAAGCTTTATCTAAAGTGCATCATTTTAAAGCATGGTGGCTCCGATACATGAAACTTCCAAGCACTTTAATTAGAGTAGCTCATAATTCTTAGAGCTGCTCTAATTAAAGCATCCCTCCCTCCACCCCACCCCACCCCCACACACACACTCCCTGAGCACGTGTATAAACACCCTGAGGTACTGTGCATTATGCTGCCTTAATGCACAGTCATAAATGTGCACAGTTTTTAAGTGATGCTTAATGTGCTTTAGTGTAATAGCATGATTTTTATGTGACACTTTAATGTGCAATAAAATAGGCTATTATGCATTAAAGCATGTAGACATGCCCAGTTGTGAGTACTTCTTTTTTCTCAAATTACTTTAAAAATAATCTATTCAAAATAATCAAATTAAAATGGGGCTATAGTCTTCTAGCACACACAGAAATTTGCTTTAGTTGTTACTAGCCTCTTGAAAACACTATTTGGGGTGATTTTGATTTTAATGTATAGTGTCAGTGACTTCAGTAGGTTTTGGGTGAGACATTTTGGTAACAAAACTAGAGAACCACAAAAGAAGCTGAGGTATTCAGTTTTAGGGACCATTTTTGAAAGGATGGATCTCAGCAGTCAGTTTTTTCCCCATACTTATAATATGAAGGTAGCCATGTTTAGTGGCCTGTGAATTATTGTATGGTATTAGCTACCGCTTGAATACTGCTAGCCATTGATGTAATGCAACAGTACAATTCTGGGAAAGGCCCTTACAGGAGATGAGGGACAGAGAAAGTCATTGAGGCTCTGAATATATTCCAGAGAAGACTCTCCTAGCTTATATTTAATACTTGGTTGATGATTGCACTGAGTGGCAGAATGGTGCTACCAAAATACAATTGTTAGCTTTCTGATTCCACATAGGCTGTTATTGGCAAGCAAAACATGATGAGCACAACAAATATTATTTATTGTTTGATTCCCACTGACTTGGAGGGGATAATTCCTTTCATTAAAGTTAAGCAGGAGTATAATTGCTTGTGGAATCAAAGTGTAAATTTAGACTGTGCTGATAATGATGCTCTTGTAATAAGATATGCTGAAGTTTGCCCAGAAACTCTCCTTCACCTTCTTTCACTGTAAATTTGGTGAGAGGAGGTAGGTTAGCAGGAAAAAGGGAAGCTTTCAGGACCAAGGAGCAGGACAACTTACAAGGGAGTTTGCTAGGGGGAGGTGATAAGACTCTGATACATCCTCAGCCATGAGAAGTTCATCAATTTAATGAAAGAGACCTCTAGGACTGTGGAGGAAGGACTACCAGAGGCAGCACTGAAAAAGGAAGAGAACATGGATTCCCAGGAACATGGAAGCTGGAAGCTTGTGACCTCTGGGAGCAAACAGAAGTCTTCATCCCTGTCTGCTGCAGTTTGCCTGGGGAACAGATACAGAGCCCTAAGAACAGAAAAAAAGGAGCACGGTCCATCAGTGGAAGAGACCAGGCAAGGCATCCCCAAGGTTGGGAGGATTGAGACCACTGCCACCAAGAGGAAGCGATAGGTGGTGATGATTGGAGACTGTCTTCTGTGGGGGACAGAGGCATCTCTCTGGCAGCCTGACCTGTTCTGTTGGGAGGTTTGCTGCTTGCCAGAAACCTAGATCTGAGCTGTCATTGAAGGATTATTGAGACTCATCTGGCCCTATGACTACTGCTCCATGCTGCACCATGGGCACCAATGATACTGCCAGGTGAACCTGAGCAGATCAAAAGTGACTGCATGGCTCTGGGTGCAAAGGTGAAGGAGACAGTGGCTCAGGTAGTGTTCTCCTTGGTCCTTCTGGTCATAAGGAAAGGCCCGGGCAGGAACAGATGCATCCTACAGATCAATGCATGCTTGCACAGATGGTGTCACCATCAAGGTTTCAGCATCATTGACCATGGGATGTTGTTCCAAGAAGATGGATTGCTAGAAGAGAGTTGATCCACCTGATGAAGAGAGGGAAGAGCTTCTTCATAGACAGGCTCTCTAACCTAGTAAAGAGGGCTTTAGACTAGGTTTCCCAGGGGATGGAATCTAAAGCCCTGAGGTAAGTGATAAAGCAGGTACCCTAGGGGAAGTACAGGCAGGAGGGGACAACGGTGGAAGCCTTCTCATTGTTCCTGAGAAAGTAGGGCAATTGCACAGTTACCAAATTGGAAGTCCTTGTACAGTCATGAAACTATGATGTGTTTGGTATAACAGAGACTTGATAGGATAGCTCACATGACAAGAACACTTTCATGGATGGGTATAAAATGTTCAAAAAGGACAGAAGAGGAGTAGTAGTTTCTGTTTATGAAAAATTGCTGTATGATTACTCAGAAATACAGTATGAAACTGGAGATAGGTCTTTGGAAAATCTCTGGGTTAGGTTCAGAGGGAACAACAACAAGGGTGATGTCATGGTGGGGGTCTGCTACAGACCACCAGACCAGGAGGATGAGGTGGATGAGGCTTTCTTAGAACAGCTAGTGGAAGTTTCCCAGTCACAGGCCTTGTTTCTCATGGCAGACTTCAATCATCCTGATGTCTGCCAGAAGGACAATACAGCAGTGCACAGGTGATCCAGGAAGTTTTTGGAGAGTGCTAGGGACAACATCCTGGTACAAGTTTTGGGGAGGCCAACCAGGGGACATGCTCTTTTTGATTTGCTCCTCTCAAATAGGGAAGAATTGGTGGGAAATGTAGTAGTGGATGGCATCTTGGGGAGCAGTGACCATGAAATGATTGGGTTAAGGATCCTGAGGAAAGGAAGGAAGGATAGCAGCAGACAAAGCAGCCTGAACTTCAGAAAAGCAGACTCAGAAACTGATAGGCAGGATCCTCTGGGAGGCCAGGAGAGCTGGCTGTATTTTAAAGAAACCTTACTGAGGTATCAGAAACAAATCATTCCAACACACAGGCAGACTAGCAAGTATGGCAGAAGATCCTTGTGGCTTAGCAGAGAACTCTTCAGTGAGCTAAAACACAAAAATACAAGAAGTAGAAACTTGAATAAACAACTAGGGAGAGATATAAGAGTATTGCTCTGGCATGTAGGGCTGAAATCGGGAAAGCCAAAATGCAACTGGAGTTACAAGTAGCAAGGGATGTGAAGGGTGACAAGAAGGGTTTCTACAAGTATATCAGCAACAAGAGGAAGATCAGGGAAAGTGTGTGTCCCTTACTGAATGGGGGCAGGCAACCTAGTTACAACTTAGATGATGAGGAAAAGGCTGAAGTACTCAATGCCTTTTTCACCTGAATCTTCACTGACAAGGTGTCACCAGACTACTGCATGGGTGACTGGTGCCTCCTGAGTCTGTGGGGGTGGGGCACCAGATCACCAATGGGGTGTGGGGGGAGGTCCCCCTGCAGCCAATCACCAAGTCAGTGGCGAAACCAGAAGTGCACTTCCGGTTTTGCGGCTGGCACTTCCAGGGGGTGCAAGGCTGATCTTAGAGGGTGCATGTGTACCCAGGTGCACTCCGTATGTGTTGCCAAAGGCACCTGGCAGCATAGATTGAAGAGAAAGTGACCAGCCAACAATGGTGAAAGAACAGGTTGAGGACTATTTAGAAAAACTGGACATGTACAAGTCCATGGAGGCAGACACAATGTACCCAAGAGTGTTCAAGGAGTTGGCTGATATGAAATGCACCCATGGCGATGGGAATGACGTTGGGGACTGACTAGCTAAGCAGCATCTCTTCAGAAAAAGACCTGCAGAAAAGGGTTACAGTGGATGAAAAGCTGAATATGACAGTGTCCCCTTGTTGTGAAGAGGGCTAACAGCATACTGGGCTGCATTAGTAGGAGTATTGCCAGCAGATTGAGTGAAGTGATTATTCCCCTCTATTCAGCACTGGTGAGGCCACATCTGGAGTACTGTGTCTAGTTCTGTCCCCCTCTCCCCCACTACAGAAAGGATGTGGACAAATTCAAGAGGAAATCTGGTCGCTAGGAAATCTGGTTGTCACACCAGACGACAAAGCAAACCTATTTAATGACTTCTTTGACTTCATTTTCCTGAGCAGGGACTGGATCAGCCCCAATACCGGGCCCGCCTCAGGCCCCAGGGGAGGCGTACCTAGGCAAAGGGTCAGGGAAAATCTAGTCAGGGAACTTCTGGAGGGACTAGATGTATTCAAATAAGCTGGTCCGGACAATCTCCACCCCAGAGTGCTGAGGGAATTAGCTGAGGTTGTTGCAGACCCCTGGCATGGCTTTATGAGCACTCGTGGTGCTCTGGTGTGGTGTCAGAGGACTGGAAGAGGGCCAACATGGTTCCCATCTTCAAAAAAGGGAACAAGGAGGACCCGGGAAACTATAGGCCAGTTAGTCTTACCTCGATCCTGGGTGAGCTTTTTGAGAGAATTATCCTGGCACATGTCCATGAGAGGCCAGCAGGGGAGGTTATGCTTAGGGGCAACCAACACAGGTTCATTAGAGGCAGGTCCTGTCAGACCAACCTGGTGGCCTTCTATGACCAGGCCACCAAATCCTTAGATGCAGGGGTA
>NW_017728909.1:30916242-30932804 GCF_001723895.1 Crocodylus porosus | reverse complement strand
TGGGCGCCACACTTCAAGAGGGATGTGGACAATATGGAGAGGGTCCAGAGGAGGGCCACTCGCATGATCAGGGGCAGCAGGGCAGGCCCTACGAGGAGAGGCTACGGGACCTGAACCTGTTCAGCCTCCGCAAGAGAGGCTGAGGGAGGATCTAGTGGCCTGTTAGAAACTAGTCAGAGGGGACCAGCAGGCACTGGGGGAGTCCCTGTTCCCCCCAGCCCTACCAGTTGTGACTAGGACTAATGGTCACAAGCTGGCAGAAGGTAAATTCAGACTAGACATCAGGAGGCGCGACTTCATGGTCAGGGCAGCTAGGATCTGGAACCAACTTCCAAGAGAAGTGGTGCTGGCTCCCACCCTGGGGGTCTTTAAGAGGAGGCTAGACAAGCACCTTGCTGGGGTCGTTGAACCCCAGTACTATTTCCTGCCATGGCAGGGGGTCAGACTTGGTGATCTGCTCAGGTCCCTTCCAACTCTACAATCTATGTGGGTCCAGCAGAGGACAACAAAAATGGTGAGGGGACTGGGGAAAATGACTTATGAGGAGAAGCTGAGGGAACTGGACTTCTTTAGTTTTGAGAAGAGAAGACTGAGGGAGGATTTAACAGCAGCTTCCAGGTTCCAAAGACTGTGGAGCTAAACTGTTCTCAGTGGTGGCAGATAAAAGAACAAGGAGCAATGGTTTCACATTGCACCAAGGAAAGTTTAGGTTAGATATTAGGAAAAACTTTCTCACTGGGTTGGAACAGGTTACCCAGAGAGGTTGTGGGTTTTTAAGACCCAGGTAGACAAAGTCTTGGGTGGAATGATACAGTTGGGGATGGTCTTGTTTTGAGCAAGGGTGTGACCTAGGTAATTGCCTGACGTCCCCCCCCCCCCCCAATTTTCTATGATTATGTGTCATTTAGTGTCTGTCACCTGTACTATAACTCCAATTCTCCTTTTCTTGATTGATTTGAGGTTGAAAGAGGGAAATCATGCCATGTCATTCTTGGTGTTGAAGATTTTGAGTGCTTCTCTCAACTGGCAGCCAGGACTGACACTAAACTCTCTTTACAGAAGCTTTCTTTTCCTAGCCCATGTCAGAGTGGCACTAGAAACAACAGCAATGTCTTCTTCCAGTTTGGTAATATTCAATGAAAGAATTCAAGTTTAGCTGAAGAACGAGAGAGATGCCTCTGAAATCCAATAAAAATTATTACACCATCCTCTACAGGACAGATGTGAAAGTTTATCTAATAATTGTTTGCAAAAGGCTTTAAGAGTCTCAGATGAAAGCAAAAGTTCAGGTAATAATTAATATTGATGATGATTATGATTTTGGAGGGGCATAGTAGAATCTATCTAGCTACAGGTTTCACATGAATGAATTAACAATTTGGTCCAGACTTGTGTTGAAGGACACTCCCAGTCAACCCAACTATAAAACGGGTACCTAGTTCTTTGGACTGAAGATGTTAAAGGTGGCTAGGCATAATGCTAGCTGCATCAGAGTGAAAACAGATGTTGCCAAATGAAGCAGATCATCTCCCTGCTTTATGTGGTGAAACACATATTATCTGTTGTCCATCATCATGAGGGATAATGGGCAACATGTTCCACTTACCCAGAGACTGCCCACATCTTTTGCTGCCCGTCCTCCTCCCCCCCCCTCTGGTTGGGTTCTGCTCCAATCTGTGCCAACTTCATGCAGAAGCACAGATCAGTGTTGGTCCCAGCGCTAAGGCATGGGGCCCAGAGAATCCTAGGGTTGGTCTCTGTAACTGGGGAACCTCAACTTTCACTGAAACTTTTACAGAAAGGTACCTGAGGTTCCCTAGGGATGTCTCTGCAAGTGGGCAAAACCTGACAGGTGCCCCCAGGGCCTAAAGAGCCTGATCCTGTGCAGGAATTCCTGCAGGACTGGGCCTCTGATGCCAGAGGTAACTGGAGAATGTGAGCAGCAAATAGACCTCTGCCGCAATAAAGCAACACTATTTTTCAATGCCCTTTGTCAATGTAGCATGACAACGGGTAGAGATGTCTCTCTGTTAGCCATTTGTGCCACCATACATTTTTTTATGGAGGCACAAATATGATGTCAGTAAATGTCTGTTTCTACCCTCAGTGTCATATGGGCTGCTGTATCTTAACCATGCTTGTTCTATGGGTCGCTGGGTTTGAGGGAAGTAAAGCTTGAGGAAGGAACAAAGGCAACTCTTTATTCAGAACTGAAGAAAGACAGCAATTGGCCTCTGATGTCATATTTTTAGCATTTAATTTCATGTTTCTTTCCATCGCTTGTGTTATATTTTTCCCTGCCTTCTTGTACAGAAGCTTAGCCACCATTATCTAGCCTAGTCCTTTATTACTCTATTTGAAGTAATTTTAGTGTCCCAACCCCATGTCCCTCTTTCATTAACAGAAGTGGAAATTCTCGTATAAAAGTGTAGCAAGACTGAATTGTACATAACATGACTACATCCAGATGTTACTTCAAATCTCATAAAACAGAAGGTGGGTAATTAAATGATTTATTCGCTTTTTTATCTTCCCACTGAAACAAAGACTTTCCATCCCAAGCCAGTAAGGTTTTTATTTGCCAACTTTCTTCAAACCTGACACATGGACAATGCAACAGAAAGACTGAGTTGTCCGTTCTCAGAGCCTCTGCCATGAGCTCCCTTGGTAAATCTTTACATCTCCATTTTTATCTATTATTTTGAGCTCAGTGAGTTGGATAAATGATCACATGACAATTTTACAGCTCATGTCAAATTCTTCAAGTATTTTCAGGATCTTGTCTTATTAACGCCATGGAATGTACCTCTGTCTTACCAATGTATTCTTTTTTTCTTTCATTACATTCCATCTTCCCACTTTCAAATACTTCTGCACTGGCCTACCAAGTTGATTCAATATTGTGCCTCCTCTTCTTTTCTTTTCTCAGCTGGGAGTTTTGAAAGAGCCTAGGGGAGTTTCTTTAGGAGTTAGGCATCCAACACAATTATTCTTCCATGGAAATCCCAGAGTTTGTTCAATTTAATTACCATAAAAAATTTGTTTCTGGCATACCTTACTTTTATTTTTTAAAAAACATCTACAGCACTGAAGGAACAAGTTATGTGTACCTTAAGAAAAAACTCACCCCATGCCATGCATGCCATTTTAATAAACAAAGACAAATATCAAACACAAGACAGAATACCAGTTTTGCGGTAACAGCCCTCCAAATCCTGGTTACAAGTGGAAAATAGGAGCATAAGATCCACATGACACAAAGGAGTTAGACTTGGGTCTACAAAAGGATTTAGCCTTAGTGCCCCTCACTATCGCCAGGTGTACAATTCACAGACTGGAGTTAGCAATCTAACGCCCCAGGTCTAGTGTTGTGCAAACAGGAGGAGAAGTCAGCACATACAAATGAAATTCTCAATTGTTAGCTTGCTAAGCACAGGTGACTGCAGCCCTGAGATAGACATCCATGTGAGACCGGGTTTCATAGCCCAGAAATCTTTCCCAGACTTAACCACCTACATCATTCTTTCGGAGATGGATGACTGACACTCTTTTTTTCTGAAGAGTAGTGGTGATAGGGTTGCCATGGTAGCCCATCCTTAATGTGGAAATGGAAGACCTAACTTTGGTTCAGCAACTAGCAAGCACAGTATGTGGATCCAATTATTTGTAATCCCATGTAGAGAGAACTCTTTTGCACCGTGGGAGATCCCTAGTAATCCTGTGCTTCATGGGTTTTGCTGGGCACAGGCAGAGGTAAGAAGGGATTTTTCCCCCTCATGGATTTTTTGTTGTTGTTGGGGTTTTTAGCTTTTGGTTTACTTAATTCTTGGGTTTTGTTTTGGGGAAAAAGAAGGGATTGGAGGAATTGTCATCCTCTCAAACACTGGATGTTGACTGCAGTTAAAGCTGGGAGTTTTGACTGAGATATACTGGTGCTCCTACCAGCACTTGAAATAGTCAAAAGTCCTACCTAGAGTGCCCTGCATCTCTTTTCAGAGTGAAACCAATCACTAAATTTGGGACTGGAAAGGATTTTTTCATTCCGTCAGCTTGGCAAGATCTGTGAGGACTTGGGCCTTCTTCAGCAGCATGGAGCATGGTCCTCTTCTTAGGATCCACTAAACATATATTAACTAATTACTTCTCCACTATTGCACTTCACTGGGCATTGGCAGTGCCCTTATTACTTTGCTTTACCCATGGCATATGCTTGGGTGTTTTTGGTGTTCCTAGTTTTGTGCCTTGTAAACTCTGACATGTGAGGCCTAGAAGTGGAAGATTTTTAGGAATCGTTCAGTAAACAGTTTCCTGGAATGGCAAGGGACAGACTTGATGGGCCAGAAGATGCCCTCCAGTCCTATCTTCTTATGGCTTCAGTGCTCTTCGCTGCCTGAGGGAGTTTTAAACTCACTTCTCTAATAGTAAAAACAAGGATAACTATGGATTCTCAGACATCTAAGTCTTTATTTTTTTTTAGATCTTTCACTTGAACAGAGGTACATAAGTGCTTTTGCAAATCTGGATCTACAAACAAATTCCACAGCAAGGATGAACCATTTGTACCAGTTACTAAAGAGGAACATGATAAAGCTAGCATACTATAATTCCTTTCACAAGACTTAACATTCATTTTCAACAGAAAACATACATTTATTTGGTGACTTGAACTTCAAAAATTAGGCTTTTTGGCAAATCTGCAATGATTTCATGTAAAATGAGTCTGGATTGATAATCTCAGAAACTGAAATTCTTTATTAACTATAGAACATATTAACTATAAACAGCAGCAATAATTTCACCTCTCTGTACTGCTCCCAGCTGAGGCTAATGTGCATCACCTGAGCCAGAAGTATAGCAAGTAGGTCTGAAACAGTGAATCTGTTTCCAGTCCTGTGTAGTCCTTGCCATCTGTTTAGATTTCCAGTCCAGGCTAACAGTGGTTACTTGAATACCTGTCCACTTGCAACTAATCTAAGACCACCTACTCATTCTCCATAGAACACTGCAGCCATTTCTAGTGGTAACTTTCAATCACTACCAAACCAAGTCAAATTCAAACCAGCAACTTGTAGAGGAAATGCTCTATATCCCATTACAAATCCCCTGAGCTAGCCAATCCCTGATAATTAGGTATATAAATGTGTTGTACTGCAGAACAGAAAGGAAACATAAGTGGCTTAAAACTCCGTAACTAAAAGATGTTGGAACAGCTAAAAACACAAGAAACTGCCTAAGTGCAGATTTTTCAGCACAACACAAGCTCTGCCAGGAAACTTTTGTGAGCTGATACTTTTTAGGCTGTTTTTGCTAAACAATATCTGAGAAAAATGAAATATGTGTCTGACTCAAGCTTCCATTGTACACTGATTGCAGGAAATGAGACGGACCCCTAGTCAGTTAGGACATGGAAAGGTCAATATCCACCTCCTTCTGACATTTGGTAACTTGCATGAAAAACAACAGAGAATTTCCATGGCTAATTGTTATCTTTAGTGGACCTCAAATGGATAATGCCACAAGTAAACTTCAAGAGTAACCTACTCCTCCTCAAAAATGTGCTATGCCCCAGTGTCTGATGGCTAGTGGATACTATCCAAGAATCTTTTTTCATTTCAACTAGTATTAACAGCATTATAAATTATCCAGTAAATCAGTTTATTCCAATTAAGGCTAGTCTTTGATCTGATGACAGTTTAATAAGTACTTGTGCTTGTGTCTTGTTTGTTTTGTTTTGTTATTTCCAAAGTGAATGCAGCAATAGCCAGACCCTAGATTGTAAAGTTTTCAATTGATCCACAGACTAGGGGCAGCATAGACTACAGTAGTGTGAGGGACACCAACCCCACATCATCGCAATGTATAAATCCAGATTTGAAAGACACAGCTGGACAATAGGGGGAGCCAATTCTCATGCCCATTCAATCACTCCTGAGACTGTACAATCTTACTGGGGTACAGAAGACTTCAAATAGAAAATCAGTGCATCGACCCTTGCAGCTAGCTGACTGCAAAAGACAACTGAAGGAAGGGAAGGTTTGTGGTTGGCAGCACCTGGGCCAAGTAAGCAGGAGGCCTAGTCAGCTGGCCAAGGGGGAGGAGTTAATGGGATATAAATCCTTCCTCAAGACAGAGGCAGAGGGAATGGTCCCAGCAGTGGAACAGGACGGAGCTACTCTGAGGGACAAGGACCTGAGGCAAGCCCTGCTGGAAGAGCCTTTGCTTGGGAGGAGAAGCCTCTGCTGCCAGACAGTGAGTAGGACCTCAGGGGGTGCAGAGGATTGAGACTTTTTATGTTGTGCTAGCTGAAACCTGCAAAGCATTTGTGATTAAATTTTGATTGCAAAAGTATTTCTTTAAATACAGGATTTTTTGTTATTCTTTGACCAAATGCTTTAATGGAAACAAAACTTCTCACCCTTGAAAAGGTCACATAATGCTGTCCATGTGTAAATACAGACTTAGGAATATAAAGACATATTTTGTCAAAAGTCTGACCTTCTGACTTGTTTATAGTCATAAAATAAGAGGGCCACTGCACATGTGAGGAAATTGCCCCCTTAGTGGTTTAATTGCCTCTTTTAATGATTTAATTGCATAAAAGTATACACATTCGGCAGCATGTTATGATTAAATTTCGTAACAGTGTACACATGTGGCAGCTTATTTCGATTTAAATGATTTTTCTGTGTAGCAAACTAAAACACATCCCATGTCTTTTAGTTTGCTACATGACAAACATCGCTGTAATTTGTTATGTGGACAAGGGCCCTATACAGAGAAGGTGGCAGAGATGGTGCGCAGGATGCTGGAAGCCCGGGCATGCTCAGGGAAGCTCAGACTTGGCAGGCTTCCCATGCACAATCCCCTCCATTTTCTCCAGCTGCTACCACATCCAATCATGGGTGTCCAGTGCCTCTTGAGTGCCCCCCCTGACACCAGTCAGTGACCTGGGTGGGGGGTGGCTGCAGGGGGGGGGGTCACTGGCCTACCAGCTAAACAGGGAGTGCAGCCTGATGGGGTGCATTGGTGCTCTCAGGGGTGCACATGCACCCCTGTGCACCACCTACATGCCACCACTGCATCCAGCCACCCTACTGCTGCCTTCCTGGAGCAGACAGCCCATTCCTGGGCAGTCCCAGGCAGCAGGAAGGTGGCAGGGGAGGTGCACAGGGTGCTGGAACCCTGCCAAGCATGAGCTTCCATGAGCACACCGGGGCTTCTAGCACCTACTCACCACTGGATCTGGCAGGTGCTGCCTATAAGCTGAGGGCACCGTGCCCAGGTGGTCCTGGGAGACACCACCACAGCAGAAGGAAGCATCAAGATCCCCCGCAGCTAAAGGGCTGTGCGACTCGGCAGCAGCTCATGCAGGCAGGCTCCGCCAAGGAAAAAAAAAAGTGGTGAGGGGTCTGATCTCTCTTTTTCTCTCTCTGCTGGAGCCTGCCTGCATCTCCCATGGCCAGGGAGCAAGCTGCTAGTGGATCACATAGCCCCTGAGCTGTGGTAGACCCCAGTGCTTCCCTCTGTAGCAGTGCCCCCCAGGCAGCACCCATCTGTTGGTGCCCGGGTGTTCCTGGGAGCTGCTGCTGCCATGCGGGGAAGTACTGGAGCCTCCCACAGCTCCCACTGGCAGCTTGCCCCCCTGGCCATGAGAGAGGTGTGCATGCTCCAGGAAAAAAAGAGGATCAGGCCCCTCTTTTTTCTTTCTTTCCTCTTTTTTTTTCCTTCCACAGAGCCTGCCCACTTCATGGCAGTGGTGCCTGGTGGTTCATTCTAGCTCTGACTTGCCTGAATATCTATCTGAAATGCCACAGGATCTATAATAATGACACGCTTATTCAGTCTGTCCAGAGCATTTTGGTTGTTTCAGTAAACATTGTGATTGGCTGCCAAGAAAACCAATCAGAGGGTTTTTGACAGACAGAATAAGCCTATCATTATCATAGATTGACTCAGAAATGACCCTGGGAGGAGGAACCAAAGGAATGCAGAGTGTGGGGGATTATTCTAACCCTGGAGGTGCCTTGTGGACTGTGTGCATCCAGGGGACTAAAGATGGTTCAAGTGGTCCCAGGTGGAGCCCAGTGAAGTGGATGCATGTGGTGAGCTGGGGCAATTTATTTTAACCCATTGAGGGCCTGTTTTACTTTTTTTTTCATCTTTCCTCTATTCAGGTATTGGTAATACCTAGCGGACTGGGGTGGCTATGAGGATAGGTAGAGAGGCCACAAGGGGAGTGCTCAGCAGCCTGCAAATTTTCCTCTGTGGTTTTTAGGGTTAACCCTTTCCTAATAATTTGTGGTGATCTCAGAGAGGAAGGTAGGTAGCTGCCTCCACCAGGCGGAGGCCTAAGAGGGTGTTGAAGCCCCAGAGGGGCCAGAAGTCCTGACAGGAGTGAGGCAGGCTGCAACCCAATGAGGTTGAAGCCCCGGCCAAAGATAAAGGGGGATAGCAGGAGAGAGAAGGACATTCCCCCACTACTCAGGAAGGTCAGTAGCCAGGGAAGAAGGAGGCAGGGCAATGCACCCTTGGCTAGACTCTGCTTACCTAAAGGCAGAGTCTTAACCAACATGCTAGCTATAATATCAAGACATGGCAGCCAAGAGGAAGGGGCCAGATTAGGGAACAAGAGTGGGCACATAGGTGTCACCTAGCCACTTGGGGGTACCATGACCACCCTTAGATGTTCATCCTGTTACAATTTGGTGCACTGACCAGGAAGCTTCCCATAGATGGTTGTGACACGAGGGGAGGTTTCTTTGGACCCACCAGCAGTGACAAAGTGCTGAAGCATTTTGCTCAGCTACAAGAAGAGGCACAGAAACATTAGAACATCTTGACACAGATAGTCCAAGGGCAACAAAGACAAATCAAACACATGATTTGGTAAAGCATACAGCAAGCTAAAGAACAAAAGGCAGGCCCTGGTTGAACAGTTGGCATGGGTACTGCAACAGGAGCAGAAGGGCAGAGCGAAACAACTGAAAAGTTTGTAAGGATTTGCTCCAAAGAAAATGACAGGAGGGGGTGACCCCAAAGCTTTTATTTTAAATTTTTGAGAGAACCACATAAGTGGTCAGCTGGGACATTACCACTTGGGCCACCTGGCTTGGGGCCCTTGCTAATTGGGAAGGATCAAGCTGCATACCAAGCTCAATAAGGACAAGTGCAAAGTCCTGCTCTCTAGGACAGAACAATCCCATCCACCCAAACAGGCAAGGACTGACTGGGTAACCAACATCTCTGAGAACAAGGACCTGGGGCTTCAGTGGACAAGAAGCTGAATATGAGCCAACAGTGCACCCCTGTTGCCAAGAAGGCTAACAGCATACTGGGCTGCATTAGTAGGAGTGCTGCCAGCAGATCAAGGGAAGTGCTTATTCCCCTCTACTTAGCACTGGTGAGGCCACATCTGGAGTACTTTGCCCAGTTTTAAGCACCTCAAGACAGATGACAGAGGATGTAGACAAACTGAAGAGAGTCCAGTGGCAGGCAATGAAAATGGTTAGGAACTGGGGAACATGACCTATGAAGAGAGGCTGAGGGAACTGGTCTGCTTGAGTGTGGAAAAGAGAAGACTGAGGGCGGGATTTAATGGTTGCCATCCACTACCTGCAGGGTGGTTCCAAACAGGATGCAGCTAGACTTCTCAGTGGTGGCAGATGACAGAACAAGGAGCAATGATCTCAAGTTACAGCAAGGACATTCTAGAATAGATATTAGGAAAAACTCACTGGGAGGACAGAAAAGCATTGGAATAGGCTGTTGACTTGGAAATGGCATTTAAAGGTTGGCTTTTGAAAATTGGCTTCTATATAGATATAGATATAGATATGCAGTAGAATAATGGTTGTAGCAGCAAAGGTTAATTGGTTTCTAAACGTTTTGGGTCTCAAAGTCACACAGGTTTCCCAGCCTTCAAAAGCAGACGGAGTGTCTAACCCAGGCAGAAAAACAGCAAGGAAAACAGCAATATCTCTAGTATGAAAATAAAGTTTGGATGTTTTCAGTTACCCAGGATAAATGAAAACATCCAAACTTTATTTTCATAATAGAGATAGGCCTGGCTTCAAAGCCATAGTGCTTGCTTGCAAAAAGCTTTAAGCTTTCCAACTTTGGGGAGACAGACCAAATTAGGAGGACACCAAAGCCTCAAATTAGGAGGTGGGCACGTGATAGGTTTGTGAAAAGAGGGTTTTGGCTAACAACAAGGGACGTGTCACTGTGTTACCAACCAGTGACAGCCACGGATCAAGAGTCATCAGAAGTCACCAAGAACAGAAAGATACAAAAGAAAGAGTTTTCAAAACAGAGAAGTGGGAAACAGTTAGCATCAGCCCCTCATCTCCAAGGCTGCTGATGTTGAACACTCAAGCAAAAGACCTCGAGGTGGCGTTTACATACCAGACAGATAGACCGCTTGCCTTGTGTATGTTCTGGGACTGGGGAATTTGGGTAATGTATGCTGTACTTGCTTTGCCTGCATTGCTTTTATTTCCTATCACTGTGTATCAGTAAACTCGCCTATTATCAACCGGCAGGGGTTGTGGTCAGTCTGAGGGTTGTGCTTGCCCAGAACAAACGTACCAGGACTAGGTTGTGAATCCAGTGCCAACACATGCTACCCAGAGAGGTTGTGGAATCTCCATCCTTACAGGTTTTTAAGACCCAGGTAAATGAATGGTCCTGCTTTAAGCAGGGAGCTGGACTAGATGGCCTCCTGAGGTCCCTTCCAACCCTAACTTTCTATGTTTCTATAACTCAGTGATTATTATTAATGGAAATAGTCAAATAGTACTGCTTAGCCTGAGATACTAGTGTTACTAACCAACAGGATTCTGTTGTATTTGAACCATACACACAAATTTAAAAAAAAATCTTTGCCCTAGTGAATTTACAATCTATATCTTAGATAGCATGCAATGTATACCCAAAACATGCTGTGGTAGGCACAATGGGATAAATCTATATTGTCATGGACTGAGTGTAGTATAAAAATATAAGTCAAAAGCCTTTGGTGGTGTATGACAACTGTGTAAATTGTCTTTACACCATCACAAAAGAAGCAGATAGACATAGAACTTTACACTGGTGTAACTCACTCAAATCCAATATAGAATTCACTAGAAAAATAAAGTAAATTGGGAAAAAAAACCTACATAACCCAAAGTCCCCTGCTAAAGGTGGGCAGGCTCTTACCTACTACAACACCATAATAGCACTGACTACATAAAGCTACCCAAGGGGCACATCTACATGAGGCTCTTTACTGCACAGCAGACTAATCTACTGAGCAGTAAAGCATCATCATGTACATATACGCAGCATTTACTGCACAGTAAATGAGTCTACTGCACAGTTGGCTACTACCTGTGGATACAGATTAACTGCTCAGTAGCTACTATGCAGTAGTGCACATGTAAATAGCTGATCAGGAGCAAATTGCTCCCAGTCAGCCCAGGCAGCAGAGGGCTGATCAGGGCATGGGGCTAGGAAGCAGCTGCTTGGAGGAGGGGACAGTTTCCCAGCCCCATGCCCCAATCTGACAGTTGGGGCACAGGGCTATGAGGCAGCTTCCCCAGAAGCAAGACAGCTTCCCCCAAGGCAGAATGACTTCCTTCACCCTCCAGAGCCCAGGCCTGACTCTGGTGTCCTGTGCCAGCCCAGGGCTAACACCCAGGGGAGCCTGGACCTCCCTCTGGTTGCTGTAGTGGGCCAGAGCAGGGCAGAATTAGCCCTGCACTAAACTGCTCCTGTCTGGAGCAAATTCGTCCCAGATGGGCACACATGTAGACATGCTCCTGAGGAAAGTTTATTGCACCTTTTTTTACTGCACAGCAAGCTTACAGAGCATTAATAGCACATGTAGACACGCCCAAGGTGCTAGATGTCTACTGACTCCAGATCCTCTTGAAATTTACATTAGCATTCCAAAAGAATGAAATGTCCTGCTGGCCTCCTGCCACTTATACCTGTGTAAATGTATCTTGTGTCCAGGTCTTCAGCTTCCCTAATAATCAGTACCAGTTAGAGGGAAACTGTAGGAATCAAAGCAGGTGTAGATTTTAACAAGCCACTTAAATATGAATAAAGCAGCAGCTTTACAAGTTTTGATGGGGAATTTTTTCCCACCTCATGCAGTGGGATAAGTATGGAGAAAGCATCGGCATGTGACGGGAAGGGGCAAACAATTAAAGCTGGAATCATTGGCTCAGTAATTCACTAGATCATATAAATGGTGTAGGGCCTAAAGGCCAAAGACTTGTGAGCTTGAGGAAAGGAACCAACTGGTGGGATATAAAGATGGATGAGGTGAAGGGCCATGAGTCAGAAAAATGATCCTAGTAGGAGGGTCAAATCTTAGAGGGGCACAATGTGACTTGCATCAAGTGAGAAAAGAAAAAAGAATTACAGCAGTTGAGATGCATCATAAGGACCTGAATAATGGGTTTGGTGGTAGGGTGAAGAGAGAAGGCTGAGTCTGTTTCACTTTAAAAGTGTTGTCTTGATAACAGATTAGACTGTTTCAGGAGACATTTACCTCCAGTTATGAGAGAGGCATGATGTGAGTAAGCCAGCCTGTAGCTGGGTGACAGGCCCTCTGAAGAACATCTCAAATTTATAGCATCTCATCCATGCCTTCCTTGGGGGAGAAACAAACAGTTAAACAAAAGTGTACAGTTACTGGATGGAACAGATTTATTTCCAAAACCTGCAGAGAAATGACACTAGATTCATATATAAGTAGAGAAAACAGTCTTGCTAATGTCTCTGTGATATTACTCAGTTTAGGCATTGAAAAGACTAATGGAATAAGCCCGTCAGTTGAATAACCACAATTGTTGTAGTGTTTCTTAAATATTTTCCTTTTTAAAAATCTTGTCAAAGAGAACTCATAATGACTTTTGAACAGTTTTAATATATTTATATTTATTTCTGATTTATTAAAACATCATCTATGCAAGGTGTTTAGAATCTGTAAAACCATTAAAAATATAACATAGCATAAAATAAATCAACACTATGAAAAATACCCCTTTCAATGACTAAGAAACAACTTTTATTACCCATTGTCACAACAAATCCTCAACTCATCCTTCTTGTTAATAAAAGAGGATGATAGGTCTTACATCCCATTGATTATCATGACCACAATATTTCTATATAGGAGAAGGTTTCTGATATAAACAAAGCTCAAGTCAGCTTTTATAGATCAAAATCAGGACTCTAAATTGAACTCAGAAGCTACTTGGGAGCCAGTGTACTAATATTATGTACTTTTTGCATACTTGACAAGTACACTATTTACACCACAAAATAAGCCTTTCTTACCTGTATCATTTAGGATTTAGTGACAAGCCATAAACATGTGGAAATGAAATGTGATGGGAAGGAGTTAAATTAAATTTTCTGAACATCAGAAAAGGCTTCATTTAGTTATGGGGCAGTATCCAAGATGGCAGAAGACTTTTAATTTTCCCCAAACCACTCAACCTATCCATAAAAACAAGTGCCTATTTGGTTTTAATTATTTACATCATCTTTGTTTGCTTCAGATTCTCCATGCTGTTAACATTTCACTTGTAACAGTACTGTGCTTTGTGTAAATATGGAGAATTTTCAACTTGAGCCAGATAGCATTTAATACTGCACTATATAACTAGGCAGCCCTAATTAAATGGAGGACAGATGGCAAACCTCTTGCAATACATAGAAAACTTGTGAGGTTTCCTTTTTTTTTTTCTTTATTGACCATGAAATACATAACAGATCTCTTGCCACCTAGGTAGAATTGAATGAGATACAATTCTCTCCTTTTCCTTCCCCCCATACTCATATATATGTTTTGGAAAATTCCACATGGAAAGAAGCATTTTACTTTCAGTAGTTTTTGTGGATAATGTAACAATTGTCCTTGCTTTTAGAAGAATGACAAAGTATGAGTAGAATAAAGGTATTTTACAGGATATGATGGAGGCAGGAAGCAACGAGTGCTTTATGTGACACATTTTGGTGAAGAATGCTTTGTGCTATAAACATTATTTTTAGGGGGGGAAGAGACTGAAGGAACAAAACCAAAAAACCAAACAAAAAGAATGAATGAAGGTGAGAAACAATGGGTGAAATGGCAGAGAGAAGTGCAGGAAGGACATTGCAATTGGTCAGGCAGTTCTATCTTTGTACATTACTAAAGGGTGCAGAATTTGAGCTTAGATCCTGTTTCTACTGACTAAAAATGACTAAATTATTTAGTGCAAATAATCCAAGCATTGTTGACATGCCATTGTGATTTAATATAACTTTCTTTTTGCAAAACTATTTGACCAACACTGAAGAACATATTTGGGTCTATGATTGTATTCTTTATCTAGTTTGACTTTACAGTTACATCTATATATACATAATACCATTACTGCAGATGCTTCCTCAGCCTGACGAATGGTATTTATACCCAAAAGTTTGCCAAGAAGAATGTTTCCAACTATTTGAGCTGGTCTAATACAAGATATCAGATATACCCAAAGAACCTTGTCTGCCTATGTCCTTAGACCAACATGGCTACAACAGATACCACAGTTACATCTATGCATATATGCAGTTACATCTATATCAAGCCCAGTAACTTGTATTAAACTAAAGCATATTTTATAGAAAGGCAACCAGTCTTGATATAAAAAGCCCCTAAGGAGCAGGTGTATTTGACACCTCTGCCTAACCCATGTCATTTCTCTTAGGCAGGATCAAGTGCCTATACAATCCCTAATTGAAATCTATCTCTCCTGTTCTTAAAACCCTCCAATGTCAGATATTCCACAACCTAGCTAGGTACTGCTTAGCTTTTTCTATATTGATGTAAATCTTCCTTGCTGCAAAGTAAGTTACTAGCTCTTCTCCTACCCTGGATGGATATGGAAAACATTCATATCACTTTCATTCTCTGCTCAGATTTCATGTTTTTGGAAATTTGCAAATTTCATAAATTTCTGATGGTTTTGATAGCTTTATTTGAGTTCTCCCACTTGTCTAGATCTTTCTTAAAGTGTGGTGCCTAGAAATGGACAAAATGCTGAGGTCTTATCAATGCTAAACAGAATGCACTAATTATCTGCCACATCTTACATACAACACTGCTATCCCAGAAAAATATTTGCCTTTTTGGTTCACCTTGTTGACTCAAATTAATTTTGTGATCCACTAAGCCTGGTACAGACAATACACTTTTGCCAATATAAGCGGTCAGAAACTGATCTATACCTATAACAGAACCAAAGTTCAGCACATAAAACCAGTCTATACCCAGAACAGAACAGAAATTAGGCATGCACAAACTGGTTTAAAAATGGAGGAACCAGTCTAAGATTTGGCCCTCTCCTTCCCTCATGAAAAGGCATATGTGTATTCTGTCCACTACTGAGCTAAACTACATGACTTACAGAAAACCGTGTAACTTAGACCAATTCTACCTTGGGCTTTTTGAATGTCTGTACCTAGCTGTGTATATCTGTTTTTTTTATTTGGTTTTGTTGCAGTACTGTTGCCTTTCCAGTTTTGCCCATTGTGTATTAATGCCTCTTATTTCTCCTTTAAGTCTAGACATCTGCATTTATCTTTATTGAATTTCATTTTCTTGATTCCATGTCTCCAATTTATCATTTTCAATTGGAATGCCAACCTTCTACCAACATAGTGCTTTGAAACCCCCCTGAGACTGGCCTCCTTTGCAAATGCTATAAGTGTAACTAGTCTTCCATTATACAAGTCATGAATAAAAGTGATCCAGGACTCAATAACAGATCCAGGAGAGACGCATGCAGAGCACCAGTTGATCGTCCTCACAATATGATGGAGAACTTCTGATAACCTCTCACCATTTTCAAATGATTGTACAACTACCTTATAGTAATTTCATATGTGCTGTATTTTACTAGTTTATTTATAAGAATTTAATGTGGGACTGTGTCAACAGTCTCTAACCAAAACATATACTGTTATCCCAAACTTCTGTGCAGAGCCAAAAAAATATCTGAACTAAAATCCTTTCTCTCTGCCAGCTACTGGCAAACTCCCGAATCTTCTCTGAGTGATGATTTAACAGGTTTGTTTCTCATGGCCCAGGAGGTCAGAGTAAGCCTAATCTGTCCAGCTAGGTTGAACCTATAATGGCCAGCTGGAGTGATTTTTCTTACAGAATCTTGAGGAGATCACAGCCCCATAGCTAAAAACATGATTTTTTTATTCAATTTGAACTTGATCTAATCAAGACTTCTAATGCCAGATGTATCCATCATGTTTGGATGCAAATCTAATAGGCAAGAGGTTAGGGTAAATCAACATTTTTCATGTATACCTACCAGGATTAGTTCACCAGATCTTAAGTCTCTAACAAGTCGTGCAATGCCGTAGTCTATAGAAATCTGCAACAATCTCACATTAATCGGCGACCTAGTGATTGATGGGAAGTTGGGTGACAGCGACCATGAGCTGATCACCTTCACCATCTGCTGTAAAGCTGGCAAGTCAGTCAGCAACACAGAAGTCCTTGACTTCAGAAAAGCCGACTT
>NW_017728909.1:30900356-30915422 GCF_001723895.1 Crocodylus porosus | reverse complement strand
GACTTCCTGCCCTTTGGGCAGGGGGCTGGACTCGATGATCTCCCGAGGTCCCTTCCAGCCCTAATGTCTATGAAATCTATGAAATCTATGAATACCCCAAACACTGTATTTTAAATAGCCGAAAATAACTAGGTTAGATGTCTTCAATAATAAGCTATTTTCTGATAATTACCCTCCAACACTGCAGTCTAAGAAAGCAAGAACATCTGTTAAAGTTATGAGAGCCTTGTTAACTCTCTGTTCAGAGCAGGAAAGCCTATTGCTTTAGATTTTTCCTCAATGCCTTAGGACAAAAGTAGTCAGAATGCGGTCCACAAGACCTCATAAAGTTCTACAGTGTATCCACAGTTAGTCTTACATTCAGTACAGAAGGACAGATCAGAGGGACCAGAGGACCCAGTAAATGGCTCCATACTAATCTCATCAGAAGGTATTTGGATCCAAGTGGAACACTGTATGCTAAAATCTTATCCCGAGGTATTTGTTTCCTCTTATTGAAGATATACGTGATTTCCTGTATTTTTTTGTCAAAATATAAATGAACCTGTTTTCTCTCATACTGAAAAAACAGCCTCCATCAGAGAATGATGCTAGGAAAAAAGTGTATCAGTTTAGGAACATTACAGAAATTCTTGTAATTGTTTCATTGAAGAAACAGCAGGAACTCTGGCACCTCCAAGCTTTGGAACAAGGAGACTGTCCTAGTGTTAACAACTATTTTCTGTACTCCTAAAAATCCACCTGTATTAAGACAAATGTATAAGCCAAATAACCCATAGGACATTCCTGCTCAGTTCAGGCCTGTTAGAAAGCATTTGCTGAATTTTCTGCAGATTTCACAAGAAAATCTCTAATGCAGCAAATAATAATCAGGATCTCTACTACAATTACAGGACCACTGTAGAATCAGACACTAACTAAAAAAGAGAGATCATCTGTCCCATATTCTCAATGCTTCTTATGTTGGCATGTAGGCAAGAGGAAGAGGAAGAGACTGTTTGAAGGAGATACATGGGAAGCTAGTCCTGGCAGTGTGGCAAGGAGGAAGATTGAGCCAGGGAATTGAGGGGCGGGGACACTCCTGGAATATGGGCTGGAGGACCAGAAGGGAGTGAGGTCATGAAATGGAGCCAAGGAGAATGTGTTATAATGTCAGCTGAGAGTGAAGGAGACTGGGGTCAGGAAAGGTTACTAAACGGATAGAACTAGGATGAAGAGACAAAGGGGAAGCTGAGACAAGACAGAGATGAGGGAGGACCAGGGCAAGAATAGAATGCAGGAAGCCTAAGAAAGGGACAGTCTTGACAAGAGGAAGGATCACAAGCATCTCTACTGTACATCAGTTCAGGAGAACTGAGAATATAAACTGTTAGGGGCCAGGGCAGTAGGCTAGCCAAATTGCCACCAGCTGGCCATAGATACCTGAGCGGGCCTGGCTTCTAGTGACCTAACTACCCCCACCCAGCTCTAGTTGCCTGCTGGATATGACTGCCTGCTTTTAAGTAGCAGCCCTTTCAGTGCCCAGCAAACTGATCAACAAGAAAAGATGAATATGAGCCACCAATGAGATGTTGCAGCTGGTAAAGTGAGCAAAACTCTGGCTTGCATACATACATGATTCTCAAGCAAATCCCAGGATGTCATCCTCCCGCTGTACTCAGCCTTGGTGAGGCCGCAGCTGGAGTACTGCATCCAATTCAGGGCCCCACAATTTAAAAAGGATGTGGAGAAGCTTGAGAGTCCAGAGGAGAGTGACATGCATGATCAGAGGGCAGGAGAACAGGCCCTATGAGCCATGGGACTCTTCAGCCTGTAAAAGCGCAGGCTCAGAGGGAACCTGGTGGCTGTCTACAAGTATATAAGGGGTGTACATCAGGACCTGGGTGAACGCCTGTTCACCAGAGCACCCCAAGGGATGACAAGGTCAAATGGTCACAAACTCCTCCAAGACAGTTTCAGGCTGGGCATAAGGAAGAACTTCTTTACTGTCCAAGCCCGAAACGCCTGGAACAGGCTGCTGCCAGAGGTGGTGCAAGCACCTACTCTGGACTCCTTTAAGAGATGTTTGGATGTTTACCTTTCTGGGTTCCTTTGACCCCAGCTGACTTCCTGCCCTTGGGGCAGGGGGCTGGACTCGATCTTCCAAGGTCCCCTCCAGCCCTAATGTTTATGAAATCTACGAACACATATTTTTGTCCTGTTAAAAATAAATTAGAACTACTACTAATACACTAAGGGCCTAGGACTTTATTATTCCATTTACGATTGAAGCAAAAATAAATGTAATTTTATTGCAATGAGTCAAAAATAATCTGCAGAAAAAGGCGCTTTATTACCAGGAGCAGCTAACAACAGGCAGCAGAATTGCTAAACAAAATATAGCTTGATTGGTGCAACATCAAGACCATTAAAAAGACAAGAGAGTCATTAACACTTGTGAAATGAAGAGTTTAGAAAGAATCAGGTAGATTCAAATGAGCCATGAAGTCAGGTGACTCGCTCAGAAGAGTCTGGCTAGAAATGCAGCTGCCACTGCCTGGCAACTGGTTTTAAACTTTGGGTGGAGCAAGAAGAGGTCCACCCCATTAGAACCACCCCTGCATACCCTTTAACTCTTATAATCCTGACACTTCATGTTAGATGCAGTCATCTTGCTAATACTGCACTTAACAATCAGTCATTCTACAATTTTTATCCTTGCTGCTGGGTAGAAGGATCTAGGGGCTAGATCCACAATAGGACTTGCAGTTTTAGGCTTCAAATTTCAAAATTCAGTACGTCAAAAAGGTCGCTCAGCTGCCTCCTGACTGCTAGTGGTCTTGGTGACTTTTAGGTCAAGTGGTAGAGGCTGTGCTATGCAGAAACAGTTTCAACCCTTCCTTCATCATAATTTTTCAAAAAAATGAACGATTCATTGGGTCAAGAAGAAAGTATGTATGAGAGAGGCAGTAAACACGACTCACTAATCTAATGGCTAGTGCACTCATCTGGGAAGTAGTCCTGTGTTCCAATCTCTATTCCATTAACTGTTTAGATATTTCATCCAATAAATATCATTACATCAGGATTAGAATCGAGGTCTTATCCCTTGCAAATGTCTCTCTCAGTTACTAGGCTGAACAGAAATGCTCACTCCCTCTTTCTCATTGCCTCTGTGGTCCAGTGAATCATTAATCCTTTTAAGCAAAGTGGAGCTGTGAGCAGAGTGGAATTGAGAGTGACCCTTCCATAATCTGGTTTTTATGTATGGGATGGAAGATAGAACCCTGAATGCCATCTCAACCCCATCTGTACAAACAAAGAAATTGCATGCAGTTTTCCTACATCTTGGGTAAGTGCTCTAATTATGAAATTATGATATAGAAGGTAGTGGACAGTAGCGGCATTTTAAAGGAAAGGAGTGACCTCTGCTCCATAGGCATATACCATCAGGCAATAATAAGTGTGTGCCAAGTTGAGGGAGGAACCAGCTGTCAGTTGTAAATCCAAATATTAGGCACTTAACACTTCTCAGACGTTTTATGAGGGACTATGTGTCTAATTAAAGACTGTGGATTCTGTTGCATGAACCAGACACCTAGAACATAGGCACTAGCCTATTCAACATCAAAGAACATAAGTCTCTCTGGATCTAGCCTTTAGTGGCTCCTCAACAGTTATTAATAAAAAATACCTTTATAAAGTTTACAGGAATTTTTAAAAAATCTAAAATCTAATTATTTCTAATTTTGATGATTTTCCTATTCAAATTTAGTCTTTTTAAATTTTTTTTAAAGATATGTCATCATTTGGACTGGAACCCTGCTTCATTTCCACCAAAAATTCAACAATCATCACCCCTCCATCAGAGTATCACTTGAATACTCTAACACCAAGATTTCCTTTTTGGACACCATGATCAATATCCAAGATAGTAAGATTTAAACTACCATATATAAGAAACCCATGGACCGACATACATATCTACGCAGAACCAGTAATCACCCTAAACACACCAAGGAAGCTGTAATATACAGCCAAGCTCTCAAATACTATCGAATTTGCAGTAAGGAGAATACCCATAATTGCCATCTCACAAATCTCAAAAGGGCCTTCAGCCAACAAGGACACTCCTCCAGAGAGATAGATTGCACTTTTGAAAGAGCCACATGAAGATTTGCTGCAGTACAAAAGGAAAATCTCCTGTGTGGCAGGAATGAGGCCATGGAGAAGAATGCACCTGAAGAGGAAGACAAACAGAGCTGGCAGGATGCCATGCTGAGCCAGAAGCATGGCAAAAACAGAGCCATGGCAAGGAAAAATGCTGCGCTGGAAAATGAAGAAAAACAAGAGCAATGGGTCTGGGAGAAGCCAGAACTGGTTCCCATGCCAATGTGCACATCCTTTATGGCGGCATACTGGTGCTGATTTGCCGGCCGGCCCTCAGAAAAAGGAATAAAAACCCCGACAGACCAGAGGCAGGGGGAACTGGAAGTGGGTTTCCCAGTGGGCCCCAAGTCACCAGAGCAGAGCAGAGCCTCACTGAGGCAAAGTGGTGGCAGCCCTAGGAAGCGGCCTCTGAAAATAAGCTAAGCCCAAGAGGACTAAACTACTTACCTGAGACAGTGCTGTGGATTCCAGTTGTCTCTGGACAGGAGGGGACCAACCAGAAACCTAAGGAAAGAAGAAGAGACAGACACTTGGACCCCAGCAAGTAGAAACCAGAGAGAGAGAAAAATGCACCCGGAAGCAAGGTAACCTGGGGTCAGGAAAGAGTCTAGGTCAGTTCCAATACGGCCTAGAAGAAGCCAGATGAGACACCATCTGAATGTGACTACTATAACTCAAAAGGCCAAGATAAAAAAACCTATACCATACCCAGCCCTAGAGAATTGGGAAATAACATCCTTGGTTGGTGCTAGGTGGGGTGTAGGGAAGGTAGAGCCCCAAAACAGGAAGATGGATGAGAAGATTGAAGGTGGGTGCCAAGAAAGGCGAGACATACCATCTTCCTCCCAATTAAAAAAGTTTATTCCAGCAAGACGTGAAAGGCGAGAACCCCTGAGGACCTTCCAAGAAATCTAACCCAGCAGCAAGTAATGACGAAGTCTGAAAAACCCATATGAACAAGACACACTGGTGAACAGCACAGGAGATTACAACCCCAATCCGTACACCATTAGTTATGACATATCACCCTTCCCTGGAACCTACATGGAAAATCCTCAAATAATTGCAACCCATAGTAGAAGAAGACCCATTTCCAGAACAACCCATCCTAGCCTTCAAACAAGCACTGAACCTTGTTAACCGCATCACCAGAAGGAAACTCCCTATGACCTAAGCCACACCGAATGGATCCAGACCATGCCAAGACAAGAAATGCAAAACCAGCCAACATATCTCCACCACCCCCACTATAACTACACCCCACAACAGAACCATCAACATTCCTGGATCTTACAGCTGCACCTCCAGAAAAGTTATATACTTCATCCAGTACACCAAATGCCCTGATGGAAAATATGTTGGAGAAACCAAACAACAACGGCGCACCAGAATGAACACACACCAGAAATCTATCAATGACAAGAATGCCCATCTACCTGTGGGAGCACACTTCTCACAAGACAATCACTCCCTCTCCAATCTCTCAGTTCTAATCCTCGGAACTTACAAAATACCTTCATAGATAAGCCTACGAACTTCACTTCATAAATCTACTGGATACACAAAATCATGGACTCAGTATAGACATTGGTTTAATGACACATTACAACCTGCCTGACATCTGATACAACAGGTACCTACCTAACCTGACCTCTTACATTCTTCTTTTCCCCAACCTTTTCTTTCCTCCCCTCCCCTCCCCTACTTTCCTGCCTTTTATCTCCCTGATTTCCTACTATTTCCTTCTTCATTGAGAGCCTCTTTCTTACCCTGTATATTTATCTCTATAATGTTTCCCTTTGGTCTTTTTTCCCCTGCTTTCTTCCCCCTCCCTCCTCTGCTTTACCTTTTGTTTCTCCTTTCTACCTTTTTATAGTTACACTACATCC
Organism: Crocodylus porosus; assembly: GCF_001723895.1. Classification (NCBI taxonomy): domain Eukaryota; kingdom Metazoa; phylum Chordata; order Crocodylia; family Crocodylidae; genus Crocodylus; species Crocodylus porosus. The sequence goes on along the minus strand of NW_017728909.1, from coordinate 30,909,384 downwards.
TCTCATACTTTGAGCTTCTATTCTATTTTTTTCACTCACAGCCTCTTTTCCACCCTGTATTCTGTAAGGCCCTGGCCATCTTCTTCCTTGTGGGTGGCTGCAGACATGCTGTGGGGCTGCTCCAATGTGCGGTAATTACAGTACATTGGAGCAGACTTGATTAATCAAGTCTGCCGGAGCATGATACTTACCACATTCCAGCCAGCCTCTAAGTCTCAAGTAGTAGTATTCACATGCTTCAAAATGGCAGTGGGGCGCTTGAACTAAAGCTCATCAAACAAGCTTTACTTCCAAGTGCTCCCACCACCATTTTGAAGCAGAGGGATGCTAATTCATCATGAGACACTGAGGCGCTTTAATTAGACTATCTCTAGGAGCTGCTCTAATTAAAGTGCCATCCCCCCAACCCCCAGAGTACATGCAAAAGTGCCTTATAACACCTTACTGTTTCATCAGCATTTAGCAGTCAAGGCAAAGGTGAGATATTGTTGTGCAGGGGAGCACAACAATATCTCACCTTTTGTTTCTTTTTTCTTATTCACTTGTTTTTATGGGGTTTTTTGCTTTCTTCTGTAAGCTATCTGAATCATTGTTGGGAATCATTGTTGGGATTTATAAATCTAATAAATACATCTCTACATGCTATCATAAGTTTTTGTAGTTAAAAGTAGCTAATAGGTAATCATAGTCCCAATTTATAAACATATTTTGATTGCATATTCTTCAAGCAACAAATCACTCTTTATATACTATAGTTCTTTATTTTTAAGCTTTATGGAGATGGTATGAACTTATTGCACATGGCTAGTTTAGCCAAACAGAGCCAGCATAATGTAGGCATGCACTACGGATGTTCCAAAATACAGCTTTGCTAATGTACATCCGTTCTGACCCACAACTTCCATCATTATTTAATAATCCTTCCTTTAATGTGTTTGGTAGAGACCATCAACAACATAAGTACAGTACAATATTATCGTAAATTAGTTCCTATCCAAAAAAACACAAGTTAACCACTTCCACAGAACACAACTTCTTTAGAATACTTAACTTGTTTGGCTCCCAGAGAGAACGGTATAACACTTCTGCAATTACTGCCTCTGTAGTTGGAACATAACTGTATGGATCACCATATTTTTATACTGTAACTCCTATTGCTTTGAACTCAGGTTCATTTGCATGTTTAAAAATTAAAGCTTTAGCTTTTTAACCTTAAAGCAACCCTTTTTTAGTCTTTCTTCTTTGGGTATCAGAAAAATTTATTTCAGTGAAACACTTTAAAATGAAACACACATTATAGTGTATTTTGAACGCTTGCATACTGTTGCGGGCTGGCAGTTATTTTTGAGAAAAGCCTTAAAATACAGCTGAAACATTGGGGTGAATTCCGTATCTAACACACATCTTTTTTAAGTTGAACTGTTTGTGGATAAAGGAATTGTAAAATATTATAAGAGAAAATTCAGCCAGATGACAAGGTAACTTCATACATTAATCAAATATTCTGTCACTGGGTGTGTGTTGACCTTAAATGTCAATTATCCTGGCTAGCATTTATCTTTACATACGAATGGCTCATAAGAATTACTGTTCTGAGTGGATTTCTTTTGATAGAAATGTCACAAGATTTTTGCAAAATTCTATCTTTTAACCTTGGTCTTTTGCTGCCATTATTCCCAGACCTTATTGTGGTTTCCTGCACAAAATTACATCCTTAAGCATAATAGTCCAGCATTTAATAGACACAGGACAATAAAAAGTCAACAGCAGGAGACAATATGTTTTATATGTGTAGTTAACTTTACACAGCACTGGAAAATATTGGCAAGTGGCACTTAATAATGGTACCCCTGGTTTCTTAAAATACATCTCAAAGAATACAAAGCCACAAAACACTTATTTTCTATAGTTACTCTTGGAGACTGATTTTCAGGGGTTCAAATGTTGCTTCTTAGATTACAATTTCAAGATGTTGTTCTGATTTCACTAATACAATTATTCTTCCCTGTTTATACTCTTTGTTTACTTTAAATCATTTCCAATTATTAATTGGATGGAAAGTGGTTTCATTTGAGACACATAAAAAATAACTCCAGACAGATGTAATTCCAATTTATTTACCATGTTGGTTTTGGGCTTGTAAGTTTTAAACAACACCAAAGTTGGAGAGTTTCCTGCTGGACTGCAGAATATCTAGTTCTGGAAAGTAAATGCAGTCATGGAAATAAGCCCTATAAACATGCAAGACAGGCCACAGGGATGTTAACAGTAGGACATTTAAGCTAGTGGCACACTGGCACCAGTCCCTGGAGTGAAACATTTCTGGAAATACTGCATTAAAAGCTGCCTTGAAAGAGTAATGATTCAAATGGAACTCAGATGCAACTGCCCTCAGTGATATCCCAGGACTGCCACCTGCTTCTTTGTTAGTGAAATCCTTCTCTCTTCTACTTAAAGATGTATCTTTTCTTTTTGTGATTTATCCTTATCAACCCAATCAGCATGTCTACACCTGATGCTACATGCCCATAGCAACTCACTACAGCGACGTTGTATCCACGGGTGTCTACACGTAACTGGCGGCTACTTCGCCATAGCGGCGCACTCCGCCATTTTACTGGGCTGCTACACCAAAATAGCTGCTAAAAATAACTGAGCTAGACATATGGCACAGTATGTGCAGTTACTGTGCTATGCTTTAGTACTTCCAAGAGGAGCAACAATGTTGCTGCAGGGCAACATGTAGACACACCCAACATTAGCTAAATTATTCTAACAAAAACATAAGCCATTTTTCATAGTCCACAAAAATGGCCCTAGAGGACATAAAACACTGGTTTGGTATATATGGTCATGTCTCCAACAGTGAACCCAACAAACATGAAAGCATGCTACCTACTGGGAGCATCCACACGTGTAATTAAAGCAGCTGAATAAACTCTGGCACAATTTGCACTAAATTTTGCTGCTCCCAGGCACTGTGTTTGTACATGGGCCCACGACTAAAACACGTTTAGCCAAGGCAGAGCAGCCCCAGATGGCAGGAAGCCCCGGGGTCAGCTTGCCAGCCCAGGGACCAATGACCCTGCTCAACATGCTGTGGAGAGGCTGGCTAGGGCAAATGAGAGTGTTTCAGTGTAGGGCAAGTCAGCAAGGAGCCCCCGCTCTGAAGCACATTTTGCCCCAGCCAGCCCCATCAGTGTCTATATTTGCATTGCAGCAGGGTAAACAACTCCACCGTAAGATAGTACTTGTGTCTGACAGTACTATCCTATGGCAGAGTTAATTAGTTTACTCCATCCTAATACCACCAGATGTATAGACGGTGACGTTTGACTGTGGTACTAATTAGTCAACTTGCAGGAAATGTTTCATGTAGGCACACCCACTGTCAACTATGTTAGTTCAAGTAGAATACTTCTATACTGAGGGTCCTGGGTTTCTGTGTGTATTAGATAAGTTTGTCTGAATAATACCTTTCAGAGATTAGAAATGTCATGCATATGTAAGTAGAGTGTATTCATTTAAGCTTTCACTGGCAATATGAATTATGCTATTATTTTGTCCTCAATGACAGCCTGTTGAAGAAGTCATCAGAAAGATCCCCATTAACTCCAATAAACTTTAGATCAGGCCCCTAAGGATTAAAATAGTAAAAAGAGATTACTAGAAAATATTTTATTCCTAACTGCATAAAACATGTTTATGGCCCTTACTACCTGCTAACTGAAATTATATTTTGTATATATTAAAATTATTCTCTTTAAATTTAGTGACCATTATACAATATTAATGTAATATTACTCAACTATATAAACAATAATCCTGTTTTTGTTGCTGCTCTGGGGTTATTACATTCAGTAATGTTAACTTTTGAGTCACAGTTGGAAAAAGCATTCAAGATTTTTTTTCGCAGCTCCATGCTGAACTCCTAAAAAAAGTTCTGTCGTGGCTTTGTTCTTATAACAACTTTTTTGTTTTGTGAGCTAGACATAAAACTACAAACTAAACAAACTACATTTGTGGCAAATAGTTTGGAAAACACTTATAAACTCCAGCTTTTGTATTCATACTTTTCATATTACTAATAAAATAACGGGTCTTTTTTATTAAACTGCCTTTTGCTTAAAATCCAAAAGTTGGTTTTGTTTAGCATCTGAAAGTTGTAACAGCGAAACTATATGCTGTTGGCCAGATCCTCCACAAAATAAGTCACAGTTCTATTCACTTCACTAATAAATCTGCTGATGTATACAAAGTAATGATCTGAACTGATCACCTAAACTGACTTATCTTACATAAACGAATACAATAAAATCAGTGAACAAAAAAGAAGTCTCCACATGAGAGAACTGTGTGCTTGTGTTTCTGTCTCTTGCATTTACCCTGAGATTAAAAAGTCTGTCAGTTTTGCACACACAAAATTGTCTTGAACACTTAAAGATGCTCTACACGGAAACCGGAGACATCACAACTGAATAGCTGCATACACTGATCTTTCCTTGAGATTTCCACAAGGTTCCACAATAAATTACTGAAAAGTCCCCGTCACATAATCTTGCATTTTAAAAATTCAGGGGTGCAAAATACAATTCTGACATGGTTTATATTAGCATAAAATGATTGAAGAATGTTCGTAGTTATGGCAGAACAGAGCTCTGAGTACTAAATCTAGCTTTTTATTCTACGGCTTCTTCATATTAAGACAAAATGTTATGCTACTGGGTATTCGCTGCCCTTAAAGTAAGCAGCATGTATGAGTTACATATTTTACAAAAAAAGATTGTGGTTAGGTAGACCAGGAGATAAATCTTTCCTTTGTTATCCAGAAGTTGGTTTGGTGCACGTTAAAAACTGCTCATTATTTTTAACTTTCCCTAGAGTGAATAATGTCTTCACAGCAAACAGTATAACCAGGTAGCTGAATTTCACACTGCTGGGAAAGCAGGAAACAAATACTGATTCTTCCCATGTGGGCTGACATCAGTCAGTGTGCAATCCTGAGAATCAGACATTGCTCATGATATCTTCCATTGGAAAAGTAACACTCTAATGGCCTGGTATCATCTTACTTAAGTTACTATGGATAATCTGCCAAAGAGAAAGCATGTAAATAATTATAATTTGCTTTGATCCTTTAACATGGTTCTTACTCATTAAATAGTTTCATTTTCAGGTTCCATTTCCTTTCTAGAGAAGATCTTTTATTTTTTTCCATATTAAATGTAAAGTGCATAAAAGTGAAAATGTTTCCCAAAGTTATTTTTTCCCTTAACCAAGTATTGTTAGGTTTTAGACAATCTGCTCTGATTATCTGTGATTTTATTTTAACGGTTATTAAAATACACATGGATTCTACTTTGGAAAGGTGCTGCTCCTGTGTTAATCATATAAAAACTAACAAGCTTTAAAGTCATGACAATGCTGTGGCATGGACCTAGCAAAGCAAAGAAATTAAGGACATAGCGCCTCAGACCTTTCTCAACAAAGTACTTCTTCTGAAAAAGCTGTTTCAACAAAACTGAACTGTTTCATGAAACTGCATCCATTTCAATGAAGTTTCTTGAAGCACAATATTTCAAAATGAAGAAAAAATGTCTTATTGGAAAACTGTTTAGGAGCACTGAAATTTCATTTTATTTTATTTTAAATTGTTTTTTGTTGTTTTTTATTTTTAAAATTATGAAAGATGATGTCTTTAGTGCTAACAGAAAATTTTTCTTTCTACATCAAATTGCCTCTTGTCTTTGTGGCAGAAGTGCTTCATGCCTTAAAATCAAATGCCAGCATTCCAAAATTTCCCAGGCAATGGAAAAGCCAAGCTCCAATTAAGATACAAGAGTGACAGGCCAGTCCCAAATCAGTGTTGCATTCTTTCTTTTGCTCTTCCATGCACTGCTTCCTCTGCTGCAATGCAACTCTCAGGAAATAAGACTCCATCCAGTTGTTCCATTCATGGGCACAACCCTGAAGGGCCAGGTACAGACATTATACTTTTACCTGTATAACTGACTGGAAATCAGTCTATCCCCATAACAGAACTGAGGTTCAGCATACACAGCTGGTCTACACCCATAAAAGAACAGAAGTTTGGCACACATAGACTAGTTAAAAAATGGCAGAAGAATAGCTAGTCTAAGAATAGCTTCTCCCCTACCACAGGATGAACATGTATTCTGTTTGCTACCAATAGAAAGTACGCTGCTTACCAAAAACCATGTAACTTGGATCAATTCTGCCTGAGCTTTTTGAATGTCTGTACCTAGCCAAGATGTCTGTACTAGATAGATCTCCAGCTTTAATGCCTGTGCTTCAGTCTGACCCACAAGGCAATGGAGGACCAGATCAAGAACATTTTGAAGCTTTTTTTTAAAAAGGATTCCATTACTGTAGTTTCTTCATTCCCATTTATGTGCATATATATAAGTAGCCTAATTTTGAAAAGTGGTGAACATTCAAGCCCATCACTGGAAATTTCAGATTACTCAATGCTTTTGAAAAAAGCAGGCACAAACAGGAAACAATTATTTGGAGGACAGGGATTAAAAGTTTCTCCCTCTATACACATTTACATATATATATGCTTTAGCCAAAAAATTTACTAGATTTAGCTGACAAACAGTTCCAAGAGGACCATTATAAATCACCTTCCAAAGTACCATGGTGACCTTTAACCAGTGTCTGGACATCTAGCCATTTCTAAGAATATTCCTATTGTGAAAATCAAGACCCTGATCCTTCCTGTGCATTCTTTGTTCTATGCCTGTGAGTAGACATGCAGTGTTCACTGGGATTGCTCATTTGCATGAAGTAAAGCCTGTCGTATATACTTGCAGGAGCCCAAACCTGTTTTTATGATATTGTAAAAGGCTGCTATGGCACAAACTGCTTTTTAGAACACAGGCCAGCTTCTGGAAGGGAAAGGAATTAGAGTCAAAATAATCTAGGAAAGTTTAAATGAAGAAGAAAAAGAAAAATGAATGGATATATTCAAAGTAATGAAGAACCTTTTTTTTTTATTCTTCTACTAGTAACTACCATATTTTCTCACATACAGTGCATCCTAGAATATATGCACCTTGTTTGTAAAAGGCACAATGAAGGGAAAAAAGATTTTTCCAGAGGTACATAGTGTAGGGCATGAAAAGAGCCTAATCTTCAATTGTTTCACCCTCCCCTTTCTGCTTAACTAATACTAAAAACCTACCTGCTGCTGAAGACTAGTTTGAATGGGCACTTTTATGCATGCTTGAGGGGTGGGGAGGCAGCACTTTAATTAGAGCAGCTCTGAGAGCAACTCTAATTAAAGCACTGCTGTGTCTCCTGTATGAGTGTCCCCATGCTTAAACATGGTGGCAGGGACACTTGAATTAAAGCTCACTCAACAAGCTTTAGTTCAAGAGCCCCGCAACCAATTTTAGGAGCGGGGCCAGTGACACATGAGACACAGGAGGCTGCTGGAGCATGGTACTGCCACACTCCAGCAGACTCGATTAATCGGGTCTGTTCCGATGCACTGGAAAATTCCAGTGCATCAGAGCAGCCTCTGTGCTCATGTATAGGCACCCAACAGGTAGATCAATGGTTTTGAAAAGAGTTAAAAAGTCTCCAAGGCTGTAAAATAAGGAGAGACCAGGAAAACCTAGCAGACAGAAAAAATGCCCCAAGAAAAGTTAGCTTGGTTACGGGACCATCAAAGCCATTGAAAAGGAAATGCAATTGTTCCTGCTTCTAGAGTGAAGAGCAATGGGCTATTTAGACAACTGACTCCCTCAGCTGCCTCAGTGCAATGCAACAACTGCTGCACAGTGCAGCAGGAAGCAAAGCAGGGTGCTTTTATCTCGGTCAGGAAATTGGCTTCCCTGTTTGATACAGGTACTGAATTTTGGGCAGGCTGATTTTGAGGGGAAAGGTGAATAATGTATATAAGAAAATACCGTATGTTTGCAGAGTGCTGAGGGATCAATTATATGAAGATCCTGAAAAAATGTTTTGTATTTTTTTAATGAAATTTGTTTGTGGCCAGTCAAACTCCATGTAACTGGGTCCCAATCTTTCTGGGACTCCATTTTAGGATTGTGACCTCCACTAGAAATTGAATTTCTAAGGAGCTTGCAAATTCACTTGTATGTGCCTTGATGCCACCTGGGTTTGCAACTCCTAGTTTCTGAACTGCAACTCTAGATGCAGTTGGCCATGCTACTGTGTGCAACAGAATGTTATTAAAACACTTTGGCAGCAGAGGAAAGTATTCAGTCTTAAGTCTCCTAACACACTGAAGCAGTATACCAGCAATCTGCTAATGCACGCCCTGTTTGCAGTTTATTATTATATGAGTTAGTACAAAATTCCACATTATACTTTTAAAACTGTCTATATTTTTGGTTGCATAAATTGTGGCTAAACATATTCAGGAGCAACTTTTCCAAAATGATCCATTTAGTTATTTGAAATGTTTATTTCCAACGTCCCCAAAAGTACAAGTCTACAACAACTGCACAGGGCTGGGAATGCTACAATATTTTAGTCTGAGGAAGATAGCAATGTTTGAGTTACAAAAGTGTAGAAGAACATCTGAAAGCAGTAACTTCTTCCTCCTCCCCTCCCCCCTTTTTTTGGACTCTGTAATTTAAAAAAAAAAATTAACTAGGTTTTTCTTTGCAAATACAATGAAAACAATTGTACTGCTGGTTTGAATGTTTCTGTGCTAAGTGTCAGCTGGAAACCATATTTTTCATAATATCATAATTCCCAGAATACAGGGATTTAGAGTAGAAACAATGACAATATTAACTCTGTGTGTGTGTAAATACACATAAAATACTAACTATATGGGCATGATAAAGAGGTCGAGTTCTCAAAAGCTTTCACTCTCTACGTATCTTATTTAGTTAGTCTATAAAGTGCATGTCTACCCTGCCTTCTCCAACATTAACTATAGTCAAACTCTGAAGGACTTTAATCCCTGACAAATCAGCCTATCAAATAACAGCGATACAGTGAAGCCCGCTGCGCCCCCAGTCCCCCA
>NW_017728909.1:30898665-30900345 GCF_001723895.1 Crocodylus porosus | reverse complement strand
ACTTCCTGCCCTTTGGGCAGGGGGCTGGACTCGATGATCTCCCGAGGTCCCTTCCAGCCCTAATGTCTATGAAATCTATGAAATAGTTCACAATAAGTCTTCACTTCAGTAAATTTTTCAACACAATCCCACATAACATTCTTATAAGCAACCTGATAAAATATATAGATGAGAATACTATTTTGATACTAGTATTAAAGTGACACTGTAACTATGACTGTCCAGAAAATATGCAAAAGGCCAGGATTTTTGTGGGTGATATAGTTTATTGGACTACCTGCATGCTTGGGATAGACTTAGACAAGCTTCTGATTATCACAGTACTTGCCCTAAGGAAGGATACTGTGATACCCAAAACATATCTTAGTTGGTCTAATAGAAGATATCACCCACAAAAAAAGTGTCTCTTACACATTGTGATACTAGTAACTTACTGAAAAATGTTCTCTAAGAACAGCTGTCCATACTTTGCTGTTAAACTGGGAGAATGTATCTTGTGGGGTGACAGAGGGATCTTTTCTATTGTAGTATTATTATTTATATTTCTGATTTGGATAATGAGTACAGTAAAACTTGCAAATAATACAAAGTTCAGAGGGATTGCAAGCATTGTGGAGGATAGATTTAACTTTCAAAATAATCTAGGGAAAGTGATAAAATGGTCTGAAATCAAGAAGATGAAATTCATGGGGAAAAGCAATTTCAGAGGACTGCACTAAGGAAGGAGAAATCAAATGCACAAAAACAAAATAGTGAAATTAGACAATACCATTGAAAAGCTAGAAGTTACAGTGAACTACAGCTGAATATGAGTCAACAAAGTTGCCGATGTACAAAAAAAAGGTTAATATAATTCTAGATTTTTTTTTAGGAGAAGTCCAGCAAGAAACACACTGGAGGTGTGACCTAGTCAAGAGCCTGACCAGGAGTTTGCCCGGGAACTGGCTGAGGCCGCCTGCTCCAGGACCATGGTTGTCATGGTCACTTCAATTACCCAGACATCTCATGGGAGGATCGCTCAGCAAAATCCGAGTGGTCGCAAAGCCTCCTATTGTGTGTGGATGACCTACCAGACTCAAGAAGTCTACAGGCCAACGAGAGGTAAAACACTGCTCAACCTGGTACTGGCTACGGGGGACGACCTAATCAGCAACCTAGTGATCAAAGGCAAGCTGGGTGACACAATCCACCCTAAAGCTGGCAAGTCAGTCAGCAACACTGAAAGTCCTTGACTTCAGGAAAGCCGACTTCGACAAGCTCAGGAGGCTTGTCAGTGAGGACCTAAGGGACCATGACTCCAGGGGAAGGGGAGTCCAGGAAGAGTAGTTGCTCCTCAAGGGAGCAATCCTCAAAGCACAAGCTAATTCAATTCCATCTCAGAGGAAAGGCAGCAGGAGGGCACAGCAGTCCCCCTGGGTCACCAGGGATCTAGCAGACCTCCTGAGGCTAAAAAGAAAGGCCTATAAAGGATGGAGGATGGGATTTACCTCCAAGGAGGTGCCAATTGTGGTCTTGGGTCCACCATGATCTGCTGGCTGGGAAATTGGCTCCGTGGTCGGACCCAGAGGGTAGTAATTGACAGAAGTCAATCATCATGGTGCCCTGTGACCTGTGGGGTCCCTCAAGGCTCTGTCCTTGGACCCATATTGTTCAACATCTTCATTAATGATGTGGACATTG
>NW_017728909.1:30884301-30898490 GCF_001723895.1 Crocodylus porosus | reverse complement strand
TGATCAGAGGTCAGGAAAACAGACCTTACGTCAACAGGCTGAGAGCCACGGGGCTCTTTAGCCTGGAAAAGCGCAGGCTCAGGGGTGATCTGATGGCCACCTATAATTTATCAGGTGTGACCACCAGTATCTGGGGAAACATTTGTTTACCACAGTGCCCCAAGGGATGACGAGGTCGAATGGTTATAAACTACTGCAAGACTTTGCAGGCTGGACATAAGGAAGAATTTCTTTACTGTCCAAGCCCCCAAGGTCTGGAACAGCCTGCCATCAGAGGTGGTTCAAGCACCTACACTGAACACGTTCAAGAGTAAATTGGATGCTTATCTTGCTGGGATCCTATGACCCCAGCTGAGTTCCTGCCCTTCTGGTGGGGGGCCTGGACTCGATGATCTTCCCAGGTCCCTTCCAGCCCTAATGTCTATGAAATCTATGAAATCTATGAATCAGTACTGGTCAAGCCTCATTGGGGTACTACACATTAAGACAGTGGGTAGAAAACAATAATAGATTTAGAAAACATGATGTTTGAGTGCAAGTTGAAAGAATAGTGTTTGTTTAGTCTAGAAAAAAAGGAGATCTAGAAGAAACATGATAACACTCTACAAGGCTACATATAGACATTAACCACCCCCCCACCCCCCGAAGTGGAATCAATCTAAATTACTGGTTTTCTGTAAGTGACCTAGGTAAGATGGATAGCAAACAGTATATACATTCACCCCTTGGTGAGGGAAGCAAGAAGTTCACCTTCACTGGCCAAGACCTACAGGTTGAGGGACTCCTTCATGCTTCCCAGTATTCTCTGTGGGCTCCCCAGACTGCTAGAGCCCCCAGGCCACCCCTTATTTGCTGCCAGGCACAGGCAAGCATGCTCCAACATACAAACGCCCCACCACAGTAGTACTCCAGGACCCTGTAGATGCAAGACAAAAAGCCTTGCAGCACTCCAGGTGCACATGGTCCGGGTACCTGCCAGCAGTAGTCAAGCTGCAGAGGTCACAGGGTTGATTCCATACAGACAAAGTCCCAATGTTCAGCCCCTGCCACATCAACCCACCAGAGAGGCAAGCTGCCCACACCAGCTCTTGCTCAGGGCAGAGGGGAATCCATGCTGCAGTCTGGGTGTGGCCACTGAGATGTGGTATGCAGGAGCCAGGGTCAGGCTCCATGGGACTGTGCCCAATCACATGGGCATGGGGATCCCTGGCTGCATGTGCAGCAGCTATAGTTGAGCTCCATGGGACTGTGTCCAAGAGTGAATCTCACCCAGGCTCATTGCTAGGTACATGTTTACATTGTGGGGTGTTTCATGATGAGGTGCGAGATTTCAGCCTCAGCATTGCATCAAACATGCTGTAATAAAACTTGGCATTGCCATTTTTTGATTTACTATGAAATTATTTGGTGGAGAGAGCAGGTTGGATTTTTCACATGGATTTTTTTTTTTATCGTCCACCTCAGGTAAGTAAAATTCATCCTAAAACCAAAAATATTTGGTACCAGAAACATCTGCGGCCAAAGGAGAGGAAAATGTTGAAGAAAGCAGACACTTTCTGTGAAAAAAAATCATTTAGTTTTCTGAGAAAAGTTTAAACAGAAAAATTTTACTAACCCTGTTTTTGAATCTGGCATCCAGACCCCACTGGTATTCTAAAATCTTGCTCTACCAACCTGGATAAATTGCATAGAATTTAAGGCTAGACAGGAGAAGACAGAAGTACAACTCACCCCTGAACTGTAATAATAAACATTATCTAGTCTAACTTTCTGCATAACGGCCCACTGGAATTCATCCAGCAGTTAAAGCTAATAACAGGTTGAAGTAGAATATATATGTTAGAGAGGACCATATACAAGAATCTGTACTAAGAAAAAAATACCTGGTTCAAGTAAATTCTAGTTCTTTATAAATCAATAGGGCCCAGAGGCCCTTTGCACCAAATGCAATACAAACATCCTGAACAGACAAACCCAGTCTTGAAAAGGTTACAATCTTAAGCAGCCTGGGGTAAATAAGGTGTCAGAGTCAAGAGTTTAATGGTGTAATAATACATGCACGTTAATGCAGCAACACTGACTTTAATAGAGCTATGCTGATTTACACCAGTTGAGAATATAGCCCAATGAGCAAGCCTCCTCTACAAATAAATAGTAAAAACAAGCGTTGTACACTTCAGCGGATCTTGATTAAAAAAAAAGAATTTCTGAAACCAAGGCTGTGTTAGAATGTTTGTAAGAAAAATACCTGAAAGGTGTGTACATTTACTTTATATAAAACAGTAAACAGAAATACACAGGTAACAAAGGCTCTTGTTTGATGTCGTAAATAGCTGTTAGCTGTACTTAAGTTAAATGCTGGAAATGAAGCATTGCCTGAAGGGTAACATTTGGTCTAATTTCTTCTGTTCCAAATGAACTGCAAAATAATCTGCCTATTTTGTTAACAAGAGGGTCAATGCTAAAGGGCAGGCATCAGTAGGAGGTAGCAAAATCACCTGGAACTATGATTCAGGCAAGTGACTACATAAACTGAAATCAGATTGACATATCTGTTGTAGACTGTTCAGATGGAGCATCTGGAAATAAGCTCCCTAAATAAAAAAATGTGTTGGGAATGGAAACACATATATGAAAGTCCTGAATAATTTATGGAAAATTCCTATAAAATCAAATATAAAATAATTATCTCTACATAGTATTTATGATCCAATATATACAATTTAATACAAAATATTATCCCTGTTATAGACTCCGGGATGATTCAAAAATCCTACTAATTTTTATGACCTTTAAGAATAATATCTATAAAACCTTTATACTTTCTGTACACCTCTACTGAACTATGCTATAAATCATTGTTTAAAAACAGTGCTGTCCAACCTCCAAGCAGCCGGGGGCCACACACCCCATGGCCTGCACTAGCAGGGCTGCACACTACACAGGCCATACCAGAGCAAGCCATGGGATGCACAGGCCCCTGAGATGCACAAGTGCCCTCTTCCTCCCACCCTTCCTCCACCACCCACACAGTCCTGCACCCACATTACGCTCCCCATGCTGTGCGGCACTACCTTTCTCCCTGGGGCAGAGCAGAAAGCAACAGTCAGGGGAGGCATGGGGGAGCCCAGAGCCCTCAGCTGCTGTTGTAGCTGAAGTAATGAAAGGGACCCCAAGAGCAGAACCCCAGTGGCCACAACTTAACCCCTCATGGACCACATGAACCCATTGGCCACCAGTTGGACAGCTCCAGTTTAAAGATAAGGTATATTACTCTGATTAAAATAATAAATTGGCTACTGTTTCCTCTGACAACATTTGTTGGCCTTGGAGTAATTTTCAAAATAGCCTGGTATGTAGGAGAAGTAGATTGCTGGTATACTAGATGCAGCAGTTTACTGAATACCTACATACATTTCAGTTTATTCTTTCTGTCTTATTCTAGTCTCTTCTCTCTCAAAACTGCTTTACAGAATACATGGAGGCAATATGGCTATAATGCCAAAGTGATCTGGTTCCAGATTAGAGATGTGAAAGTTTAAATGGTGAAATGATTCAACAGTAAGTATATTTATACCATCAATGCATTACAGTTAATGTTGAGTGCCAGACACAGTCCAGAAGGGAATGGAAGGGAAGCAGTGCAGTGCCCCAGGAAGGCAGCTAGTTACAGCATGCAGCTCTGCCTCCACTGCACTGCTGATTTAGGAGGGGGGGAGGAAGGGTGAATGAGGAGAGGGCAGAGAGGGGACTAGTCACAAGACACAGGTGCTAGATATGTATTATTTGTTACCCATTTAGCCAATACCATTAGAGGAGTTTAAATGGGTAATTATTTAAACAATATTTTCATTGCTATTCCAGATATAACAGGGTGGAGCACAACAATCCCAAATATGGTCTCCATCTTTTTTATTTTTGATCATTTCAAAACTAATTGTAAAAAACAGATGGGAAATGTAGGCTGTTTTCTGAGCTTGCAAAAAATAACACTGTGTCCTGATATGAAGAGGTGAGGAAAAGTGTTATGTCTAGGCCCAAAGTTTGCAAGACGTCTACCTGAGGTTAGATTGTTATTCAGTGTCTCAGTAACAACAGGGCTAATTGGTACTCTTGTCCTCTCTGCTTTTGAATGATGAGGCATATTGCAGCTTCAGTCAAATTGCTGGTTGATTCTTTCATGAGCTGAAAACATACTCAATAATTTAATCATTTGGGTTTGGCTAAATTAAAAACTGTATATCAGTAAATGGTTTTAATGGGTCATCAGCTTGCACAGCAATCTAACATTAAAGTAAGAAATTGTTTTCAAGTTTATGAGAAACCAACACACAGTATTTAAGGTTTTAACTAATAAGAAACTATTAGTATAACAGTACATGAAAGCACTGGCCCATTATTTTCATGCATCCCTTTCTTGCACTGAAGATATCATTAGCTGTAATCTCTAATTAAGGATTTGTTTCTATTACTGTATGTCCTACCTCCCAGAGGAGAAAAAGCCACAGACTGAGAATGGAAAAAACAACTTGAAAAAGGTCTAAACCTGAAAGATAACTTAGCCCAGATGGGAATGGAAAAGGTTAAGACCTAAACAAATTAAGTTGGTAACCATTATTGCATCTGGAAACAGCCTGTGTTCAGTGCTCACTGACAAGTCTTGATCTTGCAGACAACACTGCATGAACTAAATTAGTGGGTCCAGTACTTTCTGTTTTTTCTAAGGATAGATGGATTCATTTTTTAATTATGAGCTCACCCAAACAATATAGGTTTGGAAGCCTGACTTCAAATTTATTGATCTCTTTTCAAGAGAGATCGAAAATAAGGAGCAGAGGGAAAATCCACTGAACAATAAAGTAAAAATGGCTCATAGGGCATGTCCAGACATCCTCGGGAAACCAAACTTGTCCACATACAAGTAGCAGCCGTGCACCCTGTACCAACACTACTTGTCCCCAGGGAATGCCCATGCCACACACTCTTTGCCATGCAGTAAGTTGCCCCAGATGGGGTAGGGAAGGCTGGGGCCAGCACTGAGCCTGGCTGGCAGCAGAGTATGACTCTGGGTGGCCTGGCTCTGTTTTTCAGCAGCGTGCGCTGCCCGAGTGTGCGTTACTCCAGTTTTCCTTTCTGCATTCCTGGATATCCAGGGGTCAAAAAAACCTAGAAAAAAAAAACAGGCACAGCGTGCACTTGGGCAGTGTGCCCTTACAGCATGAAGAACACCAGACTGTGCATTATATACCACACAACCGCACTCATCTGGACATGCCCACAAAAGCATGTAGAGTGAAAAAAATATAGTGACCAACTTGAACAGAACTTTAATGGTACTAAGGGCTGAGAACATAAAATGGTGTCTCTTTTCCCTAATAATGGGTCTAGAATTTTATTTAGATAAAAATACATATTTTTATTAATAACCTGATGATCAGACTTTCACAAGGATGTATATACCATCCTAGATTAACATCCCCAGGGATCACACAAGTATCAGTTTATGTGCCTGGTCATTTCTAATTCTTGCCCCAGATCACTCTTGGAAAGCAAGTGGTTTAAATGAGAGGTTGAAAGTCAACATGGTCAGATTAGGTCTGTAAACCCCAAAATAATGTGAGAGGTTCACAAAACACAAAACTCCAATGGGATCACCATCCTGTTTTTTTCTTTTGTCCATCTTTAAAGGAAGAAATTAATATTGATGTTCTAAATTATCAGTAGAAGATTTGTAAGAATCCTTATTATTAAGCAGATACAGTAGCCTCTGTCAAGGTTGCAAATACCTTCAATTACAAAGCCCTCTTGTAATGCCTTCCTCACAAGTTTCCCAGTAATTTTGACTTAGAGATCAGTTATCTGAAATTTTCCATACTCTTACGTATATGAAGAATATCTTCACAGGACACATCTACATGTGCAATTAATGTGAAAAAATAAACTCTGGAGTTTATTTGCTGGAGTTTATTGCTCCCAAGCACACTGTTTAAATGTGTGCCTGGGAGCAATAAATTCTGGAGCAATAAACTCTAGCATTTATTGCCGTTTGAATGTGCACCTAGAAGTACAGCACATTGAGCCAGGTCGGAGCAGTTCCAGGTGGCAGGGTGGCCCAGGGGTCAGCCTGCCAGCCCCAGGCTGCTCCCCCTAGCCCAACATGCTGTGGAGGGGCTGGCTGGGGCACAAGGGTGCTTCAGTGCTGGGCTAGCCATCAGGTAGCCCCCATATGTTCGTGCCTCAGCCAGCCAGGGAAGCACATGTAAATGCCAAGATGTTTTCTGTGCAGCCAATTGGTCTATGCATAGTATATGTCTCATGTAGATGTACCCACAAAATCTGAAGAAAATCTATAAATCTGTTTTTGAATTATAGGCCATTAAGTTAGCCATTTGAAATGTTGATTTTTATCTATTATTTTTCTCTTCCTTTAGCTGAGAAAAATGATTTGTTACCACCTTTCAAATGTTCCACAACGCTTAAATCTCCTTGAAAGTATATAACAGCTATATAATTGCAAGTGATTTTTTTAAACTATTTTTTTTCAGTGAAAGATAAAATATAGAGCTCACGTTGTTGGGCATCTGTAGATTTAAATAAACCCAATGAAATAAAGACAGCTGAAGTCAAAGATTTTAAAGTCCTACTTAGGCATCAGTAGAGTGATCAGTCAACAATACAGAATATTCCCACTGGTAGATCACCACAAGAGATTCATCAACATAGGAGATATTGGTCATAGTTACAAATTTCAGAGAATTGCAACTGGCTCACAACAAGAATGAAATATTCAGCTTTCTAATCTACAATCTTAATTTCACCATCAAACCCAAAGTATGACTAAATACAGGGATTAAATCTATAGGTGCATCTACATGTGCACTTCACTGTGGAGTAGACTAGTTAGCTCTGCAGTAAAGCATTACCATCTACACATGCACCGGTATTAAGGCACAATAAACTCATTAACTCAGTCATAAGAGTCGGGGATAGTACTATCCTATGGCAGAGTAAGTAACTGTGCTGAAATGCACATGTAGATGGTGACAGGGGCTGCTTGAGACACAAGACTCCTAAAGGTCAGGGGCTCCCTGTCACCTAGCTACACAGCTCCACCCTCTTATTACACTCATGCCCCAGCCTAACTTCACTACCCAGAGCCTGGGGAACTCCCATGCTTCCTGCCAACCTGGGGCTGCTCCACCCTGGCTCAAACTACTGCCGTCCTGGGCACACATGTAGATGCTGTGCCTGGGAGCAGTTTCCTCTGGATCAAACAAGTCCAGGATTTATTGTGTTGCATTAATTGCATGTGTAGATATATCCAGAGTCACCCAAAAAGAATCTCGTTTAAGAAAATTACAGACTACATCCACCTAAGATGTTCCTCATTGTTATTGTAAAATCTTCAGTTGACTTTGACAATATAGACAGGTCCCATAAATCTTCTGTCTCAGACCTGCCTACTAGGGGTGTATGAAATAGGCTGTATTCAATTCAGATTCATCCCAAATTGGGGACAATGATTCGATTTGTTGATTCGGATCACTGTCCCAATTCGATTTGGCCAAATCTGAATCTAAAGATTCAATGCTGATTCGGAGAATCAGTGATTTGGCCATAGATACAGCTTTAAATATTTTTTCTACATACCTTGAGGTATCAGGCGCAGCTTGTGAAAGCTGTGATGGTGGGGTGAATGGAACGTCCCACAGGAGCATGGGGGTGCGCATTGCATGCTCGGCAATGAACCCGAAAGTGGACTAGAAGTACTTCCAGTCCCCTTCCAGGTCCACTGCTAAGCGTGGTGCCCCCCTCCCCCGCACATCCTGTAGCTCAGCGATCTGCCATGGGGGGACCCGAGGTACCCCCCCCCAGACCCAGGAGGCACCAGTCGCTGAGCCAGGGAAGCGCGGGGGCCTGCACACTCCCTAGCAGACCTGGAAGTGAACCAGAAGTGCTTTTGGTCCACTTCTAGGTTTGCTGCCAAGTGTGCTGGGTACCCCCCCACACTCCTATGGGATCCTTCATCCGCCCCGCCGTCACAGCATTCACAAGCTACCTGGTACCTTGAGGTATGTAGAAAAAACATTTAAAGCTGTGTCTATGTCTAAATTGTCAAATCTCTCCGAATCGATTTGACGGGTTCCGATTTGATTCAGAGAGATGAAAGAGTCTCCTGATTCAATTCAGATTCAGAGATTCAGCCACTGAATCAGGCCAAATCTCCACCAAATTAAATCAGCAACTGAAGCTTTGCACAGCCTTACTGCCTGCTATCCTTACCTCTTATTTTTTGAAGGCCCTGAGCATGTAGCTGGATCAACACATTTCTGGGCCTCCTGTCTTCTCACAACGTAGTTGTGGGGGACTTATATACTACAAGATTGAGGTTCAGGATGTCATTCACTTCTTTCCCACCATTTTACTTCTGGCCATTCTACATCCATCTCACTTCTCTCTATTGACCTTCCAGAAGACTCAGAAATGCCTTCTAAACCTTTTTAGCCACTGTACCTTCCTGAGCTAGTGACCTGCTGTGATGTACTTCAGGTTTTATTGTAATATATTTCTGTGTATATTATGTTTTTTGCAATAATGTTGTATGCCTCAGTTTCCCCCTGGCTAATATATACAGTAGGAAAGAATGGATTGAAGAAACAGTGAAGAAAAGATCTGCCTACCTAAGGGATAAGACAAGGGGGTCCTTTAGCATTGATATAGTATTGAATAGCTTTGTGGACATATCAATTAAAGGTGATATGTCCAGAGGAGATGGAGATAAACATGGCAATGAGAGAAGTGGGCAGTGCAGGCTGAACAAATACGCTCCAGAGAGAGCCTGGAGATTGAAGTGAGTGAACAGCTGTGGATATTTGGGGCTTGGGGCCTAGAAAGTCTGAAAGGGGAACAGCTGTGTAACTTTGGGTTGCTCACCACTGTGTGGGCAAGACTGGAGACAGAGGGACTGCTTAACCCCATTGGTGGTAGGGGCAGAGGCTGGGTGGCATTGGCCCCATTAAACCCCTTTACTGAAGAGATTGTTTGTTTTGCTGCTTGAAACTTAAAGTTGCACTTTTAAGTTTCCCCAACAGGAGGTAAATCCCCAACAGGAGGTAAATCCCTTCACTCAGAAGCAAAACCAGATACTCACTAATTGAGTCAGTCATGAAGTACCAGGGAAGGTGAGAGACCAAAAGGCTAGGGTCTGGGAGTCGAAGAGAGCCTGGGCTACCCACCTGCTCTAGAACCCATGCCTGGGATGGTTTTAAGGGGCACTTGCAGAGGCCAGACAAGGCCAAAGCAAGCAGCTCCTTCTGAGGCTGCTCTGTGACACCTGCCCAATATCTTCCAGCTGGTAGAGAGAATCTGCAGTTGGCTAATAGCTAAAGATTCTCCTGACACCTACCTATCTCATGAATCATAAACAAATTCAGTGAGAGCTACAAAAAGACTATGAATAGGTAGGAGGTAATCTGGGGACACCGTGGAGACTACCAAGTGAGCTCAAGCATGTATGTGGATTCTTAAGTTGTTACCAGCCTCAGAGAATTCCATTGAATTCTAGTGAGGAAAGTTTTCAGTTCATGTTGGGACCTGTGATGCACAAGGACAGTTCATATACAAGAACTCACCCATTCTTATCTCTATACCAGACTCAAAAATCAAAGGGAGATAAATTACCACACCTTTTTAGGGTAGATTTCTTGAAGTAAAGTTATACCATCTTTTCACATAACTTTCCTTGGATTTTTGTATACATGCTTCCACCACAGCACCAGGCACTTTTAAACGTGCTCAGGGGCTGCGGTGCATACATTTGTATTCACAGCAAAATTCATGTCTGAACTAAGAAAAGGGCAGCTGTTCACTTTTGAACTAAAACACATCAAAGGTGTTTTAGTTCAAAAGCGCACCACCGCCATTTTCTCAGTGTCGATGCATATGTGACATAGCACCGGGCACATCAGCTCACATGCAGAGCAGACTCGATTAATCTGGCATGATCTAGATTTCTGCAATGCCAAAGCAGACAAAAGTATGTGTATTTATTAACAGAATATCCTGTCGAAGGTGGTGAGACAGAACTGTTCTTGCAGTATCATACATCTAAGTCACATATGTAAACTTTGGGGCTTCCCTAATCAAATCTGGCATGGTGCATGTTTTGTTAACCACTGGCTTGCATCCATAACATAAAAGAAGATAGACCATGTCTTGATTGTCCTCCTATATCCCTGGCGCTCAGCTTTTCCCTGGGCTCCTTCCCTGCTCCTTCCCAGCATGGAAGAAAGCGGCTCCTCACCCACCCCGTGTCCTGCACTCCCTGCTGCAGCCACTTGAAGCCCATGCAGAGCTGTCCGGAGAAGGCACAGGCAGCCCCAGGTGGGCTGCAAGTGGCTGCAGTGCAGAACACAAGGAACAAGGTGAGCAAGGGGCCACTTTCCCAGCCCCCTCCCCAGGCTCAGCACCAGCTTCTAACCTGGCTCTGCTGCTAGCCTGGGCCCCACGCCAGCTTCAGCCTCACCCATCAGGGCTGCATGTGGTGACAGCAGCTGCAGCCCCCCCCACTTGCCATGCTGGGCAGTGTTTGCCACTGCCACCTGTGTGCTGCCCTGCACACGAGCTGTGGGTGGGCAACAGCAGCCAACACTGAATTGTTCTATAAAATTGTTTTCTATAGAATTTATAACATCAGCTAAATCACAAAAAAGTAAATTGTACCTATTTACTATTTGAGATCAAATATAAACAAATCTCTCCCTGTATGAGAAGACATACAGGGAGCATCTACATGAGATGCTTTACTGAGCAACAGAGCTAATTATTGTGCAGTAAGCATCCATGCCTACACATGCAGACGCTTACTGCACAGCAATTGGTTCTAATTATGAGTAAATTTGCTCCCTGCAAATGCAAGTAGCAACTTTACCCAAGATTACTTACTGCACAGTAGCCTATGTAGACACAGTAGACACCTGACCAGGAGCAAATGTGCTCCTCTTAAGCCGGGCAGCAGGAAGCAGGAGATTGCTTCCTGCCACTGGGAAATGCCTGCTGCCAGGGCAGACTCCACCACTGGAGCCCAGGAGAGGACAACGTCCCCCTGCCCTGGCAGCAGGAAGCTCCCAGCCCCCACTGTGTAATCACAGGACCCCAGCTTAGAGATCCTTCTCTCTCAGCACCAGCTCTGTGGTCATGGGGCCGGCACTGGGACATTCTTCTCTCCCAGGTTCTCCCAACACCAGCCCTGTGACTGCAGAGCTGGCACTGGGAGAGAAGGCTCTCCCACCCCGGCCCTGTGACTATGCAACTCGAGCTGGTGAAAAGAATCTCCCCATGACTACAGGGCTGATGCTAGGAGATAAGGATCTCCTGGCCCTACAATCGCAGAGAAGGGGCTGGGAGTTCCCTGATGCTGGGGCAGATGGACATTGTCCCTGGCTGAGTTCCAGTGGCAGAGCCTACCCAGGCAGCAGATTGCTCCTGCAGGCAGGGAGCAATGTTCCAGCCCCCACCAGGAGACAGGCCCCTGGGCTCTGGCCCCTGGGCTAGTACCCAAGAGAAACCTAGAGCTCCCCCTGGCTGCTGCAGGGAACTGTTGCATGGCTGTAGAGAGCAGGAGCAATCTGCTGCTAAAAGCAACAAATCTGCTCCTGCATCCCCACATGTGTACACACGTGCCCAGGAGAATTTACTCTTGGGTTGCTTGCTTGAGAATAAACTGGTCCCAGATTATTTGCACATATAGATACACCCACACACAAGCCAAAAAATTACATCTGGTGAGTACCCAACTGGGTCTAGTCTAATCTGTCTAGGTTTTTATACTATAGTTTCATAGCTTCTAGAGCTGAGCAGATCATCGAGTCCGACCCCCTGCCATGGCAGGAAAGAGTACTGGGGTCAAATGACCCCAGCAAGGTGTACATCCAGCCTCCTCTTAAAGACCCCCAGGGTAGAAGCCAGCACCACTTCACTTGGAAGTTGGTTCCAGATCCTAGACACCCTGTGAAGTAGTGCCTCCTGATGTCTAATCTAAATCTACTCTCTTCCAGCTTGTGACCGTAATTTCTAGTCAACCCTGGTAGTGCTCGGGGGAACAGGGACTTCCCCAGTGCCTGCTGGTCCCCTCCAACTAGTTTGTAACAGGCCACTAGATCCCCCCTCAGCCTTTCTTGTGGAGGCTGAACAGGTCCAGGTCCCGTAGCTTCTCCTCATCGGGCCTGCCCTGCTGCCCCCTGATCATGCAAGTGGCCCTCCTCTGGACCCTCTCCATGCTGTCCACTTCCCTCTTGAAGTGCGGCACCCAGAACTGGACACAGTGCTCCAGCTATGCCCTGACCAGTGCCGCATAGAGGGGGAGGATCACCTCCTTGGACCTGCTTGAGATGCATCTGTGGATGGATGACAAGATACAGTTGGCCTTCCTGACTGCACCCCCACACTGCCGGCCCATGTTCATCTTGGAGTCAATGATGACTCCAAGATCCTTTTCTGCCTCTGTACTGACAAGAATGGAGTTCCCCAATCTGTAGGCATGGAGCCAGTTGTTCCTCCCCAGGTGCATCACCTTGCACTTGTCAGTGTTAAATCCCATCCCGTTCTCATCCGCTCACCCCTGTAACCTGTCTAGGTCCAATCACAGCCTATTCTTCTCTTCTAGTGTGCCCACATCCCCCCACATCTTAGTGTCATCAATTTGAACAGGGTGCTTTTTACCCCCTCGTCCAAGTCGCTGATGAAGATGTTGAACAGTGCGGGCCCGAGGACCGAGCCCTGCGGAACGCCACTGCCCACATCCCTCCAGGTCGAAAATGACCCATCCACCACCACTCTCTGGGTGCGGCCCTCCAGCCAGTTGGCGACCCATTTGACTGTGTGGGTGTCGACACCACAGCCCCCCAGTTTCTGAATGAGAATGGGGTGAGAGAGAGTGTCGAAGGCTTTCCGAAAGTCCAGGAAGACTATGTCCACTGCTACCCCTGCATCTGAGGGTTTGGTGACCTGGTCATAGAAGGCCACCAGGTTGGTCTGACAGGACCTGCCACTAATGAACCCGTGTTGGTTTCCCCTAAGCATAATCTCCCCTGCTGGCCCCTTGTAGATTTGCACCAGAATAATTTTCTCAAAAAGCTTGCCCAGGATCAAGGTAAGACTAACTGGCCTAGTTTCCTGGGTCCTCCTTCCTCCCCTTTTTGAAGATGGGAACCACATTGGCCCTCTTCCAGTACTCTGGCACCACACCAGAGCACCACGAGTGCTTGTAAGCTGTGCCGGGGTCCTGCAATGACCTCAGCCAATTCCCTCAGTACTCTAGGGTAGAGATCGTCTGGACCAGGTGATTTGAATACATCCAGTCCTTCCAGAAGTTCCCTGACTAGATCCTCCCTGACCCTTGGCCTAGGTGCGCCTCCCCTGGAGTTTAAGGGGGGCCCAGTGGTGGGGGTGACTGTTCTGGTCCCTGCTTAGGAAAATGGAGGCAAAGAAATCATTAAATATGTTGGCTTTGTCATCTGGTATGATGACCAAATTTCCTAACATGTCCTGCAGAGGCCCCACGTTACCCGGTACCTTCTTTTTGCCCCCTATGTATTTAAAAAAGGACTTCTTGTTGTCCTTGATCTGGGAAGATAGTCCCAGTTCCATCTCCGCTTTGGCCTTCCTGACTGCCCCGAGCAACTGCGGTATAGTTCTCCCTGGTGATGGCCCCTCCCTTCCATTAGGTGTACGCCTCCCTTTTTGCTAGGAGACATTCCCGGATGCTTTTGGTGAGCCATGGGGTCTTGTGTGCCCTCCTGCTCCCTTTGATCCGTGTTGGGATTACCTCCCTTTGGGCTTGGAGGATCGTCTCCTTAAAGAGCGACCACTCTCCTTGGACAACTGGCTCCCCTCCCCTCCAGGACCTCAGTGCTTCCCCGACTATTCTCCTTAGCTCATTGAAGTCTTCTGTCCTGAAATCTAGGGCTGCTGCCTTGCTGTAGGCCTTTGCCACCTTGCGCTGGATGGTGAAGTCCAGCAGGCGATGATCACTTTCACCCAAGTGGTTGAGCACCCGCAGCCCCCTCACCAGGTCATCACCCGTGGCCAGCACCAGGTCCAACAAGGTGTCTCCCCTGGTGGGGCTGTGCACCTCCTGGGTTAGATGGAGGTCCTGCATTCTGGCTAGGAACTTACATGAGCGGTCAGAC
>NW_017728909.1:30833517-30855629 GCF_001723895.1 Crocodylus porosus | reverse complement strand
ACTATGAAACTATAAGTTCAGGTTCCCCATGACAACCACATCCTTTGACTTCACTACCTCCATGAGCTGACTTAAGAATTCCTGGTCAAGCTCTTCCCCTTGGTTGGGAGGTCTGTAGTAGATCCCCACCGTTAAGAATCTTTCCCCTTGACTGCCTTGTATTCTAACCCAAAGCACTTCAGAGTGCCCCTCCCCTGATTCTTTGCTAATTGACGAAGATGTGTATTCCTCCTTAATATAGAGTGCCACCCCCCTATCTTTCCTTCCTATCCTGTCCCTCCTGTAGAGCCTATAGCCCTTGACATTCACCGCCCAGTCATGCATTGGGTCCCACCATGTTTCAGTGATCTCCACTATGTCTGGGTTGGTGTCAGCTAGCAGGAGGGTAAGTTCCTCCTGCTTGTTTCCCATGCTACAAGCATTTGTGTAGAGGCATTTGAGGCCTCCTGTGGATGGGTGCACTGGCCCCCTACTTTGAGCATTACTTTGGCCCCTGTCGCTTACCTGTATATATGTTCCGCTCATCAGTCTAGGCTGGGCTGTACTTGTGGGTGTTGCTTGGTCTGGCAGTCCGATGTTTCCTCCACCCTCATCTTCCCTCTCCCCCGACGAGCCTAGTTTAAAGCCCGCCGAAGGAGGGCTTTAAACTCATGCTCATCACTGCAGTATTTGAGTGACTTTAAGCAACTTGACTAACAACTGCCACATGTTTTTTTTCTCCAATACTCTCTCCAGAGGAAAAGTAGGTGCAGTGGAGTCTTTTTTGGAATTTTTTGTTGCAGCATATATATTTACATATGTAACTTAGAAAAGTCTGTGTGTTTCTTAGAAAAGTGAAGGTCAAAGAAATGTGTCTTAGACTTAGGTCAGTGGTAAAGTTTGTGATGTTTTCTAGTTCCTGAGCAAGTTGGGTTCCTCCTCTCCTGTACAGAGATTTTTCCTTTCGTGTCATAGAGGAAAACTGTTGATTACAATCTTCAAGCACCTATACATGTGCAGCAAGGCTGCTCTGACATGCTGTAAATACAACGCACCCTCCCGCCCCCACTCCCAGAGCATGTGTATAAATGCCCTTCATCAACACGTATGGAACCAGGGCACTAAGCTTTTGGAAGCTAAAGGCTGAGGTTTCCATTTCTGTGTGTTTGCAGTACACAGAGCTGATAAAGAGATCCACCATCAGCAGTAGCTGGAGCTTGCTAAATGCTAAAGGTTTTGTGTCCAGGTATACAGTATTGCTGTAGTTCAGCCAAGAGGAAATCTACACACAAGATAATCTCCAATGATTTCAGTAGTTTTACTCTTTTTTCTCATGTTAAGCATGTGTGCAGCATTTGGGGTAATAATGCTGAAATGGTAAGGATGAAATGTTTACTTAAATTATACAAGAGGAAACTTTTACTTCAATTATACAAGACAAATAAAACTAGATCTTCATCATGAGAGGAAGACACCTGGAAATGAAAAGGAAAAGAAGAGGGATTGCAATGAATGTATTGCAGGCAATATGTGACACTGAACTTTCAACACAGAAGTGTATGAACAGGGCCAGATTTGCACATCTAAGCATTTTGCTTCACTATCAAAAATTGAAATAGCTATGCTAGACATTTTGGAAACATAAAGACTGACCCAAATATGTAAGTTCAAAAGCTCTTTAAGAATGAATCAGTCAGACTGGATAGGTTAACAAGATTGAATTGCTACCTAAAATTTGAACTTTTTTAATACTTTTAACTAGTTTGGTTAACCAGCCTGCATATTTGTTTTTCATTTTCACATACCTTTAAATTTTATTTCCTTCTTTTGTCTGCTTCTAACCTCAGGGGCTAGAAATCATATAAAACAGGCTTTCTCCTGAGGTTTTTTTACATTTTTTGGTTCTGGACAAACATACAAAACAATTTCCTTCCTTCTTGGCTTCTCAGACTTACAATTGTAGTATTTTCCCATTTTTATCTCAGGGAAAATCAAGAACTACAAAAACAATTGAGGTGACATGCCAGACTGAACTTCACCCTATTGGTCATGTCTACACGAGATGCTTTACTACACCTACGCATAGCTTACTGCACAGTACAGGCACACAACTATACGTGCATGCCCTTACTGCACAGTAAAAATGGCTAATTCTGACAAAAATTGATACCTGCAAATGCAGGTATCAAATTTAGACACAATTAGTTAAAGTGCAGTAATGCGCGTGTAGACTGGACCCAACACAAACTTTAATGCTGGGTCTGTCTAGCCACAAGGGGGCCACCCTGAGCACAGCCCCAGGGATCCTGGCTAGCCAGCTCTCCTGCTCCAGGGCTGGGCTGCTCTGTGGTAGCCCCTAGCTGCAGGATATAAAAGCCTGTGGCTATTTTGTGCCCTAAGGCACACACACCAGGACTTTGGAGCACTGCCAGCTCTGCCTAGGACCCAGGCTGCCTCTGCCAATCCTGTCCCCTAGGCAGAGCTGCTGCTTGGCCACAGATGACTGTTATAAAGGGCTGCAGCCACACAGGGACAGGGGCCCAGAGAGCTGGCGCTGGATGCATCACCACATCCTCCCCATCAAGGACCAGTTCTGCCCACATGTGCATGCCCAAGCCTTCCAGCTGGGGCCCCAACTGGAAGCAAGAGATTGGTGACCTCATGGCCCTCTAGAAGAATGCAGAGGTTCATAGACAGTTCACGCATGGTGGGCACTTGAAAACCTATATTTATGAGGCCTTGCTGGGTGACATGTGGGAGCAAGGGCACTCCCAGATGGTCCAGCAGTGCCACATAAAGATCAAGGCCTTGTGGGCACACAAGATGGCCATGATCAATGACAATTGTCAGACTGGTCATGCCCACAAGACCATGCCCTTTTTGTGGCAACTGACCAACATTTTGGCACCTCAGAACCCAGGCCACAACCCTGCAGTTTACACCAGCATGGACTGCCTGACCAAGCCCCCACCCTGCCCTGACCCCTCTAGTGGTGACACCTCCCTGGAGGATGGGCCCTCAGGTGCTCAGCACCCCACCCCACTCACCTGCACAGCTGCTGCACCCACTACCAGCTTGGGGTGTCCTGGCCAGCAGCTGCTTTATGAGCATCAGACCCCACCACGAGGAGCAGCTGGTCATGACACCACCAGACTCCAGAAGTATCAGCTCCTCCCGGGGGGAGGGGCCAAGCTGGGTGCCAGCCCACAGCACACTGTGGGCTGAGGACACTGGACACAGCCAGAAGCCATTGGCAATGGGAAAGCCCACACTAAGCCGCCCGCCTCACCAGTCCCAGTTCTCTCACCGGGGAGAGAGTCCTAGCCACTCCTGCCCCCACCCCTGCTTCCCTCCCAAATCAGCCTGCCTGAACTCCCCTGGCCCTTGGTTCCCCCTCCACAGCATGCAGAGAGGCAGGATATGGTTCCAAACTATATTAATCAGTCCATGTCCATGAAGCTGGGTGGCCACAGGCCTCTCATGCACCAAGAAAGGCATTGATACTGGCAGCAAAGTCCTCCTCAGGAGTGGGGGGCTGGGATGTGCAGCACTGCCACAGGTAGCCCTCCAGGTGGCAGGAGAGGTTGTGGGGGAGCCTGGGCTTGCCCTCCATATGACTGAAGTTCAGAATCCTAAACCAAGACTGCAGGTGTGCCCAGGGCACCAGGACGATCAGCAACAGCAGCACATACTGGCTTGGGCACCCCTCAACCTGCACAAACAGCTCATCGGACACCACCTGGGGCACACACAGCAGGAGCATGCTTGTGGCACAGCGGTGGTGCAGTGGGGAACTTGCCCCAGGGTTTCTCCCTAGAGAAGCCCCCAGTGGGGGGGGAGGGGAGAGGGCACAGCCAGCTCCTTGCCCCAGTTGTCAAGGAGCCCCCCATGCCCCCCATGCCCAGGTCCCATGGGCTGGGCAGCAGCACAGAAGAGCAGGTGGCCTGCAGAGTCAGAGGAGGGGAGTGGGGTCTGGAGCCACAGCAGTAGGTGCTACCAGCAGCCTAGCCTGTTCTGCTCTGGGAAGGAGGCAAAGTAAGTAAGCTGCCTGCAGCTAGCACCCAGCTGCCCATGAGCCCCAGGGTCACCAGAAGGATCAGCAGGGATGGGGTGCTTGGCCACTAGCCACCTCATCCCAGGCCTGCCTGGCTAGCTTACCATGGTTCCTGGGCACCCATGCATGGCCGACCCCCAATCTAAGGCCAGGCAGCATGCAGCCCCTGGTGTACAGCATCTTATCTATGAAATGTTGCAAACTCTCAGAAAAGGCTTCTGTCTCTTGTCTCTGCAGCACCAACATCTGCATGTGGGGGAGACCTTACCAGCCCCAGTGGGGATGCAGGCTCCGAGTTGCTGCCAGCCAGTGCTAAAACCATCCAGATATGGCTAAACCATATGGGACAACTGACACCCAGGAAAAAGCCAACCTGCTTAATGGGTATTTTGTGTCAGGTTTTCACCAGCCCCAAGGGACAGCCCTGCTCAATATGGTATGGGAAGGCCAGGGTGAGGGATAATTATTACCCTTCATCAATGTAGACCATGTGAAGAAACACCTTGAGAGGCTGGACATCTTCAAGTCAGCTGGCCCAGATACTTAAGGACCTGGCAGACATTATAGCTCAGTCACTGGCATGGATCTTCGAGAACTTGTAGCGCTCAGATGAAGTGCCCAAAGACTGGAAGAAGACCAATGTGGTGCCTACCTTCAAGAAAAGGAGAAAAGTAGATCAGGGGAACTACAGGCCTATCATATTGACCTCTATCTCAGGGAAGATCTTGGAAAAAATTATCAAAGAGATCATGCTTGACAAACTAGCTGATGGCAATATCCTGAGGGATAGCCAGCAACAAACAACGGGTTTGTTACGGGTAGGTCTTACCTGACCAATCTCATCTCCTTCTACGACCAGATGACACCTGGACAATGGAGAAGAGATTAAAGTCATATATCTTGATTTTCAAAAATCCTTCTATCTGGTATCCCATGATCATTTCAGAAAAACTGGCCAACTGCAGCCTTGGCTACATCACAGTACACTGGCTAGGGAATTGGCTCCGAGGTTGGACCCAGAGAGTGGTAGTTCAAAGAAGTCAATCATTGTGCGATGCCGTGACCAATGGGGGTCCCCCAAGGCTCCGTCCTTATACTCTTTAACATGTTTATTAACAGTATAGACATTTGTGTCAGAAGTGGACTGGCTAAGTTCCCTGATGACACCAAACTTTGGGGTAAAGTGTCCATACCTGAGGATAGGCTGATGATCCAGGCTGATCTTGACAGGCTCAGAAAATGGGCAGATGAAAACCTGATGGCATTCAACACTGAAAATGCAAGGTACTCCATCTTGGGGAAAAAACCCTGCAGCATGCTTATAGGCTCGGCACCACAGCTGAAAGGGACTTGGGGGTCATGATTGACCACAAGAAGAATATGAGCCACCAATGTGTTGCTTCAGCTGGTAAAGCAAGCAAAACTCTGGATGCTTCTCAAGCAAATCCCAGTATGTCATCCTCCCACTGTATTCAGCCTTGGTGAGGCCACAGCTGGAGTACTACACCCAATTCTGAGCTCTACAATTCAAGAAGGATGTGGAGAAGCTTGAAAGAGTCCAGAAGAGAGCCACATGCATGATCAGAAGGCAAGAGAACAGGCCTTATGATGAGAGTCTGAGAGCTATGGGATTTTCAGCCTGCAAAAGCGCAGGCTCAGGGGGGACCTGGTGGCTGTCTATAAGTATATAAGGGGATCTGGAGGAATGCCTGTTCACCAGAGCACCCCAAGAGATGACAAGGTTAAACTGTCACAAACTCCTCCAAGACCATGTCAGGCTGGGCATAAGGAAGAACTTCTTTACTGTCCAAGCCCTGAAGGCCCAGAACAGACTGCTGCCAGAGGTGGTGCAAGCACTTACTCTGGACTCCTTTAAGAGACATTTGGATCTTTATCTTGCTGAGATCCCTTGACCCCAGCTGACTTCCTGCCCCTGGGGCAGGGGGCTGGACTCAATGATCTTCCAAGGTCCCTTCCAGCCCTAGTGTCTATGAAATTTATGGATGTGTCAGTGGCACACATTGGATAGGACCATCCTGCTCCAGTGGCTTATGACAGTGGTAGAGGAGCAGGAGGCATGAGCACAGGCCTGGTAGGCAGAGGACATTGGCCAGAAGACCGTCTGAGAAGAGGAGTGGGACCGGGTGCAGCAGGATATGGACAGATGCCTTGGAGTAGGAGCTAATTGAGCTCCTCCAGCAGCAGATGGCCCTCAAGGCCCAGGCAGTGGAAGCCACAGACACCAACCACCGGACCCTGGACCCCCTCCTGGGCCTGGCAGTCATGTCCATGTCCCCCACTGCTGGCCCCCAGGACCCCTGGGTCCCACTTGCCACCCCATAGCAGGCCTCTGCCTGGTGCTGGGAGGAGGTACTCTGGTACCTCTCACACACTGGAGCCCCTGGTCTGGTCCCCATCCCAGGTCACCTACTACCTGCCTGGGACCTGCCCCACTGCTTGCCCCAAGCCATGCACCCAAGCAATCAGAGGTGCCACATGCAGCCCCACAAGGGGACACTAGCCCTAGACTCAGGCAGGCAGAGCAGGAGCCAGCCACCATTGAGGAATGCCATCCGGCATGGCCTGCTGGGGCCCTACAGCCACACACTGAGGCCCCAGACCCCAAGCCCCACCCAACTGGGCAGCAGCCTCAGCCTGCACCTACCCCAGTTACAGATCTTGCGGGGGCGCAGTTCTCCCCTGTCCCCTGGGAGTGCACTCAGCAGCAGCGAGCTGCTCCACCAAAGCCTGCAGCAGTGGGAGAGCAGGGACAGGGGGCTGTGGACCTGGGTCCATAGCCTTGGCAACTGGGGCTCCACCAGGCCTGGGGGAGCAGGGGCTGTGGATGGGCACCCACAAGGCTGTGGGTGGGGAGTGAGGGGCACCAACAGGGCCAGGGAGAGAAGGATCTTTCAGGCCAGGCCCTGTGATCGCAGAGTTGGGTCTCCAAGGGGACAAGGGAGACATTGTCCCTTCCCAGGCTCTGGTGGCAGAGCCTGCCCTGGCAGCAGGCAGCTGCCTGGGACAGGAAGCAAACTCCTGCCCCCTACTGTCCAGCTGACCAAAAGCACATTTGCTCCTGGTCAGGCGTCTACACATGCACTATTGTGCAATATGTAATCTCAAGTGAAGTTGCTATTTACATTTGCAGGTAGCAAATTTACTCACAATTAGAACAAATTACTATACAGTAAGTGTCTGCAAGTATAGACACAGACACATACTATGCAGTAATTAGCTCTAATGCACAGCAAAGTGTCTCACGTAGACACACCCAGAGATAATAAAAGTTACCTGCCTTAGAGCAGGGTTGTAAGAGTTGAAGTGTTAATCCTCAGCTCACTAGGGAAAAGAGAACTTTGCTGATTTACGGATGCCAAAGACTGATTGATGCCAATGCTTACTAAGAGAACTTTATCTGTAAACTGCTAAGTACTATTAGCAAAGTTATATTCCATCAATAAAATTTACAAGGCATACTTCTTTCAATCCAGTTATAGTCACTACTAAAGCCCTAAATAGCTATGTGGATTTTTAGTATATGTTTGAGTCCTTCAAAAACATTGTGGTTAATTTGCAAAGTATTACTTCTTTTTCTCTTAGATATTCATGCCCAGTCTACCTTATGTAGGAGGTCAGATTGTAGCTGTAATTTCTTCTTTCCTGTGTTCTTAATGTTGATGGATAGTTTTCATGCTTAGCTTGGAAGTTGAAAAGGGAGTTTTCCTGTGAGGCCCAAATGGGAACCAGTAATAATGCACTTTTAAAAAAAAAGGCAATGTAATGGAAAGGAAAGATGAAAGGACTTGTAAGAGACAGTGACAATTTATGGCAGAGAACCATGCCTTTGTGTTTTTCTCCCTTCGGAAATGAAGCTATAAATATTCACCTCCTAGTTTGCTTAACAGGTTGCTTACTAGGCCAGTGTATAAAATGGAGGTGGGAGAGCAGGATTAGATATAGATAAGGGCAGATTTTTTTATTAAATTACACTGTGAATTAGGCGTAAATCCATTATGTCCAGATTTTTACCAGTGTAAAACCAATGGCATAATGTCGGAATCTGGCCCTCCAATCTACCATTGGATTAGTTTTTGACAAATTTATTAAGGAAGCTGCTATAATAGGTCCCAGAAAAAACAGGTTATAATAAACTATGAGCTAGATCCTTTACTCCGACAGTTTAAAGCAGCCCTTAAACTCTGGTCCATAAAAATCAGATATAGTATAGAGCTGCTGTAGAAAATAAACAGTAATATGAATAACTGTGTAAGTATGAGCATTTGAAACTTCTTAACTGAAAACTACATGACAATTCAGGGCTGAAAGAAATACTTATTTGGGTAGATGAGCAGGATTGATTTATTTATTGTAATGGAAAGGTTTCTTCTTCTTTCATATGTGTCAGATATCAAATCTCAAATGTATGAGCCACTGTCTGGTATTATTGCTCAATGTGCAGATCCCATCTGGGCATTTGTAAAGATTGGAGCTTCTGATTAAGTGTTGTGCTGTTTGTTGGACATCATGTTCACACAGAGGGCTGTCCAAGATGTTCATCTTGTGAAGTGTTGGTTTAAAGTATCTGTATCCAGATCTCAGCCTGTTCAGCTTGACCTAGTGTTGTGCCCAAAGGGGGATTCATTTGGTGTTGGTATAAAACACTGTAGGAATAGCACTTACCTTTCCCAGAGGTTGTCCCACTCTGACGCTGCCCAGAGGTTTGGTTTAGCATCCCCAGTCTCTTCCAGGAGTCCATGGGCTTCATGCACAAACAGTTTACAACTTTAAACCTCTAAAGCCTCCATCTGTTTGGATCTTCAGTTAACAGTTGATGGAGCAGGTGATTTTTGTCATTACTCTTGCCAGTAATGATGTTAGGGTCTATCTTCTTATATCACTTGGTCTAATGCAGGGGTGAGCAACCTGTGGCTCTGAAGCCACGTGCAGCTCTTCAGAAGTTAATATGTGTCTCCTTGAATCTTTGCCCAAGCACACGGTGACCAACTTCCATAGCCGTTACGTCACGTTGTGTGCTTGGGCAACGATTCAAGGAAATGCATGTTAACATATGAAGAGCCGCATGTGGTTCCAGAGCCGCAGGTTGGCCACTCCTGGTCTAATGCCTAAGAGTACAGGAAGTGCATCTGTGTGTAAGTTGTGCAGATTGTTATGAGTCGCAGCACACTGTTAAGCTTTTAAGATTGACAACTTCTGGACCATACAGGAGCACACGATTCAGCTGGGGCATATGCACCACAAGTGTGGTAGTTCTGAGCACTTTGAAGTTGGCACCCCATGTTGTGTTGTCTAAACATCTTAAGACAGTTACCCATGCAGAGACTTTACTGCTGACCTGCTGAATGTGATGTTTATAGGTGAGGGAATCATCTAATGTTACTCCTAAGTAGGCTGGGGTGAGCTCATGGGGATGGATGGTTGCCTACTCTGATACTCAGCATGTTTTTGGCTTGACAGTTGTCCAGGTTGAAGAGTGAAGATCCTGATTTATTGATGCTCAAGTTTAAGTGCCACTTGTAGAGATAGTCAGCTATGAGTTCCACGTCAGTTCTGTGTCTTTTTCAGTTCTGTCATGTCTATTCTGTGGGCTACTATGGCAACATTGTCAGTGTACATGTATTGCTTAGACCAGGGATGGGGAACCTCCAGGCTGCTGGCTGGATGTGGTCAGCCGGGAACTCCATTTCCCAGCCACCCCTGCCCACATGGCTTGTGCCAGTCTCTATGGAGACCCCAGCCTCAGCCACGCCAGCAGCACACACAGCAGAGCAGTACAGGGGGGCTGCTCTAGAGCTGCTGGGATCTTGTGGTGGGGGTAGCTTGCTCCGGGGCAAGGGCAGAGCTGCAATCTGTAGTGTGCATGCTCCAGGCAGGGGCATGTATGCAAGGGATCATGACTCTGCCCCAGCTCCTGGCAGCAGTGACAGCCTGTCTGGATCCAAGGCAGAGCCATGATCCCCTGCATGCAAGCCCCTGCCCGGATCATGCAGGCTACAGATAGTGGCTGTGTCCTGGCTCCAGAGCAAGTTGCCCCCATTGCAAGATCCCAGCAGCTCCTTGGACACTGCTGTGTTGAACTAACAGTCATTTATTAAGATAACTCTCTGGAGTCATCTCCAGGGTGGATCTTAACAATTGCATCAGTGTATGTATGCAGATTGTGTACCTGCTCTGCCTCTGACTTGACTCAGTCCAGTCCTGTAGAGGAAGAGGAACCAAGACTGCCTCCGGCTTCTCATGGCAGAGAACATGGAGTCCCCAGAGCTGCAAAACTGCCAGAAAGTAAAGTGAACCCCGCAGTGCTGAACATGGGGGCTTTGACCTTCAAGGCTCAGTACAAGGAAAACATAATAAGACACAACACTGCCCAACTGCATCCAGCCTGTGGGCTGGACGTTCCCCATCCCTGGCTTACAAGTTGTATGAGGTACATACATTGAAAAGTGTTGGCGCTAGCACTGACCCTTGGGGCACTCCGTTCTTCAGAGTTCATACTCTGCTTTTTTCTTCTTGGCTGGCAGTGAGTTTGACCTGTCTTCTGGAGATTATGTTCATCATGAAAGCACATAGCTTGTGGGCAGGTATCATGGAGTGCAGTTTATATTTGAAGTCTTGATGCCATATAGTGTCATAGGCAACTGTGTGGTACATAAAGACCATACCTGTTTCCTGTCTCATTTAAAATCTGCCTTCTATGTTAGATATAGTTAATGTAACTTGGTCAGTGACGTACTGCTTTTTCCAAAAGCCAGCTTGTTCTTTTGGGAGATGGGGATGTTCTCTGTTCTATTCAGGGTTATGTGCTCCATGAGTTTGCATGTAATGCAGAGTAGTGAGATGGATCTGTAGCTCTTTGAACCTTCTGGTAGTTTATTGGGTTTCTGGATAGCAATAATGGCAGCTTTTCTCCAGATTTTTGGAAGTCTGTTACTTTTTAGACATTTACACATGAATTTCTGAAGCCGTCTTTTCATTGTGGTTCTGTGCTTGATAACAAATTCGGGGAATATCTTATCTGGTCCAGCATCCTTGCCCATCTTGATCATTTTAATAGCTGTGTCAAACTCATTATCAGAGATGGGGGCAGTTAAATTAAGGTTGGCATAGGGTGATTTAAGTTGTTCATGAGTCAGATGTCTAATCATTTCTAATCTTCGTAAGTGGAGAGGCAAAACAGTATTACATGAACAAACAAAGGCAAGAGTAGATTTGAGTGCTAGTTCCAACTTAAGTTTGTATTCCCGAGACTGTAGTAGTAACAAATATATGGTATGTTCATACATCACCAGAATCAATAGACATTTTAGATAGAGGCAACTTCTTTGGCTAAAGATTTTATTTGCTTGAGAGAGACAAAAACTGGTTAGAAATGCCTACAACTACATGAATCCTATGACTTAAAAATGCTACATTTTTCACCTGGGTTATTGTATGCACACAATGCTGCTGTAATGACTGGTGCACGTGGGTGCTAAGATGTGGTTGAATGTGTTATTTATAATTCATGCTAGACTGTTTTCATAGATTCATAGATTTCATAGACATTTGGGCTGGAAGGGACCTTGTGAGATCATCGTGTCCAGCCCCCTGCCCCAGGGGCAGGAAGTCAGCTGGGGTCAGATGACCCCAGTAAGATAATCATCCAAAAACCCTTGAACGTGTCTGGAGTAGATGCACCACTTCTGGGGGAAGTCTATTCCAGACTCTGGAGACTCAGATGGTAAAGAAGTTTTTTCTTATGTCCAGTCTAAAACAGTCTTCCAGCAGTTTGTGACCATTTGACCTTGGTCTTCCCGTGGGGTGCCCTGGTGAAAAGACATTCCCCCAGATCCTGATGCACACTCCTTATGTACTTATAGGCTGCCACCAAGTGCCCCCTGAGCCTACACTTCTCCAGGCTGAAAAGTCTCTTGCCTCTCAGCCATTACATGCCTCTCAGTTATTGTATTTAATTCCAGTGAAATAACTATGTTAGAGAACTGTGATTCAATCTGTGCTTTCATCAATACCTATCTACCTAAGCAACAAATACAGTTGTTCCTTGCATTTTTGTATGTAGTTTTGAGACTGCTTTTACAATAAGGTCACAAGTGTTGAAGTATCATGCTAGATCCAGAGTGTAAATTATCAGTTTGATTGCACTTCTTGGAGTTCAGTGAAAAGCCAGCTTTTTCTGACTCATACTGGAGCAGGGAGCAAAGGAGCCTCACAGAAATCCTCCTTGCTACTGCTGGCCCCCCACCCCACACACACACACACACACACACACTGCCCCAGCGACATGCTTCCTGTGCATGGGGCTGCAGTAAGGGCAGTGGCATAATAACACAAATTTACAGCCTTCGTGACTGGAGAGATGAAATGTAAACTGTAAAACCTCTAAAATAAGAAGACAAATTAAAGGACCCACATGTACTAATCTTATAATTTTGGGAGCCTCACCTAGGGTTTGGCAGCAATCTTGTACATCTCATTCATTATATCATCAACCCCTTTTAGGAGGTGATAACAAGCAAGATAGAAGTTCAAGCTGAACAATAGCAATGTTTATTCCAACCCTGATCCATTTTTATCCAATTTCAACCACTACAGTGAGAGTCTCTCCTCTCTCTCTCTCTTTATATACTTTTTTGGGAATTTGTCAAAATTCACAGGGGGAAAGCACTCAAAAAGGGAGAAAAACTGGAATGCAATATTCCAGCTGAGATCATTTACTTTTTACAAATTTTAAAGAAAAACTAGTCCAGTGATTCTTCAAAGGTGTGTGGCTGTGTGAAAAAGGAAAAGACATTTTCCAATGTCAGATGTAACTTAAAATTGAATTTTGCAACGCACAGTTGTACACTGGCCGAAATACTCAGAAGGAGTAAATTTTATAAACTGAGGACCTGTGCCATTTCTGTCTTGTGAAAAATAAGTGAATACACTCAACAGAGGTTTAAAGAGCACTCACAGATCTGTGATAAACACTTTTCCTGATTTTACTGAGAGTGGGAAAACATCAAAAGCCTCTGATGTTAAGCTATAATAAGTATCCATGTTTTTGGGCATTTAACCAAGCTTTTGCTAAACTCTTTTAATCTCCAGTATGAGTCAAAAAAAACTAAGAATTGACTGCCTTACAATATTTAAGCAGTTCAGTTTTCAACCTCTTCAACAATCAGGAAATTCAAGGGCACACAGGCAGTTTTTTTCATAGGATTATAGAAAAATAGGGTTGGAAGGGACCTTAGGAGGTTATTTAGTCCAACTTCCTGCTCAAAGCAAGACCATCCCCAACTAGATCTTCCCATCCAAAGCTTTGTCTAGCCAGGTCTTAAAAACCTCCAGTGATGGAGCTTCCACCATGTCTCTTAGTTACCTCTTCTGGTGTTTTACTACCCTCCTTGTGAGAAAATTCTTCCTAAGATCTAACCTAAACCTCCCTTTCTACAATTGGAAACCATTGCTCCTGTTCTGTCATCTGCGCCCACAGAGAAAAGTCTAGCTCTGACCTCTTTGGAACCACCCTCAGGTGGTTAAAGGCTGCTATTAAATCCCCTCTGTTTTTTCTTCTCAAGACTAAATAAGCCCAGTTCCCTCAGCCTATCCAGCACCCAAATTATTTTTGCTTCCCATCCACTGAATTTTCTCCAATATGTCCACAACCAGTCTGTAGCAAGGGCGCCGGGGGGGGGGGTGCAAAACTGGACAGAGTACTCCAGGTGTGGCCTCACTGGTGCTGAACAGAAGGGGATAATCACTTCCCTTGGTCTGCTGGCAACACACCTACCAGTGAAGCCCAGCATGCCCTTAGTCTTCTTGGGCACGCTGCTGGCTCATATTCAGCTCATTGTCTACTGTAACCCCAGGTCCTTTTCTGCAGAGCTGATGCCCAGCCAGTCAGCCCCAGGCAGTGCCAGTGCATGGGATTGTTCTGTCCTAACTCGTTTCCTACACATTTTTTTTTTAAAATGTGAATGAAAAACTCTGTTCCATTCCATACAATTTTCTATCAAAGGTATAGACCAGGGTTAATTTTATCAAGATTGATTCACTCACCTCTAATTTTTAAGATCATGCACATTATAGCTTGTACCACAGGTTTTAAATAATTTTGCATGACACTTACAAAGGGTAAAGCAAATAGAAAGAAGACTTTCCACCAGTTTGGAAACCAGGTGAGCTGCACTGAATTCCTAGAACAGACTTTCTCCATGACATTGGACCATTCACTTGTCCTATGTGTGCCTAATTTCCCCACTTACAAACTGGAATATTATTTCCCATTACAGGGGTGCTGTGAGGATAAAACCTATTAGTGATGTTAGGTGCTCATACACTGAAATGCAAGTTATAACACAAAGACATCAACGTTTCTGTATATGAGTCATTATGATGACATACTGCTTGGCCTCAATGCTTGGCTATGGCCGTATTGTTGGGAGAGATGCAAAAGTCACCAGGGTACTTACCAAATCCTTTGTCCATTGAATGGGTGTAAAACAGTGGCTGAAGATCAACAAAACAGGGGGGACAAACGCAACAGGCTAAATCCTGTTTTTCTTTATGCACCTAAGTATTTCTTACCCAACCAATTAAGTGCCATTTTTAGCATTTACACATGGGTTGCAATTTATTCCAGGCACAGTATCCACATTACTACCGAGCATGCTTAGTAGGGCTACGCTGTGGCCAGGCAGATACACAGTGCCATATGCTCACCCAAGTACACACACAAGGTCAGGTAAGTCCTGAAATTGTAGGTGGGCACAAACCCATGACTATTTGAAATTAGACACGGGAAGAGGAAGACCCTCCTATATTTTAGCTGAATAGCCTAGTGGTACAGGCACTCATTGAGAAAGTGGGAGACTGTGGTTCTAGGACCCTTTATCCAAAAGTGGTTTTAACCGGTATTTTCTCCTTCCCAGCACAGTGCTCCAGTCACCAGGGCTAAGGCCAGATAAACTAGTTTAAGTGATCAGAAACTGGTTTAAATCTGTAACAGAACAGATGTTCAGTGCACATAAATCAGTTTGAAAATGGCTAAAACTGGTTTGAGATAAACCTGGTTGAATGTAGTATCAGACTTTACTGATTTGGGTCTGTCTTGGATTGAACTATTGGGTTCAGCAGATTCCCCACACTTGAACAAAGGACGTACTCACGGTTGTTTTCACCCTTGCAAATCTTTACTTAAGGATACTCGCAGGAGCAGGCGATAGAACAGAGCAGAGAGGACAGTCACCTCACATCGGCCTTAGGCAGCAGCCGATACCCCGCATGGTTCCCCTGGCCCCAGAGTGTCCCGATCCCAGGATGCAATTGCCTGCGCCGGGGCTCTGAGCAAGTCAGGAGTGGGGGAACACATAGCAACCCAAGAATATACAGCCTATATAGTCTGAAGTAAACAACGATATCACGAGCTAGGAAAATGGGGATGAGTCGTGATCCAACACACCTGGTGTTTATCACATTCCACTGTATCACAGCATTCTACTATCCAGGTTCATGGCTCAATCTCATTCACAGAGCAGGAGGCTATGTGTCGCTTCACCGGCCTCCTATGAAATCAGCATGCAAAACTTTTGCTATTAGCACAACATGCAAAACTCTTGCTCTTAGCAAAGCTCTTACTATTACAGGGTCAAACTGGTTTGTGTAATGCTTGTCCCAGACCCCTTCCTGGCTTAACTTAAACCAGAGTCCCCCAGCATCCCAGAGGCTTTGCAGCCCAGGGTGGGGCTCTCTGCTCCAGAAAGCTGGGCTGGCCCCTCCCCTCTACTCCTTGGCCAGAGCTCCAGCAGAGACAGCAGGCACAGAAGGGCTTGCCTGGCTTCCTCATGTCACCCCTTTCCCTCCCCCCCCCACTCCTTACTCAACGAGGGATTCCCCCCTCCCCTCTACCACACCACAGATTTTAGCCAGCATGTGTTATGCTAGCTAATGCTGAGAGGTGTCTGCATAAGGCAGACAGGATAGTGTCTGCTTGTGGCTTGTTGAAGCTAATCAACAGGTCAGCTGGTCCCCCCATTCCTTCCTTGGAACAACTTGTTTAAGAAGAGCATGAACTAATGAAGGAGGCTTTTGTTTTGCTGATGGGCTGATAAATGCTCTGCTACCAACTCCCTGCTGGGCTGGTCAAGAGCAGTGAGGGGGGGAACCCCTCTCTAACCAGAGTGTCCTGCCAGGGCCTGCCCCCTCCCAGCTCAGCACTGTAGAAGGGAGGGAGGGCTGCTCTAGCACCCCCCAGCTTCTAGCCTGAGCCACAGCAGGCATGTGCCTGCATTTCTTCAGTCCAGAGGGGATGTCTGGATGGTTACAAAGTGGTTCAGCCTAGCCAAATTAAACTAACTTTCAAAAATTGAATCAATTCAGGCTCAGGCTTTTTAAATGTCTGTCCCTAGCCCAGGACACAAGTTAAGCAATATCAAGGCTCAATTTCAGATTTCCTCTTAAAACCAAACCTTTGCACCTTGTATCTAATATTTACGGGGGGGAAAAAAAGGAATGGAGAGTTAAGATAGTTTCATCCCATAAGGAGCAAGGTCCCGGATAGAACCCAGGGGCCCTTCCTTTGAAAAGCAGCATGCATTTAATTGAGTCACATATCCTCAAAGTCAGAGGTGCCAAATTCCTCCCCTCTGGGTCTTGGGCTGAAGCCAATAGTAGCGGCAGTGGGTCCACAAGCACCCCAAATTCTACAGCAGGCTGCAACCTAAATTCCCAGAATCCCCCTGGACGACTGGTGGGCTGGATGGAATCATTCCACAGGCCTGACTGTGGGCTGAATGCTTGATGCCTTTGCTCTAGGTTGTTTTCTTCCTCCTGGCCCCATGTACCTCCCTCTCTGGGCTACCCAAGGGAGCAGCTTCAAGGAGAGGGCACTAGATAATGCCTAATCTTCTGGTGTAAAGGAGTCTCCCAATTCTTGGGTGAGTGGCCTAACCATTAGGATAACATGCTAAAACTTAGGAAGATCTTCCTACTATGCAGTCTGTTTCTAGCAGGTAGTCATATAAGGGGTTACTATTTCACCAGAGGACAAAAAGGAGTTGCCAACTGTGTATAAGCACCAATATAAGAACCAAAAGTGGAACTTCTGTGGGTGGGTAACTGCCATTTAGGCACATAAACTGAAACAGGATACAGCCCACAACATACGTTGGTCACAAGCACTTTCTGCCAAACAATTTTCCCATCTGGCAGGACAGAAACAAGTGGATAAAACAGGAGCATCTACACTGTCAAAACGTTGCCTAAAATTTAAGGATTCCCTTGCACCATAGTCTTGGCTTATAATTTTTAGTTCAGTATTCTGTCTATGGCATTAATTTAAGTTCTCTATATCTCATACAAATCACACCAACATTACTTGAATTTCTCTTTAAGATAAAAAAATTAAATGCCAACAAAATATTTTTAGGTAATACATTGGTTAGAACTTACAGAACAATTCAATAAATATTAAACCTTGATACAACAGAAGATGTCATGAAACATGTCAC
The DNA here is from genome assembly GCF_001723895.1 of Crocodylus porosus. Classification (NCBI taxonomy): domain Eukaryota; kingdom Metazoa; phylum Chordata; order Crocodylia; family Crocodylidae; genus Crocodylus; species Crocodylus porosus. Next base: position 30,838,085 of record NW_017728909.1, on the reverse strand, counting down.
AGTTCTTCTATTGTACAAAATGACATGGAGTCTTAGGTCCTAGGAGTATAAAGTGGAAACAAAATGCTTTGACTCTTCTTTAAAAGTATCATGAAGAGTGATCACAGTATTTCCATTTACTCTATCACACCAAATGGTTTTAGACCATAATTTTATTGTACAAGAGAAGAACTAACTGGACAATCTTCTCTTTACTCACATTTTTTCTGTTTGTGAAAATTCTACATCTGAGTTAAGACTTATCTTTCCAGATCCTCAGACAAATGTCAAAGGGCACAACTCATTCTCAGTCATAACAAGCTAGATCAAATCAGCACCATTTTAACACTAGATATTTGTCTACTCGTTCCCTCTCACTGACTGCTACAACCAAAGGTTGAAATCAGCTAAGCAGAACTCCACAGACTGCAGTACAGCTAGAGAGGCTTCAGAGACAACAGAAATGTGCTTCTATGTTGACAGGCATGGAATCAGAAAGATAAATGTTGTCATAACCTCCACCCACTGGAATCTGGTTGTTGGTTTAGTTAACACATCCCCTGGCTATTTGAACTGGTCATTCAAGAAGTCAACAGCAAGTCAAGTTGTCATGCATTCCTTATTAGTCATTTCTTCCAACAGCTGGCTCCTCTGCATTCATGTTTACAAATTAACTGAAATTGTGTTTGTGCTTAAGAGATGGACAGAGGATACCAGCAACCGGAACAATTCCACTTCCAAATTCAGCAAATGGACTGTCAGATTTACGTTCTTGTGCTCAATGAAGCATTTAAATTGCATCAAGCAGTTTGCCATTATCGTGTTATCCTACTCTTGCAGCTTCCCATGGATTTGTCTACATAATTTTTTCTGCAGTTTACACCGTCTGGTCCCTTCAGCTCAGTACAACCTCTATCTTGTATGGTGGCTGCAAGGTTACTTTTGTTAGCTCCAACACTTGCATTATTTTGCCCAGTTTTTCCTTGAGGTCATGAGCATAAGAAGTTGCATGAAGTCATTCTTTTCTATAGAGAAACACAAAGTGACTCTACACCATCTCCACTGCCTTAAACACTACTATGAAGAATACCCCACTGTCTCACACTTTTATGATGCCAAACCTCAGAAATGAGGCAATGCAGTTGCCTTAAAGTGCCCCTGAGTGCATGCCAAGACATAGAATAATGGACCTGGGAAAAGCTATTGCAGTACTCTCAGATTTTGACATATTTTCAAGTGCCAACGTGTGAAGGGCAAGCACCTGTGGGTGGGGTAGGCTTCATAGCTTCCCTCTTAGGACAGAAATGAAAGGTGTATCACCAAGCTCCACCTTGTTCTACAAGGGCATTTATTCTAAGGTAGTGCTTCCAGTTATCTAGACATTCACTGAGCTTGTGAAAGTCATCATCAGGAACATGCAAAAGTATGGCTAGACACTGCAGATGTTTGCTCTTACTGATCTTTACACAAAGGACTGAAGTTCTATCTTTAAGCCTTTTTCCTCCCATTGACTGCACAGTCTGCAGTCAGAAGGATCATGACACAAAAGAAAACATTACAGATTCAATCCAAGCTCTAGCTGGCTACTGAAGTCAGCAGGGCTTTGGTAACCCGGTACTATGTGCTCCATGTACCAAAGTCTTCTTTCTCACACCACTTTACTTGTAAATCAACACTGAATTCTTTTCCTATCAAAAAAGTTACCCTTTTTGTCACATCTGTATTCTACCAGCTATGCCAGTTTCATCTTCTTATTCATCAGTTTCTCACACAAATACACCTTTAAGCATCATGCTTGGAACAGTTCCCTTCACCAATACCTTCTCTTCCTTCAGTTGTCTCCATTAGATGCACCACTGTTTGGATGTCCAAAAGAAATCAATCTTTTAAGGATGCCTTTAATGGGCAGAATAAGCCAGAACACTTACATAAAAAAAGTAAAAGGTGTATTTATTACCTTGAAGAAAGCAATTTAAAAAATATAAGGCTGTAATAATATTACAGGACTCAGTCAGAAAATGCCCATAATTAAGTCTGCTTGATTCTACCCCCTCTTGTGTCACAGAATGGACAGTGTTCACTGAATGAGTAGTGTTTTCTCATTGTTTTCTTCTCAATGTTCAGTGAGGTTTATGCCTTATTTGCTGTGTACTATACAATCCCAGCCTTGGAAACAGAAATACTAATTTCCTCATGGGCTTTACAAAGGCATTTACCACTCAATCTGACTGTTTCAAAAACATGAGTGAATGGGTATTATTACATCTAGGGAAAAGTAAGGTACAAAATGTCAAAAGTGTCTTCTTATTTCCAGTGCCCAAACCAGATATACTCAAGATATGATTTTTCAGCATATTTAGCATTATACACTAATGCTTCCACTGTGAGCGCTCAGCACATCTCATCCAGGTCTCACACGGGCACCCCAGAAAATGAGGAGCACACAGTTAGCAACCACTTGTGAAAAGTTAGGCTTATATCCAGTTCCTCACATCACACAAGAGTTTTGTAGTATCTGTAAAAAAAGAATCAAGCTGTCTAGGGCATCATTTAACTGCTCTCGACATGGAACTTTCATTTCTCCTTCTATGGGTCCCTGCTCCTTTCATTACATACTTTCCAACTGTGGCCTATCTTTTAAGCAGCATCCTCTTTTGCTGCAAACCTGAATTCATCTCCAAAGCACAATCTACCTTGCACACTGAATGACAGTGTTCCAGTGGAAATTCTGTCCTACTGATTATCTTTATATATATATATATATATACACATATATATTTTTTTTAATGAAAAATTAAATCCCTATTATTTATTAAGTTTCATTTAAACTGCAGGAAACACTAAGAGATACCTAGGGTAGGTCACATCACTCTGTCTGGAAAAGTTCTATTCATACTATCACCACTATATAAGACCTAATGACTTATCAATGAATCAGGATCAGAGAAATCATGCATGAAAAATTTTCCATGGAAGACTAATATAATGTTGAAGACTTTAATGTATTTATACAAATGTTTCTTTTGGCTTGTCTGACTGATGTGAGGTTTGACATAAAATGTGACCATTGCTGCAATGCCAAAATTTCAAGCAAAATCAATGCTGATTTCATTTTTGTATGCCACCAGAATGTAACTACATTTTGCAAAATCATATGTTTATACTGTGATAATTGTGAAAAGTCAGAGGAGATTTTTCACACAGGTTTAATGACGGACTGAAGCAGAAGACAGTAATTTCTCTCTTGGAGCTCATCGTACAGACACCGGATTCTCATTTCCAGATGACATTTGTCTTGAGCCAATCAAATATACATTATACACATTTTCTTCCATCTTTATGAAGACAGATTAACTGCTTGACATGAGATATTTTGTCATGCAGTTATTGCCAGTAACTAAATGTCACAGCAGAAAAATGTGTCTTCTGGCATCAAGCAATTTTTTATCTTCACAATGGAGGTCCTCACTGATACTGAAGAGATATCTGTGCTGTGCTTGGCTGTATTCACCTCTTCTTTTGCTGCTGGTCTTAATGCTTAGCAGTTACCTTCCCTGTGGTTCACTGAACTCTTTAGCTTATTTCCAGTAATTAATGCAGACTGAGTCACGGGATGTACTTGGCCAGCACATGGAAACAAGCAGAGGGAGGATGAAGATATGGCTTCCAATATTTAATTAATGAGAACATCCTTCCTGTCATCTATATCCTCATTCCATCAACGTATGGTTTCAATTCTACCCTTTCAGCATGGTTCAGACACCACAGTCAAAGCATATATGTTCCAGTCAGTCACATTTCTGCTTATATTTAACAGAAAGGGTTACAGATGCTTATTCACATATTCCTCTCAGTCATTATAGATGGTACTGAAAAGTCATTTTCCTTTAGGTTACTGAAAGATCAATCTGTGGTAAGTTTAGTGTATTTGCAATACAACAGGGTTGGTTTTTTTAAAGGTTGGGGGGTTAATTTTTTTATCTAACCGATTAAAAAGTATGTAACTTAAACCAGCATTTTCGTCAGAAGAAAGTGCAGGAACTGTGAAAGAAAACTTAAAGGAGAACTATTGATATTCAGCAAATTAAAACCATCAGTTGTGTATTTCTTTATCTGCATACAGAAGGTACGAATCATTCAGTCTGTGGCTTAAAAGAAGCTGTAAGAATTGAAAGATTCTAGACTGAGACTGCAAAGGGATTGAGGACACTCTAAAGATGAAATATTTACAGTATGGGCCATATTGTATCCTAACCCAACTTGAGGAAATTAGAATTCTGAGGGACTGATTCTCCTGTGGTGCAACTCCTTTAAATCAGAGTACACTCATGTGAATAACCCTAGCCTATGTCTGCTTGGCAAAGGCAGTGTTATGTAGAGATTTCCCACATATCTCAGGTGGCTGAAGCAGACACATTAGTGTGATGCATCACCCAGTGTAACCCAGAAGAGAATTACCGTGTTTCCCCGAAAATAAGACACTGTCTTATATTTATTTTTCCTCAAGAAGACACACTATGGCTTATTTTCAGGGGATGTCTTATTTTTATTAAGTATAGTACAACAATCTACATTTATTCAAATACAAT
>NW_017728909.1:30810278-30833384 GCF_001723895.1 Crocodylus porosus | reverse complement strand
GCTACTTCACAGTCAGGGCGGCTAGGGCCTGACCCCGGTGTTCTTTCCTGCCAAGGCAGGGGGTCGGACTAGATGATCTACCTAGGTCCCTTCCGACTCTAGCTACTATGAAACTATGAATGCTTTCACCCAGGTCCAGGTTTGGCACTGTGGGGACTGCAGCTTGCAGGTTCCTTCTAGTGATGGCCAGGCTGGGGAGTGTCTGTGGCATAAGCGGTGCCTCCTGGCAGTTTCTCTCAGGGAACAGGCAAGAAAACTACAGGAAGAAATGGCAAGGCTTCTTCACCATGAGAAATTCATCAGTTCAATGCTGGAGGAGACCTCCAGGACTGTGGAGAAAGAAATGCCAGAGCCAGCACTAGAGAAGAGAAAGGACATGGACTCCCAAAAGGATGAAAGCTGGAGGCTTGTGACCAGTGGCAGCAAGCAAAGATCTTCAATTCCACCTGCAGTTGTTCATCAGGAGAACAGATATGCAGCCTAGCAACAGAGAGGAAGGAGCACATTCCATTGGCAGAGGAGGACAGGACAGGCCTCCCCAAGGTGGGAAGCACTGAGACGACCACCACCAAGAAGAAGCAATGGGGGGGGCGGGGGGTTGGAAACTCCCTTCTGTGGGGGACAGAGATTGTTATCTGCCAACCTAACCTGTTGCCTCAGGAAGTCTGCTGCTTGCCCAGAGCCCAGATCCGAGAAGTCACGGAGGGATTACCGAGGCTCATCTGGCCCTCTGGCTAATACCCAATGCTGCTCATCCATGTGGGCACCAATGATACTGCCAGGGGAGAGCTTGAGTATAATCAAAAGTGACTACAGGATTCTGAATGTCTGGGACTCAGATTGTGTTCTTCTTGACCCTTCTGGTCAAGGAAAAGGGCCCAGGAAGGAGCAGGTGCATCCTGCAGATCACCACCTGGCTGCACAGGTGGTCCTGTCAGCAGGGCTTTGGCTTCTTTGACCATGGGATGTTGTTCCAAGAAGGAATGCTGGGAGGAGATGGGATCCACCTGATGAAGAGAGATAAGAGTGTCTTTGCAGACAGGCTCGCTAACCTAGTGAAGAAGGCTTTAAACTAGGTTCACCAGGGGATGGAGACAAAAGCCCTTTGGTAAGTGGAGAAGTAGGAGACCTGGAGGAAGAGCAAGCAGAAAGAGGCAACAGGGGAGGTGCTCTTATACTTCCTGAGAAATCAAGGCAATCAACTAGTTATCTTAGGTGCCTGTACACAAATTCATGGAGCCTGGGAAACGAGCAAGAAGAATTGAAGTCCGTAATAGAGACTTGGTGGGATAGCTTGCATGACTGGAACACTGTCATGAATGGGTACAAACTGTTTAGGAAGGACAGGCAGAGAAGAAGAGGAGGAGGAGTTGTGCTGTATGTAAAAGAGCCATATGATTGCTCAGAGCTCCAGGATTAAACTGGAGATAGGTCCGTTAAAAGTATCAGGATTAGGGTCAGAGAGGAGAGCAACAAGGGTGATGTCATGTTGGGGGTCTGCTATAGACCTCCAGACCAGGAGGAAGCAGTGGATGAGGCTTTCTTCAAACAGCTAGTGGAAATTTCCCAATCACAAACCCTGGTTCTCATGGGGGACTTCAATCATCCTGATGTGCTGGAAGGGCAATATATCAGAGTGCAGCCAATCAAGAAAGTTTTTGAAGAATGTTAAAAACAACTTCCTGATGCAAGTGCTAGAGTGGCCAACTAGAGGCCATGCTCTTCTTGACCTGCTGTGCATAAAGAGGGAAGAATTGGTGGGGAATGTAGTAGTGGATGGCAACTTGGGCAGCAGTGATCCTGAGAAAAGGAAGGATGGAGAGCAGCAGAGTAAGGACGCTGGAGTTCAGGAAAGCAGACTTCAACTCACTCAGGGAACTCATGGGGAGGATCTCCTGGGAAGCCAGACTGAGGGGGAGAGGAGTCCAGGAGAGCTGCTGGTAATTTAAAGAAGCCTCACTAAGAGTGCAGGAACAAACCGTCTTGATGTGCAGGAAGACTAGCAATTATGGCAGAAGACCAGCTTGGCTTAGCAGGGAACTCTTCAATAAAATAAATCATAAAAAGGAAGCTTATAAGAAGCTTATAAGAAGTGGACAACTAACTAGGGAAGAATATGAGAGCATTGCTTGGGCATGCAGGAATGAAGTCAGGAAGGCCAAAGTGCAACTGGAGTGGGATGTGAAAGGTAAGAAGGGTTTCTACAAGTGTGTTCATAGCAAGAGGAGGATCAGGGAAAGTGCAGGTCCCTTACTGAATGGGGGAGGCAAACTTGTGACAGAGGATGCAGAAAAGGCTGATATACTCAATGTCTATCTTGCCTCAGTCTTCACAGGCAAGGTCAGCTCCCAGACTACTGCACCAGGCAGCACAGTTCGCAGAGAAGGGAAGTAGCCAACAGTGGCAAAAGAACAAGTTAGGGACTATTTAGAAAGCTGGACCTATACAAATCCATGAAGCCGAATGGGATGCACCTAAGGGTGATGAAGGAGTTGGCTGATGTGACTGCAGAGCCGCCTGCCATCATCTTTGAAAACTTACTGTGATCAGGAGAGGTCCTGGATGATTGAAAAAGGACAAAACCTAGTGCTCACATTTAAGAAAAGGGGAAAAGGAGGATCCAGGGAACTACAGACCAGGAAGCCTTACCTCAGTCCTCAGAAAAATCATGGAGTGGATCCTCAAGGAATCCATTTCTAAGCACTTGGAAAAGAAGGCAGTGATTGGGAACAGTCAGCATGGATTCATCACAGGCAAGTCATGCCTGACCAACCTGACTGCCTTCCATGATGAGATGACTGGCTATGTGGATGCAGGGAGACCAGTGGACGTGGTATACCTTGATTTTAGCCAGGATTTTGATACAGTTTGCCCCAACATTCTCTCAGGCAAGCTAAGGGATTACGGGCTGGAGGAATGGACTGTAAGGTGGACAGAAAACTGGCTGGGGCATCAGGCTCAAAGGCTAGTAATCAATGGCTTGATGTCTACTTGGCAGCTGGTATCAAGTGGAGTGTCCCAGGGGTCGGTCCTTGGGCTGATTTTGTTCAATGTCTTCATCAACATCCTGGAAGATGGCATAGAGTGCACTCTCAGCAAGTTTGCAGATGAAACCAAGCTGGGGAGTATAGTAGATACACTAGAAGGTAGGGTTAGGATTCATGAGGTTCAGCAAGGACAAGTGCACTTATGACGGAACATCCCCATGCTCCAGTACAGGCTGGGGCTGACAAGCTGGGCAGCAGCTCTACAGAAAACAACCGGGGGGTTACAGTGGATAATAAGTGAAATATGAGTCAGCAATGTGCCCTTGTTAGGCTAAGGGCATACTGGGCTTCATTGGTAGGTGTGTTGCTAGTAAGTCTAGAGAAGTGATTATTCATCTCTGTTCAGCACTGGTGAGGCCACATCTGTGTTCTGAGTACTACAGATAAGATGTGGACAAATTGGAGAGTCCTGCGGAGGGCAACAAAAATGGTTTGGGGCTGGGGGACGTGGCTTATGAGAAAGACTGAAGGAACTGGGCTTATTTAGTCTAGAGAAGAGAGGACTGAGAGGGGATTTAATAGCAGCCTTCAACTACCTGAAGGGGGGTTCAAAAGAGGATAGAGCTAAATTGTTCTCAGTGTTGGTAAATGACAGATCAAGGAGCAATGGTCTCAAGTTGCAGCAAGGGAAGTTTAGGTTAGATATTAGGAAGAATTTTCTCACTAGGAGGGCAGTAAAACACTGGAACAGGTTACCCAGAGAGGGTCTGGAATCTCCATCCTTGGAGGTTTTTAAGACCTGGCTAGAAAAAGCTTTGACTGAGATGATCTAATTGGGGATGGTCCTGCTTTGAGCAGGGGTTGGACTAGATGACCTCCTGAGGTCCCTTCCAACCCTAATTTTCTATGATTCTATGACTGCTTTTGGACATTTACCTTTATTAACAAAGAACAGGTGTATGCGCTGCATCTGATGCTGAGGACTTAGTAAGATTAAAAAAAAGGTAAGTATTTACATAGTGATATGAATTAGTACAGTTATATTGGGAGCTGTAACACTTAGATTTAATATAAATCTCATTTACTCCACACGGTGACATGACGCTACTGCACAGTAGTAATGAGGTACTACATAGTCAGCATCACCAGGAAGCCATGTGGGGATGCTACTGCCAAGTAACACTGGATACTGTACAGTTACAATGGTGCAGTCAGCATCTCGTGTAGATGCCAATGTGTAGTAGAAGCCAACTACCATGTCCAGGGAATCTGGAAGAAACTGCCTGTATGGCCAAGTTACTCCATAAATGTATTCTTTAAATTGTTTTGGGCCTTCTCTTGTAGCATCAGTACTAGTGTTAGAGACCTGTTTTAAGACTGAGTGGGCCATTGGTCTCATATGAAATGTGCCACAATGCTGTATGGTTTCATATGAAACCACAATGCTACAACTTAATAGTAAGATATGACCTGTTCCTAGCAGCTAGATAACTGTATTGATAAGAAAAAACTCTTTAACATTATACCATGCCCTCCCTGAATAATACTCAGAACAATCACTACTGTGTTATTAAATACTAATTGCCTTGGGCACATCTACCTGTTCATTAATGTGCCGTAATTATGGTGTATTAAGTTTATTACCTGTAATATCAGGTATTAATGCGCTATAATCAATGTTACTGTACGTTAGTACAGACTAACACTATCTTTGTGACACTTAATGCTCGCTGGACTAAGTCTAATGCATATTAGCACAAACAAACACTTGTTTTTGTGACACTTAATGCTTATTGGACAAATCTACTATGCATTAGCATGGTTTTTGCCAGCCATGTTAATGCACAGTAGAATTAATCCAATAGGCATTAAGAATCTCATGCAGACATTCCCCTATGTACATTAGGTGCAATGCCCCGTATAAAATCTTATTAGTGAATACATTCTAAGAAACCAGTTTTAAAACAAGATATATTTCCTAATCTACAAATGGGTTTTTCCTAGTATTTTACACAGTGTCACAGCCATTTTCTGTTGGTGAAACAGTCAGCAACATAAAACAAGGTCCACTAAGTGCAGGGAAAAGTACTTATAACGTAACAATGTGCATGTTCCTGAAAACAAAATCTAAGGCTAGTATAGAGCTACGAAGAGCAAAAAATTGGGTTTCCGTTCACTGAGTTCAATTGTTCAAGAGAATCAAGTATTTTGGAATAGAGACAAATCTAGTTTAAATAAGCATGTCATCTAAAAGTTTCTTGTGGGCAAAATAGCTATCATTTTCTGGAGTGCAGCCTAACTTCACTCTAATAAAAATGACTCCAATAGTATGAGAAAGAACTGGAGGCTGGAAATTAAAAAAACAAACATTTGACCACATTTCAGTCTTGTGGTGCAGGAAGCTATGGAGAGACACAAAATTATATGAAATGCTGCCAAGGCTTACAGAAGATCTGCTGGTTCCTAAAGAACAGGGTGTGCCTCAAAACCATTTGCGTTATATTTCAGTTTCCAAACAATGGGCTTCATTAATATGGACAAGGTATTCAGAGGGAACAAACTTTCCAGTTTTACTCCTTAGGAGAACAACTAAAGAAAATGTTCAACCAACATGTGTCACATGTTGGAATCTGCTATTGCTATGCCTCCTTTGAAGATGAACTGTTTTCTGGTGCATCCTAAAGATTTTTTGTATGGGATCCTTGCAGATTTTTTTCTCTCCGACTTGCCACTACAAACACCCTTATAGATATTGGGGCCAGGTACAGAAATTACACTTACTGGTATAAATTATCAGAAACTGGTCTTTAACCATAACAGACCAGAAGTCCAGCACACAAACCCAGTCTATACCTGTAACAGAAGTTCGGCACACACAGACTGATTTTAAAATGGCAGAAGCCAGTCTAAGATTTTCCCTTCCCCACTCCACCGACCAAAGGGTGAATGTGCGTTCTCTTCACTACCGATCTAAACTATGCTGATTACAGAAAACAGTGTAACTTAGATTGATTTTGCTTCAGGATTTTTGCCTGTCTGTACCTAACCTTGTTGATATACATAGCATCTCTACTACCTTCCTCTTGTTGTGCCTGTTAGAAAAAATGTTTAAAAGTCCTCATTTAGCATAAAGAAAAATGATGTTTAAGATTCCAAATCAATAAGAGTCACATTCCCAATGAAGTTACCTGGACTACAAAACTCAGCCGATGCACACACAGTACACAGACCTTAAAAATAAACATTACCTGCCATGACCCAGGTACAGAGATCAGTGTTTTCCCTCAAAGAGTTCCTGACATTGTGATTGAAACATCTAAGACAGTGCCGGGAGCTACATTCCCCAAATTGTTTTTATTAATTTAGATGTCAGTGATGTTTTCACTTGTGGCATCTGTATTACAAACTGTCTGCTCACAGCTCAGTTCAGCATACATGCAGAGAAACTAAGCAGTCTCTTCAAGACATTTCTTATGCCTTTCTGAAAAGTGACAGTGGACCTAACTGGGCATGAAAATAATGAAGTCCTCTTGTAAACAAAACAACCTTTAATAGGCCACTGCTAGTGTTCCTTCTTAGTAACAGCATTAACTTGTGGGTAGTTTTAAAGGCTTGTTAAATTCAGTGTTCTCCTCACTGTTTCACAGGCTGTATTTTCATCATCAGAAGTAGTTGTACAAGTAGGAACACCCTCAAGTATCTGATTTTGGCTAAATAACTTTCCATTCTCCATGTGTATTATATATGTCCTGGGATAGTCAGTTGGATCTGGCATTGTGTGTCAAAGTTCTGCTGATAACTTGGGTTTTCATTGTTATACTTGAGTTTCTTGTGAAAGGTTGTGATGTTCTGCCATTTTTACCTAGTAGAATTTCAGTCTTCTAGCCGTTCAGCTCTGAATTATTTTGTCATCACTGAAATCCATTAAATGCATTAAAGAAGCATTCTTGCTGGTATTATTTTTGCTCCTTAACATCTGTGTGGGTGAAGCTCCTAATTCCATGGTTTTGTTCCAATAGTTTAATAAACTGAGGTAAGAGTCCCGAATTGGTTAAAAACTGCTATATGTTAGCTGGTCCTTTGGATGGTGGATAGCACAGACTGCTAGTCATGTGTATGGCTCCTGTTATGGATTACTTTTTAAACATTTTAAATCTGTGGAATGTTATGCTGCCAAAGTGAAATTTTTAGAGCAGTCACAGGTCATATAGGTAAATGCCATCTCAGGCCTTGCAAGCAGAGGCAGGAACAGGAGCCAGGACTCCATCCTTCCTCTGGGGTGGGAGAAGAGGGGAGAGACTGGCAAGTAGCACAGAAGCAGAGAAACCATCATGGGGGCTATGGCTTCCCTCACTCCGTAGACAGCAGGAGCTAGCTGGAGCCATGGTAGAAAGGGAAAAGTCTCCAAAAAGCCCCCACCTGTTTTAAGTGAATGGGCAGGGGGGAAGCAGTAAAGAGAAAGAAGTAAAAAAAGAATTTAAAAAATGTAGGACATTAATTTGAACTGAACCGCTATTCATTTGAAATGGCTCTGTCAGCAGCCCCCTTACTCAACCCATATAATTAGCCTGCTGGGTCTCAACTTTGCCCAGGTGTGCCATGCATGCAGTGAGTCTACTGAGTCTCACTTCTGCCCAGCATGTCATGCAGCAAGTCTGTTGGGTCTCAGCTCTGTCCTGGTGTGAGTGCTAACCCAATTTCCCCCTCCCCCCGATCCAATCCCAATTCAGTTTTTGCATGCATGTCTACACATGGCCTTTGTCCTTCATTTTTTAAATTCTTTTTTTACCCCTTTCTCTTCACTTCTTCCCCCCTACCCATTCACTAAAAACAGGATGGGGGGCAGGTTTTGGAGACTTTTCTCTTCCTGCCATGGTTCCAGCTGCCTCCTGCTGGTGCAGAGAGAAGCACTAAAAGCCAATTACCTATTCTCATTAGTGGTTAATTGGCTTTTTTACTGTTCCCCTTGCATAAGTGACCAGCCAGCTGAACGCATGGGGGGTGCTAGAGCAAGCAGCAAACAGGTCAGCTGCATCTGGGTGCTCAGAGTTCATAGATTTCACAGACTTCATAGACATCAGGGCTGGAAGGGACCTCAGAAGATCATCAAGCCCAGCCCCCCACCCCAGGGGCAGGAAGTCAGCTGGGGTCACAGGATCCCAGCAAGATAAACATCCAAATGTCTCTTAAAGGAGTCCAGAGTAGGTGCTTGCACCACCCCTGGATGCAGTCTGTTCCAGGCCTTAGGGGCTTGGACAATAACAAAGTTCTTCTTTATGTCCAGCCTAAAATGGTCTTGGGGGAATTTGTGACCATTTGACCTTGCCAACCCTTGGGGCCCTCCGGTGAACAGGTGTTCTCCCAGGTCCTGATGGACACCTCTTATATACTTACAGGCTGCCACCAGGTCCCCCCCGAGCCTGCGCTTTTCCAGGCTGAAGAGTTCCATAGCTCTCAGCCTCTCATCATAAGGCCTGTTTTCCTGACCTCTGATCATGTGTGTGGCTCTCCTTTGGACTCTCTCAAGCTTCTCCACATCCTTTTAAAATTGTGGAACCCAGAATTGGATATAGTACTCCAGCTACGGCCTCAGCAAGGCTGAGTACAGTGGGAGGATGACATCCTGGGATTTGCTTGAGAAGCATTTATGATGCAAGCCAGAGTTTTGCTCACTTTACCAGCTGCGACATCGCATTGGTGGCTCATGTTCATCTTGCGGTCAATCATGACCCCCAAGTCCTTTCTGGTCTTGGTGCTAGCAAGCGTAGCACTGCCGAGCCTATAAGCATGCTGTGGGTTTTTCTTCCCAAGGTGGAGTACCTTGCATTTTTCGGTGTTGAACACCATCAAGTTTTCATCCACCCATTTTCTGAACCTGTCTAGGTCAGCCTGGATCATGATCCTGTCCTCAGGTGTGGACACTTTACCCCAAAGTTTGGTGTCATTGGCAAACTTGGCCAGTCTACTTCTGATACTGATGTCCACATCATTAATAAAGATGTGAAAGTATAGGCCCAAGGATGGAGCCTTGGGGGACCCCACTGGTCACGGCACACCACAATGATTTATTTCTGCCGATTACCACTCTCTGGGTCCAACCTTGGAGCCAGATCCCCAGCCATCAGACTGTGATGTAGCCGAGGCCACAGTCAGCCAACTTTTTCATGAGTAGATCATGGGACACCAGATCGAAGGCTTTTTTAAAATTAACATATATGACATCAATCTCTTCTCCCTTGTCCAAGTGATATGTCACCTGGTCAGAGAAGATGAGATAGGTCGGGCAAGACCTACTCACAAGAAACCCATGCTGGCTGTCCCTTGGTATAAATATTTACACTATTTCAGAGGGATGCAGGTATGCACACACATGCGCAGAGTCAAGTTCAGCTCTCAGCTGATGTAACTCAGAGCAGAAACTGTCCTAAGCAGTTTCTGAAGTGCAGTCAAACAGCTGAATCTGAGAGCCAGAGGGCCGAGTTCCCCTTTCCCTCCCCCACTGTTTTAATACAGAAGACTAGTGACATGCAGTGGCCACTTGAAGTAATCCATGATGTGCATCTGTTCTGCATCCCCTAAGGGATATAGTGTGTGCCTTTGCTGTTTGCTATTGTTATGACTGTGTAACACCTTACTGATGAATATCAAATATTGGAAACCTACCTGCCGGTTGGTAAAGATAGTGTGGCACTCTTTCACCAACACAATTTTAATGATGGTAGGGTGGTAAGGTCTGTAGCTGCCTGTGCTCCGCCTCCCTGCCTAAACCTGTATGTGCTCAGGGCTGCGGGGGGGGCATGTTTTAACGAAAGCGGTTCCCAGACAGCTGCTCTAATGAAAGTGGCTCACCATAACATGTATTAAGCCCTGCAGCATTTCAAAATGGCCACGAATTGCTTTATCCAAAGCTCATTCAATGAGATTCCAATAAAGCGCCCCTGCAGCCATTTTGAAATGCATTGGGGCTCAATGCACGTGACAAGGAGGTGATGCTGGAATGTTCTAATTAGAATGTGGAGCAGACTTGATTAATTGAGTCAGCTCCAACACGTTCTAATTAGACTGTGAACAAGTGCATCTATAGGCAGCCTATGATGTCCAGCACAGCCTGCCTGCCATCATAAAGCCAATGGCAAAAACACCCAAATAATTAAACTTCCTGATTCACTGCTGCCAGTGAAAGAGAGGGTTCAATGTGTAACAGCAGGTTCGTCAGTGTTTCTCTAATAGCTACAAATTGTAGTCTTCGTTAACTGTTATGGACTAGAAATGAAGATGTATAGAATCATAAAAATTAGTAATGGAAATTCCCTATCAAGCCACTCTATTTCTGTACCTTTTAGCCAAGGCAGGAATCTTCCTTCTGAGAGATGATTACAGTCAGAAAGATCCCATTAAAAAAATATGCAATACCAGCTTTGAACGTTATCGCTTCACAATCTGAGTAAAATAGACTGTTAGGTGCAAGGCTTAGTCCGCTTGCCAATACTAAGAACATTATGATCATGCTTGAAATTGTTTTCTGTCCTGGACTTGTTTGAAAGGCCCACACAAAGGAGGGGAATGGTGACGGTGATTATACACAAAGCAACGAAGCTGAAAATGCACTGAGAAATACCTCCCCGCACTGTCTCTTTCATTTATAGTCACTGAGGTGTTTCAGCTATTCCGACTAAATAAAAAGTCTGTAGCTAGAAGTTTGATTTTTAGTTGTCAGGTTGTGCTAAGGTAGCACTCCCTGGAGGCAGAAGGAGGTTTTGGATTGGGGCTAACAACACCCCACTGCGCAGTAGAGTTCAGGAAGGTTGGAAGTTTGCCTATGGAGCAAAGGAGTGGGAAGAGCTGGGAATGGTGCATCTTGGTATGCTGGAGGAATGAAAGTAGAATGCTGTATCTCCCCAGAGCAGACTAACAATACCTGAAATGACCTGGGTAACATGGATCAGAGATAACCCTCAACTAAAGTAGCTTAACATTTAAATGTTTAGAGGGTACTTAGCACAGGTTAACACTTCAATGGGTGAACGCTCCCATTTTAAGTGCCTTCCTGAAGTTTTTAATGTAACCTGTAACACCACTTTGTGAAATACCCAGCCTTTGTAACCCTCCAGCATGCCTCAGATGTGTACTGTGCTCCATTATCTGAAGATAATTCATCCAGCTATCTCTGGGAGCTAGCCCAACAAGCTGTTTAGTGGAGCTCAGCTTTATGTTGTCTTATTTTGTCATTTTGTTTTCTTTATGCTAGTTGCCCTCTTAAGTTGTTCTGTTTCTCTTTGTAATAGTGACTGACCAACAGGTCCTGGTTTCCTCAGCGTACAAATTGATTGGTTGCCAATTATTGCCAGGCTATAAATATATCATGAAGAATCACTGGTTCCATCTCTGGTATGTCATATAAATGTAACACCATTTTCTACTTATGCGCATGTATCTACATGTATGTGCATGTTTCTTACCAAGACAAGAATTGGTTTGTTTTGTGGCACTTTTTGTGCCCATCAAAGAAATGACATCCCTTATACTTTGTATGATGCAGTCTGCACCTTTGTTACACACTTCTCTGTTGATGCTGCATACATCTGAAACACTGTTGTTGCACACTTATCTCCTTCTATGTATGTCTGACTGCCCATCATGCCTCTGTTTATCAAGTACATTTTGTGACTAGTTCTAATTACCTAGAATTTTCATGTGTTCTAACTAATCTAATGGCCTTCTACTAAATGTTAAATTGTCCTCCATTACCCTTTTTTGTATATCTTATGGTCTGATACATGCTTCATGTCCCCCACCACCTGTAAAAGCAGTCTTTTATCAACTGTAGCAGAGTTACCCAGTCATCAGTTGCCTCAGTACATCCTGATTTTTGTCATAAACATATTTTCTTTATTTAGATTTTGCTTTCAAAAGCAATATATTGTGTATGTCCTAAGCAACCTGCCCAACTTTTTCCTTTTGGCTTCAAAGAACTTGCTGCTAAACAGCCATGTTCTCCAAATTCCTCGGTTTTTGTTTATTGTTTTAATAATGGTTATGGGCTGCAAGCCTCTTACCTGCCTGATGCTTTACAAAAATCAGTATCATAAACTCCTCCCACATTCTTCTAACACCTCACAGTGATGCAGTGCTCAGACCACAAGACAGCCACACAGGCAGGACAGATTAAACAAGCTTTTATGATCAAGGTTTTTCAAACACACTCTCAGCTCTCAGCAGATCAGCTCAAAATACATTCAGAGAGATAGCCAGAGGCAGTATTTCCATTCACTTCCTCCACCTCTCTTAAAGGGTGCATGACTACTTACCTAGCTATGCCTAAATATAATATCATGGGGAAGAACTGCATGGCTGTTCCCTGGTGATGGGAGATGTGAGGTAAGGCTTCTTGTGGCCACAATAGGAAAGAGTGTTTACATTTTATATAACGATTCCTCCATCCTCTCAAATACAAATACAATTAGTGCAGTTTCCCATCCTCAGTTTGATTAAAGGAGCCTCTACCTTTCGATTAAATAGTCTTCCCTGAAAGTACTGTTAGTGAAGGCTGCCCCTACCTTCAGGCTCTTCTGCTTCTCCATGGCCTGAATAGGCCTTGTGGAGTCCTAGACCAGGTGCTGCCATCAAGAAGCAGGGATCTGGAAAATAAAAAAATAGATCTGGCTAGCAGGAGTACTGCTATAGTGAAGAGGGCAAGGAGGCTGAGTCTCACCATTTTTCTCGAGGCTGTGAAGAGAGGAGGGGAAGAAGGAACAGCTGTGGCCCAGTTGGGTAGACCTGCTTCTGCCCTATCTTCTTCCTCTTCTTCTTGTAGAAATGGTTTCATCCCAGCATACTGCTCTGCCCTCAAGCCCCCTCCCCACCTCCATAATACCCCATCTGGTCTACCCCATAAGAGTTGTGCCATCTCCAGCCTCACCTCTGCCTCTCCTACATCCACCACTGTCCTGTCTCTCTCCCAGCTCTAGTGAGGAAGTAGTAGCAGCTCCTTCACCCTCTCAGACAGTGGCAGGCAGCTCTGGTGAGTTGTTCATATCCTCATCCCCTTCCCAGGAATGGGTCTTGGAGGAACAGAGGAGCCCCCCAGCTAGTCACAGGAGGGAATGGAGCCACCTGTGCTGCTGGGCTGAATCTACACACCCCCACCTGCCTGTGCTGCCCTGCCGGCCCCTGAGAATGGAGGCAGGTTACTGGGAAGAACAGAGCGTGCACAACCACACTACCTAAAACAGCCTTGATTGGCTGCCAGTTAAAGGAGGCTTTTTCCCAAAGGCAAAGCTGAACTTCATGAAAAGGCTAGAGCATTTTGTGTGCTCAGCTACACTTGTCATCACAATGAATAGTTTTGGCTGGTGGCACCAAACCTGGTAGGTGCTGTGGATAAGGCATGGAACTGTGGATTTCCAGCTTGACCACACTTCCTCTTTGACCATGGGTAAGCCACCAACTACATATTTTGTCTTAGTGAAATACTGGCCCTACTTTACCATCTCACAAGGGTTTTGAGAAGTTCCATTCATGTCCAATAATGATTATGAAGTGTTGCAATACTACAGCACTGAGGACCATAAATGTACCTAGAGATTTTCTGGTGAGGATGGAGAGAGACTTAGGGCTGCCTGAGGAATGTCACCCTCCTCCTCTCACCCAGCTTTAGGAACGCAACCTTAGAAAGCAGGACAGAGATACATGGAGCAGTATGTTCTGCATATAGTAAGAGAGCTGAGCCACACAGTGAGTGACAGCTAGGACTGGAACTTGTGTTGCTGACTCAACTCCATGCCTACTGCACTACAACACGTTGCCTTTTAAGTATGTCAATACAAGCAGTCACAAGAGAGCATGCAAAAAACTTTCTGTTTGTTTTTAAAGTATACCAGTTAATCTTTCAAATACAACCATAGATTTCTCATCAGTATACTCCTTGGCAAATTGTTACCTTACTTTTGCAAAGTGTATTTCTGAAAACAAACAACCATGGTCCTAATAAACACTTAGGAGTTATTCCATCCAAAGAGCAAATATGTTTATACCAGTTAATTATGACTGAATCTAGAGTATAGGACTGATGATATAGGATTCTATAGAAATGGTTGTTATCACATGATGAATAATAATAAGATTCCTCAGTAAAAGATGTTTACTGAGGAACATCCTTTACTGAGGAATCTTAAAGAACCATACAAACTGGAATTAAAATGTATTAGTTCTGTAAAAGGAAGTTAACAAATTTTAATCAGGGATTACTAGGAATGATATTGTTTTCTTATTACTAATTGTCAAGATGAGAGCACCTGACTATCCAAGATGAGAGCACCTGATCATGTATATAGCTAATCTAACTGGCAGTATGCCTTGTTTCTGATGCTCTGATTTTCCTTCCCCTCTCTTTTCAATAGTTTTTGTCTCATCTTAAATAAAATATTGTAAGCTCTACAAGCAGATACTTTGTTTTCTATATGTTTGCACAGCACCTGTCACAACTGGGCTCTATCCCATTTGAGGCCCTGCAGTGGTAACATTATACAAATGATAATAATTTAATAAACTGTGCTATCATGAAACCAAGAAATTTTCACAAGGATACACTCTAAATCAATGGCATGAAGATAATTTCACACTTGATTCTTCTTGGAGTCTTGTTAGACTGTTAGACTACCTAAAAACAATTAGAAGTGGTATATTTCAAAAGTAGGAATATAGTATAGTATAGTAATAACCAAAAACTGTCACTATTAAATGGTTTAATGCTGAGTTATTTTAAGCAAGTTGAGTGGTCTTGGTACAGTTCCTATTGAGGGGAATGGGTTCCATCAACATCCACTGAAAAGAACTCCAGGAGGACTTCTGTAAGAAAGATCAAATCCATCTCCCAACAAAAATGTAAATAATGGAAGCATAAAGAGGGAAGATAAGATCCTCAAGGAATCCATTTCTAAGCACTTAGAGGAGAACAAACTGATCAGGAACAGTCAGCATGGATTCACCCAGGGCAAGTCATGTCTAACCAAACAAATTGCTTTCTATAATGAGATGACTGGCTCTGTCAATGTGGCAAGAGCCTTGGATCATGACTTTAGCAAGGCTTTTGGTACTATCTCCTACAGCACTCTTGCAAGCAAGCTGATGAAGTATGGGTTAGATGAATGAATTGTAAGGTGGACAGAGAGCTGGCTGGTTCATCAGGCTCAACAGGTAGTGACCAATGGCTCAGGGTCTAGTTGGCAGCCAGTATCGAGTGGTGTACCCCAGGGGTTGGTCCTGGGACTGGTTTTGTTCAATATCTTCATTAACAATCTGGAAAATGGCACTCTAAGTAAGTTTGCAGATGACACCAAACTGGGGAGTATAGTAGATACCTTAAAAGGTAGGGCTAGAATTCAGAGTGACCTAGACAAATTGGAGGATTGGGCCAAAAGAAATGTCATGAGATTCAACAAGGACAAGTACAAAATCATGTACTTAGGACAGAATAATCCCATGCACCAGTATAGGTTTGGAGCCAACTAGATAAACGGTAGCTCCAGAAGGAAAGGACCTATGGGTTACAGTGGACAATAAGCTAGATATGAGCCAACAATGTATCCTTGCTGCCAAGAAGGCAAACGGCATCCTGGGCTGCATTAGTAGGAGTGTCTCCAGTAGATCAAAAGAAATGATTATTCCCCTTCTGTTCTGTTCTGTTAAGGCCACATCTGGAGTACTGTGTCCAGTTTTGGACGCCCCACTACAGAAAGGATACGGACAAATTGGAGAGAGTACAATGGAGGGCAATGAAAATGGCTAGGGGGCTGGGACACATAACTTATGAGATGAGGCTGAGGGAACTGGGTTAATTTAGTCTGCAGAAGAGAAGACTGAGGGGGGATTGAATAGCAGCCTTCAACTCCCTGAAGGGTGGTTCCAAAAAAGAGAGAGACTTTCCTCAGTGATGGCAGATGACAGAACAAGGAGCAAAGGTCTGAAGTTGCAACGAAGGAGGTTTAAGTTGGATATTAGGAAAAACTCTCTCACCAGGAGAGTGGTGAAGCACTGGAACTGGTTACCTGGAGTGGTGGTGGAATCTCCATCCTTGGAGGTTTTTAAGGCCGGTTTGACAAAGCCCTGGCTGGAATTAACCAATTCCAGGATGGTCCTCCTTTGAGCAGGGGGTTGGACTAGATGACCTCCTGAGGTCCCTCCCAACCCTAATTATCTATGATTCAATAGATTATTACAATATACATTATACAATATTATACTGTATAATATTATACAATATACAATATATTACAATATAATACAATGGATCATTACAATATAATTAAATATTGTTATTTGCATTTATACAGCAGCAGACGAGATGATGCAGATTTATCTGTGCCTCAGTCAACTGACCTGAAACAGAATCAGAAAATGGTTTTATTCTTTTTTAAATGCATGCATAAAACAAAGAAGTAACCAAACAGATATTCACCACACATAGAGCACTTTAAAAATGGCAGATCCTAATCTAAGGCAACCCTGGCTGGATGTGGTATCAGACTAAAGCACTTTAGGTTAAAGTGCTTTATCAAATGTCTGTACCAAATCTCATTGTGACTCTGGTTGCAGTCCCATGGCATTCCAGAGGCTCTTCACAGGGCAGCATGCTAGCCTCAGCCAGTGCTTGTCTGCTCCGGGTAAGCACCAGCCTTGCCCTACCCCCAGTCTGTCCCAGAGAGGAGACAGAAAAGGCTGTCTCCTTTCTTGGCTGCTGGGCAGGACAGTTGAGGGAACAGAGCCCCCCTTCTGCATGCACACCCCCTCCCCCAGCTTGCTGGCCCAGGTTTTGTGGTGGGCTGGGCTGTGTCCACACAGCAAGGGGGCTCCATTCTCCCACCACCTTCATCCCCGGTGCCTGCCATAATGAAAAGCTGCACACAGCTCCGAGCTGCAGCTCCTGGCTGCAGCTGTCAGGGAGCTGAATTGGGGTGGGGAATGCAGACCCAACCTGGCCACCCCCAAGACCTGAGCCATAAAACTGGGGGGAGCCCACATGGCAGAGGGACTGTTCCCCCCCACACCACATCTTAACTGCTGCAGCCAGGAGCCGTGAATGGAACGGGGTTTGAGGAGGGTGGGGGGAATGGAGCTCCCTTCCATGTGGTCCCACCCCAGCTTACTGACTTGGGCCTTGGGGAGGGCCAGGCAGGGTCCTCGCAATGAGGGGTGGGTCTATTCCATTCTCCCAGTCCCGCATGCCCAGTTCCTGGCACAGTGAAAAGCTGTTACAGGACAGCATGCTAGCCTTGGCCAGTGCCCATCTGCTCTGGGTGAGCACCAGCCTAGCCCCACCTGTCCCGTCCCACTCAGTGGGTGAAGGGAGAGGTGCTTTTGCAATCCTCTGTGTGGCGTGGTTAGACAACACTCTTAGAATAAACAACTTACTGCTTTATTTTGGTTAACTTAATAACAACAATAAAACCCTTGGTCAAGATTTATTCCTGGAAAACATTCACATGAGGCAAAGAGAAGAAAGGAGCACTTGAGAGAAAAAGAGAAAAGAAGAGAAAGAGAGAGAGAAAAAGAGAGAGAGAGAGAGAGAGACATCACCACCCCTGGATCCTGCGTTGTCGGCGCGTGTTTCTGTTGCTGGTGCTTCTTTCTTGATCCGTGGGTGATGGGTCGATGAGCGCACGTTTTCCCTGTCCGCCTTTTATCTCCTTCCCTCAGGAGGGCTCCGCCTCTGGCTGTCAATCACTCGGACTTACGCAATCTAGAGTTCTAGAAGCTTCCCCATTTGAGTCAGTGGGCTCACTGGGGGTTTCTGGTGGTAGCTGAGTTGACCGCAATGTGACCTTTGTTTTGCACATGCTCAGATCAGCAAACAACCAACTTTACACAAGCTGCAGCTTCAGGAGGCTGTTACAGTGCACTGAGCTGCATTGCTTCCCACTTTCCCCAGCACTTGTCACCACTGAGTCAGCACCTGCGGCAATGCGCTTGCTCACAATGTTTGAGACAAACCTTTCAACTGCAGGCTGTCCCCAGGTTATGTAAAACAATTTAAGGAACTTTAAAACAATTTAACTCTGGGTTATCACACCACCCCATGACTGTCACAGAGAGGCTGCAGCTGGGAAAATGGAGCTTTCCTGCTGCCTGGACCCGGCCTGGCCCCCAACAAGACCCAAGACAGCAAGCTGTGGGGGAGGCTGCATTGCAGGGGCCTCTGTTCCACCCCCCCATTATTACACCCTAGCCATGGCAGGGGGTGCAGGGCTGGGGATACATGCAACAGCAGCCCCAGCCTGCTGGCCTCAGCCAGTGCAGGTTACTTTCATGCCCCCTGCAAGCATGAACATCGGTTCTGTTTGCTTCCATGTTAACCTAGAGCACTTTGAATAATGTGTGATATTTAGAGTGCTTCCACCTTGAGCTTTTTGAATGTCCATACTTAGCCTAGGTCAGTAAAGATTAACCAGTTTCTAAAATGTTGATAATGGACAACGTCCAGTACCTACTGCGTGGCCTGTTTTGAGGACAAAACAACTTCTTCCAGAACCCATAGAAAAGAAAGGAAGACTGGGTAGCCTCTGAGGAAATCAGTAAAACTTGTTGGACGCTAATGGATCTATAAAATGGTACAACTTCCACCCAGTCTTAAACTGAGAATATCCACCCATTAGATCCAGTCCAAACTTACTTCTTTCCCTTATCATTAACTCAAGGGAACCCTTGTTACTGATTTTAATTAGTAGCAGCAAAATAAATGAGTTATGTGTTATTAATTCATAAAATATTCACAATATAAGCCTGAGTGAAATTTAAAGGACCATAATATATAGGAGATTGTTTAGATTAAAAGTTCCCTTCCAGTCTTAAACTGAATGAATCTTTGGAAACATAAGCTAAGCTTGCGCTTTCTAAATTTGGTTCTAATGAGAATTTTCCTACAGCACCTCATCTGTGTGATCTCTAATTTCATCTGCCTGAGGCAGGCAATCTAAACCCTCTAATAACCTGATCATAATTAATTAGTAAGGTTCAAGCACCTGACATCTGATATCAGCATGACACAATCAAGAACCTTGCATCCCTGATCTACTAGAATCTGCCATCCTAATATATGTAGCGTTCCTATATAGTTTATTGCCTAGCAAGATACAATGAATCTACGTCCCATCACCAAAATCTGCATAGCATTAGTTCTCTCAATCAATGCTCTACCATCAAGCCTTCACAAATGTTAATAAGGCATATGATGATGTGCATAATGTTTCTTTACAAATATAGCAAGAAAGCTAGTGAAGATTCTAGACAGAAACTGCAGAAAAGTAAAAAGGAGAATGATGTATTTGGGGAGAAGATTAACTCTCAGATCTAATAGTTTTATGAAATGGTAGACCAGAGCATGATACAAAGCACCAGGAATTTCAATTTTGCTTGAAAAATTTTAGCTTGGGTTAGGCACTCTCCTTAATGAAAGACAAACGGATTTAGAATTACTTTCTACTCTAAAGAATTATTGGTAAGAACTATAGATTTTCAGCTAAGAAAGAGACTTTCTATTTCTCATTGGTCACCACTTTGAACAGGATAGCTTCTGAAACCAACCTCATCCTAGAACTCACATATGTAGCACGCTTGTTCATGGCCTAAAAAGATACAATGAATCTGTGTGCTGTCACTTTAAAATCTACATAGCATTAGTCCTCTGAGTCAAAAGGTGCCAAAATGTAGAATTTCCACAGCTGTAAACAGTAAATACCTGAAACAGTGAGAGAGTAAAAATGTGTGCGACTTCCAGTGGAGGAGTATGTTTTGAATTACTGCACATGAATCAAATGTTTTGTGAGCCATTTTAAGTAAGTGGACGAGACTTCAGGAATGAAACAATATAATCTGGTACAGTGAAAACATACATACCCTAAGGCAGAAGTTCTTTTAGTTTTCTCTATCATACCACAGTGTTGTGCATTGTGGTGTATGTGTGTGTTCACCGAATGAGGTGAGGGACACTTGGGAAGTAGGGAACTGAGGACAATCCTAAATTATCTTTGCAAGTGCTTCTTGTGCTAGAAAGTATGTTTCCTTTCCACTACAAGGACCACAGTCAATGTCCTACAACATCTTGAAAAAATTACCTTTAATCCCATGAAAAACATTTCCATGATATGTATTCCTATCATGTAATCACTCTTGTCTAGGAAAGAATTCTCTCCAGCTCCTCTGCTGCCTTTGTCAATATGCATATATATCTTGGATTCAAACCTCCTGCATTTAAAACTGGTCAGCCCTTTATGTTTCTACTTTAATGGCAATTTGTTTCTTCTTCATTGCCATGTGGTGCCATCCCAGAGTTTTGAAACACTTCTCTTGCAGCTAATTTTATTGACTATCCTTTCTCATAAAACAGTCAACCTCAACAACTGTTGCATAACTGAACGGTTCATGGCTAACCCAGTATTCAAGATATAGAAGGTACTGCATATCCAATCTAACTGTTGGGTTCACACAGGTCTACTGGACTTGGCAGCAGTTGCACGTTTTCCACAGCTCACCAGATCAGGCTCCAAGAGAACCCACTAAGCTACTGGCTATATGTTGTGCAGACATAAGTCATTTGCTGCATAGTACCATCTTCAGAAGAACTGCTTTCAATTAAATCTTTCGCTCCTATCTGTGTTTTTGGACTACACATTCATGCATCTGGCTTTTTCACGGTTCATCTCTGTGGTTAATTTCAGGTTCATATGTTGTCTATTACCTTAATTACCAGTAGTAGAATGGATAGACGTAGCTAAGTCTCCAGGAAGGAGTTTACAGTCACTATGTGTCATTATAAGCAAGAGAAGACTATTCCATCCTTTTTACACCTATCTTCCCCAAAAGACCTTATTTTTTCAGATGCTGAGCCCCAATCTGGCAATGGATCCTTTTGTTAAACTAAAGGAAACTATTTAGGCATTTTCCCCTGCTGTTATAATTTCTTAAGTTCTCCCATAGAATATCATAAAATCATAGAGAAGTAGGACTGGAAGGGACCTCCACAGGCCATCTAGTCTGACCCCCTGCCTGAGACAGGATCATCCTTATCCAAAACATCCTATAGAAACCCAAAATCTAACCTTTTAGTAAAACTACCATCAACCCTGACAAAACACAAGACATCTGCCCTAATACCCTAATCTGCCACAGGTGACCACAGCAACCAACATCCTGCTTGTGTGAAAGGTTGTTAAAAGATCCCAGATAGAGGGCAATGGCCCCTGCTAGAGAGGAAGGCAAAAACAGCATATATTAAACGGCAGTCTTTTTAAGTACAGTCTCTTAGATATATTTTTTCCAGTATAAAATATAGTATATTCAGTACTTCGTTGATAAACATCATAAGTTTGTATGGATACAAGTTTGTATACTTATGTAATAGCATGTTTGTGTTTCTGGAGCAGCCTGCAACTCTGCATGCCCTGCCCTACCCCAATTTCTCCCCGCTCCCCTGCCCCCAGTCAGCACCAGGGGTTTCTGCCCTGATTGCCCAGCCCTAGTTACACTGCTGCTTACAAGATAATACAAATTGGGTCCCTTGTTTGTACCCAACAAAGGCCCGTGTGGGATTCTTTTGAGCTCTGTTAGCCAGGCTGGTGTTGGCCAGAGGAGAATTACTTCTCTATTACTGTTTATGCTCCCCTTGTAACTATGTAGCACTTCCCATGCTGCCACGCTTCACACTTTTCACACTTCAGCATGATTCTGCTTCGAGACAGTTATCTTTGATCTCCTTCGGTTCTGTCTTTCAATGCTGTATATTTTTAGACTGCATGGAAAGAAGCCATTATTTTGGGAAGGATAACTTTTCATGTGTTGTTTACCATCCTGCATCTCTCTCAGCTACACTTCTTCCCCAACAGGAACATGCTGTTCAAGTCCACTCCTTCCCCTGCTCATGTTTGCATTGACTTGAGAAGCCCAGTTTTCTCTAACTGCACCATGCCACGCACTATAAATCACATTTGTGTCCCATTTAAAACATAAACCACAATAGACACAGAAGAACAAAAGGAACCACACGCCCAGCTTTTTTGACAAAACTCCCACACATTGATAATTAGAAGCACATAAAACCATGTGCAGCCTGGAAGAACTCAAGTGACTGCCATACCTCATGCTGCTTGTCTCAGCCTCCCCCACTTTCAATTCTGCCACAAAATCTTCTGGAACAGTAAAAAAGGGCAGGAGAAGATTAGCACAAACAATATTTGAAACAAAAAGGATTAAAATAATAATAAAGTGCCTGACAAGAGTATGTTCATGAATCTAGGGCAAATCTTTGTTTTAATTAATCATCTGGTCTTGGCCACGTGGTATCTACTTTCCCTATTTCTGGTGTGCAGAAGTGTAAAATGATTAAATTAAAATTTAAACCATCAGTTACATAAGTAACAGTTGCAAACTTTTTTTAGGTACGCTTTCTTAGTTTCGTTTGGTTTAATGTGTCCGAATGTGTTCTAGGTATTTTGTGATACAAATAGAAATACATTACGATCTACAGCCCTGCTCACACAAACATCTGAGGAGTCCCAGTGAACTCAGAGCTGTTATTTGCATGCATAAAGGTTTTCATGTCACTTAAGTATAAAGGACCAGGAGCTTAGGGTCCAAGTGCAGTCATTATCACCATGAATAGTGTGGTTATTCACATTATTATTGCCACTGCTGCTGTTGCATCTAAAGGCTTCTACAACAAAGTAAGCTCTGTTGTAACAGAAACCATACTAAATATAATGAAACATAATCCCCATCTCCAGAAACTTAAAACTGAAGTATGAGACAGTATGAGAAGAGAAACAAGGGTTCAGAGAGGGAAAGTGCAAGAGTGGGCAGCACAGTGTGTATACAGCACAGGTCTCTTGATTCCCAGTGTAATGCCTGTCCATCAGATGACCTCACCTCCTTTACAAGTGTAACCCTCCACGGCATGCTAGGCTGGGCAATATGCTGGATTCTGGATCTTCAGGGTGCCAGTAGCCCTAGGAACCCCCTCAGACCCCCCTCTACTGACTAAGGTGTCCCTTGGAGGGGTGTGTCTCTCAACCTCACTGCCCAAGAATTTACTTCAAGTCCAATAAACAAATGGGTTTCTTTATTATACACA
>NW_017728909.1:30791257-30810178 GCF_001723895.1 Crocodylus porosus | reverse complement strand
AAGAAAAGAAGTATATATATATATATGTTTGTTTGTTTATTTTATGTGTGTGTCTATATATGTATATGTATATAATATCAATAGTTAATAATAAAACCAACACTATGAACAGAATTTACAATTGCAACAATAGATGAATAATTCCACCACGCTGGGTGGTCCCACTTGCATCAGACAACCACAGTGATTACATCCACCTGGTTATAACACTTTAAAACAGTTTCCCCCCATAACCCAGCTCCCCTTCCCATAACAATAAATGACAATACAGGTTTAACTATGATCCACCACTAGGTGGCAGAGGCAAGGCTTCTGCTACTCCGGGGAAGGTGGACTCTTTGTTCTTTCTTGGTAACTTAGCAAAAAAAAAAAGTCTCCGATCAGCCACTGCAGGTAATAGGCTTATTTTCTTTAGTTTCTTTCTGAAAAATACACCTCCTGCAAACACTAGGGGTTAAGTGTCCCTTCACAGCCATGCAGATTTGGGATTCTCACAGCCCTCTCTCTCTCTGGGCTGTGTCTCTCGCTCAGCACCTCCACATGCAGACAGGCGATTCCCTCTGCAGGCCTCTGTCCCTGCAATACAAGCCTTTCCACCCCAAACAGAGGACTTCCCTCTCCAGTCCCTGACCAGGCAGCTTCTTCCAGCTCCCAGCTAGCTTACCAACCCCTCCCCACTCTTTCCCTGGGTCCTTGTGTCCCTGACTGCACAGCTCTGACCCCGGGTGGAGAATCAGCTTCTCCTGGGATGACTCAG
The DNA here is from genome assembly GCF_001723895.1 of Crocodylus porosus. Taxonomy (NCBI): domain Eukaryota; kingdom Metazoa; phylum Chordata; order Crocodylia; family Crocodylidae; genus Crocodylus; species Crocodylus porosus. The sequence goes on along the minus strand of NW_017728909.1, from coordinate 30,809,421 downwards.
GCTCTCCTCTATCCTGAAGTCTGCTCCGCAGCAAGCCTCAGCTCCATTCCCTCTGCCTGGGGGGAACGAGGAGCTGAGTCTGCCCCTCTCTCCAGACTGGTGTTGCTCTTCTGCAGCTTCTCTTTCCAGCTGCTTTTCCCTCCCTCAGCTGTTCTGGCTCCACAGTAGCCAATCAGAGCTGGGGGGTTGCACTGGAGGCTCTGGTTACAGTTCAAATCCTCCAGTATTGGCAACGTGTAGGGGGTGCACACAGGTGCACATGCACCCCCTGAGCTTGGCAGTGCAACCCCTGCCGACACTGCCGGTGGTACCTGCGGACGGTCACCTTTCACTGCCACCCCCCCCCCTTGCTGCTGACACAGCCAGTGGCATCTGTGGCAGTCCCCAATCACTGCTGGTCTCTGCCAACACTGCCGGAGGCGTCTGTGGGTGGTTGCCAACCGCTGGTCAGCACTCCACACCCACCCCCTCCACCACTAACAGTGCCACGGCTGTCTGCGGGAGCTTACCACCACCATACTTTGACCGTCAACACTACGGCCACCACCTATGGGAGCTCACCATGCTCCCCCAGCCTCCAGGGGCATGCAGCGTTCATGCCTCCAGTAAAAAGCATGCATTGTGCTCCATTTGAAAAAGCTATTGCACCCTCTGCAAACTTTTTGATGCCTTCCTTGCCAAATTCTTAGGCACAGCTCACCCACTCAGCTTGCAGCCAAGCAAGCCTTTGCAGCTGTTACACAGTAATAAGTGTTTACAGAATCAGGCTCTAATATTGGGTGTGGTACAGTAAGTGAGGATACTGGATGAGAATGAGGTAAGAGGCACCTCTAGTTACAGCAGCACCGTCATCTTCAGGTCTTTTTTATAAAAATCAAAACAATTGCCATTGAACAGTTGAGTTTGCTGTGCAGTTGTAAACACAGATCATGCTGTATGGATGAGTGACTGGTGCTGCAGCCAATCCTGCCGACCAGAGGGGGTGGGATCGGGTCCCCTCGTGGCCAATCACAAGACAACCAATCACTGTGCCCAGTCGCTGCAGCTGCTTCTGGAAGCGCAATGGTGCTCTACTCCTGCTAGGCCCCCCTGGCCATCGCCCAAGCAGGGAGGACAGACAGTCAGGGGGTGCACATGCACCCCTTACACACCACCACTGCACGCATATGTACTACACAGTAAAATAGACTGATGTTCATTAACACGTCTCATGTAGAGGCACCTAATATGGATCAGAATCTCAGAATCTAGCCCACCATGAGCATAACAACTTTCAGAATCTACCCCTTGTTTCTCTGAATAGACAGAAACAACCTCCAAGTACAATTATTTGATTTAAGAGGCTAAATTAGTGCCCAGGTTTGAATGGTCTGACAACAAGATGAAAGTTAATTAGCTCTGTTTGCTAAATTGTTGAATGCTTGTGAAAAAAACCCTCTCGTCTTAAGGTAATTAATTGCCTTTCGGCTATTCAAGATGCTCATAATTATGAGTCTGAAAGTGCTTGTTAGGCCTTCAATAAAACAAATCAGGCTTATAAAACATTGAAACATAATACCACTGAGCCATCAGGAAATTCAAATAGTTCCTAGTTCCTAGTTCAAGACTCTCAGTAGTTATTGAAAATGCAAATAAATGGGGTATCTGAATGTGGTTGTGTAGGAGAGAACACACTTGTAAAAGCTAAATAAAAAAAAATAAAAAGAAGAAACCAAGAAAGAAGGAACCTGTGGACAGAGTCCCCAGATAGTATTTCAAGGGTGACTGTCTAACACTGAACAAAATGTCTTACACTAAACCCTTTGCTTTTTCTGTTTTTTAATGGAGATTTGGGTTTAACAAAATATTGAGATATTATGTATTGTTGCCATGGTCGTCTTCAGTCAAAATAAAAAAGGCATAAAAAATTAAATGTTTTTTTTTTTTCCTTCAATCCATTATTTAAAAGACAGTATTTGGCACTTCCTATTAACTTGAAAAAAATAAGCTATTTGCACAAAGAAATAGAGATTAAATCAAGAGAACTGCCTAAATTGCATATGTGCATGTGAGAGGGTTGTTTAATTAAACAAGTAGCTTGTTTCATTTGAACATTTTTATTTCTAATAAAAAGAAAGACTTTTCAAATAACATTTTCGTTTTGATTTGTAAATTTTATTTTGAGCTTTCAAATATTTTACTTCTTCCAAGATAAAAAAGATAGAAAAAGAGAAAATCAGGGAAAATCCTTTCACTTTTTGTCTTTTACCTTTTCCTCACTCTCCATTAGGGAAAAAGAGCAGGGAAGTAGTAAAAAAAAAAAAAAAAAGTGGGCAGGGGCAGGCTAGAATTGTTTTTCTATTTGACCATAAATATATTTTTAATTTTTGAAAGCTCAGTATGTGACGGTTTTCACTTTAATCTTTTTTAAATAGTAAAACTAATCACGTTATAAGGAAAAAAGATGTTCTGCTAAAGCCATTCTTTATGAAAAACTTTGTTTAAAAAAAATTTAACCAGCCCGTTTCTGCATCTATCAAATCTTTCAAAATCCTGCTGAAAACATATTGGTTTTGTAAAGCTTTCCAAAACTGATTATGCTTTCCAGCATCATCTGTTGCCGTTCCAAATTAAGTTTTTATCCTATTAATATTATGGTACTTGTATGCATGAAGTTAAGTCATGGAAGGGACTGACTTTATTTGATTGCACTGTACTGATCAACGACTGTAGTAAAGTCTGTATTTTCTCATATACCCCACACCTTTCTGACAAAGGCAGTATGAAGAAAAATAGATTTTTTTCAGAGTTATGGCTACACATAGCAGGGACAGACCCTAATCTTCAGCTCATTCACCCTCCCTTTCTTGCTTAGACAACAGCAACAACTGTGATTTGAATTGTCAGAAGCTCATGGCTGCTCTGCCAAAAGCTGAAACTGCAACTGCTGCTGAAGGCTGGGCTCCATGGATAGATCTAAGATTTTGAAAAGAGCTAAAAATAGTCTGCAGTCTGTGAAATAGGAAAAGAGAGACTAGGAGTAGCTGATTTCCAAATTCTTCAGCAAAATCACCAAAGAAAGGCTAGCTTGATTAGTGGAACATCAAAACAATTAAAAAGAAGTGTAAGTCATTAACACCTGTTAAGTAAAGAGCATTAATAGGAATCAAGTCAATTCTAATGAGCCATGAAGTCAATTGACCCCCTCAGCATTGTTTGAATAGAAATGTCACTGCTTCCACAATGCTAAGCTCATCATGGCAATTGCTGGAAGCCCTCAGCTTTTCTCTACATGGAAAGTTTGGGTGTGAAACCCATGGCCCTGTGACTTCTCTAAAATATATTGCTCTAAATTTTCTCTTTGTTTTTAAATGCTCTCTTTTCTTTAAGCAAACACATAATACGGAAAATAACTGTTTTTAAACATCACTGCTTGCCAGGTAGATTTGTCCGAGTTCTCACAGCAATAGTTTTTATTTGTGAACAGCTGAAAAAACCAACTTCTTCCAAAATTTATTAAAGTTTTTAGGTAATTTTAACAATAAAAGGGATCTTGTTAAAACTGCTTGGAGGACTTGATGATCTCAGTAAAAAAATGAGCCTTTTTAGCACTGTTCTTTAGTAAAGACACAAAAAGGTGGGAATTTAAAAATACTCTTAAAATTAGCCCTTCATAGAAAGATTTTGTAAATTGGTCTTTCTGATAAAAGTTGTCTGTGTCTGAATTTCAGGCAGAATCAGATCTTGCTGTGTCTAGCTCCACATACAGTGGGATTCACAGCTCTAGGCTAAGGAACGGAGTTAGGGACGTTTCCCATTATGTGGTATATCAGTGGCTTATGGAAGGAGAATTCAAAGACATTTAAAATACATGCCATGCAGATGCTTTTAACCACTAAAATTGGTCAGAGAAACCACACACATGCACACATCAGTTTACATCCAGCCTAGAAACTGATCTGAGAATAATGATGCTATACTACAACTCTTGTATAAACATTTATTTAAGTTTAATAGGAAGCCAAGCCAAAATATCTGGACCAGTATTTTTTTTTTTCAAAATTATTTTGGGGTCAGGAAAGAAAACTAATATTTTTGTAGTATGTATGCATCTTGCTTAAAAATAAGGGAGGGAATTGAAAAACCTAAGGAACTGGAGGTTATATACACTTTAAAAACAGAACCACTCCTGTTGATTGGCTTACTGCCAGATTAAAACCTACAGAGACATCTTGAAGCCTTTAAAACAGTAATTTTCAACTCTAAGGAATTCTTATATGATCCATGGGTTTTTTTTTTAAAAAAAAAAAAAGCAGCAAAGGTCCTTTTTTCTACACATTTCCAGATCAAGATTAAAATGGATTATAAGTACTAGGTATGTTATTTTTAGGTTTGTTAGCTTGGTACTATATTCTGGGTACGTTATGTATGGGTCACAGAGAGTTCAATGATAGATATACACTGTTACTAGGTTGCATGTCTGGAATTAGTTCTATCCAGGGCCTTTTCCTTACCCAAAAAAAAGAACTTTATGAGGGAATAACTCTAAAGGGTTGGGTTGTTTTTAATTTGTAGCACAACTTTTAAAAAAATTATTGTTGGTGGTGCTGTTTTGTTTGCTTGTTTTTTAAGCTGAGAAGCCTTGTTGGTTAGGAATTAATTAGCAACATTTCCCAGCTCAAAAGTAGTTGGTTTCTTGAAATGGAGTTGAAAATACTAGCCCGGCGGAGAAACCCGCACATCAGGACTCTGTTTCAGCTTAAGTGTTTCTCACCCTTCACAAGCACAAAGACCACATGAGGCGATGGAAAGCCTCTGCACATGTTTCAGAGCCCTGCCAAATTATTCAGCTGAAAACTTGGTAATGCGTGTAACTCTTTTTGGCCAGTTAAGCAGAGGCCTCATGCAAACAATCACAACTTCATTGTTTTTCAACCTAAATTACCAGCGACACTTCCACTTAACCAGAATTCTCTCATCCCTCCATACCATACAGGGAGTTTGATTTTAATGAAGTGAACTGCTTGCTCCTTAACTTCTTTTGATTAAAGCTACTAAAATATTTAAAACAGGTTTGGATCTTTCTAACTGTGGTTACTGCTCTCAGCACCCAACTTTGAACTTTATCAGTGATGTCTTCTGGCCTCTCTTTACCTGCTCCCTCTAGGCTTGGATCCCACGTGCCTACTCACAAATAGTGAACCACATTGATTAGTATATTTGATCCAAAGGATAAATCAAGAGGAGTATACTAGCTATTCAAAGAGTTCAAGCGTCATTCCATTTGAAAGACTCCAAATCATCTCCTTTTGGCAGATCATTGATCCCTGGGATTAAGGCCAGTCACAAACAAGCCAAACAAATGGTGTCCAAAACACAAATCATTACTGGATGCTAGCAACCAGGAGCTACATCACAACTGGTTAAAAACAGGATGCTCAGTACCCTTTTATGTGGAGTCTTTGTTCTTTGCACATGTTTGTTCCACATGAGAAGTTCCTCTGGAAATAAAGGACATAGGCAAAGGTACCAAGAGATCAATGACAGACCAGGGCCATCCAGCTTTGGCGTGGCTGGGGACCACATGTGGTGCTGGCGGGTAGAGCCTGAGCAGGCTGAACATTGTGGCAGTGACCTCCTCCTCCCAACAATCCCCTCTGCCACATGGGCTATGCTGACAGACCACATCCCCATTGCACGGGTTACTCAGGTGGCATGCAGACCCCCACCACGTGGCCTGTGCAGGCAGCGTGCAGATTCCTGGGCCCTCCCATACTGTGCAGCAGACCAAGAGGCAGCTGCCAGGGTCCATAGGCTGCATGTTAACCATTCACAGGGCTAGTCAGACAGCCCTCACACAGACCATTTGTCTCTTGCCCATTGTTATTTTAGGAAAGTTGATTTACATGGTTGAATGCAGCTATAAAAAGAAAGCTGATAAAATTCCCATAGGCAAATCCTACATGCAACAAACATGCAGGTTTTTTAATGTTTGGAAGTGACATGAAGAAAAATTATCTTTCAAGGCTGCCCCATTTCCCCTCGATCCTCTCCAGCCAAAATCCCGATGGCCTTTATATTAGCAAATGGGAAGAAGACAGGGGTTTGTATTTGATACGTACAAGCCCAAAAAGACCCCCGCATATATTACCGATTTTATCCACTTCAGTGCTCTTTATAGGCAGAGAAGTGTAGAAGGATGTGGTGTAGAACAGGTTCATATCTATGAAGATTACTTCTCCTCCCAGGCTGAATGCAGGGTTGCTGTCATACGCCAAAAAAAATCATTCCGTCTCTCAAGCATTCTTTTAAAACAGGGCTGGCAACTGGCAGCCCCTGAGCCCCCACCTGGCTGTCACTCCTCTTATCGCTTCACTTGCAGCAGCAGCTGGGGTTTCTGGGTTCTCCATCCCTTCTCTACCCAGGAGGAAGCACAGAGCAGTCCACAGTGCTGAGGGAGCCCACCCCATAGTAAGCTGAGGGTGGGATGGGGAGCTACAGAGGGAGGCCACCCATGTGTTTCGTACAGCACCGGGGGATGAGGGGAGGAGGGTCGCCCACGTGGCATGCAGCCTGGGGACCTGTGGCTTCCACTGGTGTGGCCATCACTGATGCTGTCTACACAGTGCGGGGCCCCCAGCTACTTAGAAGTAAACAGCCAAGTTTTAAAACACTCCTTTTTAAAAAGTCCTGAACATCCAAGTAGGAGAGCTACAAGGTCAACTCAGTTGGCATATGTTTTAAGGAGGCCTTTAATGTTTTTGTTTTTCATTTTCAGTAATGAACAAAATTGAAGGATAGAATAAAAGATATTACTTACAAAAGTCCTTGCCTCTTTCGTATTTCCTGGACTACCATCACTACAACATGACTCCTAAATGCTCCTAAAATATTAAATAACCTCAAATAGTTTTCCATATGAAATGGATGCTGATATGAACCCATTTATATGGTATTTCACCATGTAGTATTTGTTTAATACACCTACCATCATAACGGACCAGATGAAAAAAAACAAATAAACAGGTTTTCTTTTATAGACAAAATTACCAGTAGCTTTATGTCCTGATAGCTGTTAAGTAATATGAGAGTTGTTATTTATCCTAGGGCTGGAGCCTATTAAAAGAAAAAAAAAATCTCAAAAGCGTCCACCAGCAAGGGACGCTATTACCCTCTCAGCAGGAGAGAAAGGTCTACAAAGCCAATTAGGCAACTTTATAACCAAAGACATTGATATTAAGACCTTCCCTACATGCAGTTTTTTTAACTAAAGGTATCTATTTTTGTTAGGGTTATGTTTTAACCAAAATAATTACACCAGAATACTCCCAATGCAGATGCAATGATACTAGTCAAAAAGTTCCTTTATATCAGTATTTTCTTTTCTATACAGTAATAAGCCATGAAGTTATAAACACTTTAATAAGTGTATCAACAGCTGTGGGATTTGCGTTGCTGTAAAAGTATAGTTTCATAGATTCATAAATTGTAGGGTCAGAAGAGACCACAAAGGATCATCATGTCCAACCCTCGGCCCCTGGCAGGAAAGAGGACTGAGGTCAGATAACCCCAGCCAGGTGAGCCTCCTCTTGAAGACCTCCAAATTAGGTGATAGCACCACCTCTCTTGGCAGCCCATTCCAGATCCTGGCCACCCTTACTGTAAATGTTTCTTCCTAATGTGTAACCTAACTCAGCTCTCCACTAGTTTGCATCCATTATTCCTAGTTACTCCTGGGGGTGCTCAGGTAAATAGTGCATCTCCAATTCCCTGTTGTCCTCCCTTGATAAACTTATATGCAGCTACTAGGTCTCCCCTCAGACATCTCTTGTGAAGGCTAAAGGGTTCCAGATCCCTCAACCTGCAAGAACCAAGGGTCTTTCATGGAGGCCACTAATCATGTGTGTGGCCCTCCTCTGGACCCTCTCCAGATTCTCCAAAACTGGACACAGTACTCCAACTGCAGCCTGACCAATGCCGCATAGAGGGGAAGTATCACCTCCCTCGATCTGTTGGTCATGCATCTGCTAATGCACGACAAGGTGCGATTGGCCTTGTTGATGGCATCATTACACTGCCAGGTCATGTTCATCTTGGAATCAACTATGACTCCAAGATCCCTCTCAGCCGCTGAACTGCTGAGGAGGTCATCCCCCAGCCTATAGGTGTGCTGGGGATTCCTCCTCCCAAGGTGGAGTACCTTGCATTTATCTTTGTTGAATTGCATCCTATTTTGTTCTGCCCATTGATCCAACCTGTCCAGATTGGCCTGTATCTGCTCCCTGCTCTCCAGTGTGTTAACTTTGCCCCATAACTTGGTATCATCTGCGAACCTGGAGAGGGTGCTTTCCACACCTTCATCCAAATCTCTGATGAAGATATTAAATAACACCCGTCCAAGGACTGAACCCTGCGGGACCACACTGCCTGCCTCCTTCCAGGCCGAAAACGACCCCCACACCACCAGTCTCTGGGTGCAGTCCCTAAGCCAGTTGGCTACCCACCTGACTGTGAGAGTCCACCCAGCAGCCTGCTAGCTTCCCTATGAGAATAGGTTGCAAAACTGTGTCAAAGGCCTTCTTAAAGTCCAAGTAGGTGACATCAGCCTCACCTCCTCTATCAAGGCAGTGTGTGACCTGGTCAGAAAAGGCTATAAGGTTTGTCAGGCAGGATCTACCTGCGACGAGCCTGTGCTTGTTTCCATTCAGTGTTGTTTCCCCTGCTGGGCCTTCACAAATGTGCTCTTTAATGATTTTTTCCAGTATTTTCCCAAGGATAGAGGTAAGACTGACTGGCCTAAAGTTACCTGGCTCATCCCTTCTCCCCTTCTTAAAAATGAGCACCACATTGGCCCTTTTCCAATCCTTAGGGACCTGGCCGGAGCACCATGAGTTCTCAAACAGCCATGCCAGAGGCTCAGCTATGACTCTGGCCAATTCCTTCAGCACCCATGAATGGAGGTCATCCAGGCTGTCTGACCTGTACCCAAGTTGAAGTGGTACAGCTCTTGTGTCTAGGTAAGGAAAGAAACTTTACCTAAGCAACTGGGAAAAGCTGAGAGAGGGTCACTTGATTTGCATGAACCTTCTCAAAGAAAGGAAGTACCTACCAGTTTGGACTATAGTTCAAGGAAGTACGTAAGTGCATTAAACTCCATTGAAATCAAACTGTTGCTTAAATAAATGTTTATATATTAGCACACATTTTAAGCACCGTGTTTCAGCATGGAGATGCTCTCATAAATTATGATCTAAGATAGGATATGAGGGCCTCATTCTATGCCGATCGCCAAAGCTATATCTGTCAGTAATTGGAAATGAATATTTTTTCCACATAGCGGTTCAACATTCAACATTCTTCCAGTTTGCACTGCTGCTTTATATTTCCAAAATTGGGTGGTCTCATTTGGCAGAGCTCCAGTATTAAAAAAGTTCTTTTGAATAACAACCTTCAGGAAGAAAGACCTTTGTGCTATACATACATGTATGGCTTGTAAAAGTAGCTTCCCAGCAACAGCAGCAATAGTAAGTAACTGGAATAGTTCTATTTTGGAAGCTGGTAACAAATACAAAGGGCTCCTTTGCTCTGAAAGTGGAAAATATTCCACTCAGAGTTAACCAAAAACAGAATAACTGGTGAACTACCTTCAAATAATCTAACACAACACATGAGTCTTCTAGGAACCTAGACTTCCTGGTATCTAACTACCAAGGATCCTAGAAATCAGTTTGCTATGGAAAAAATATGAAAAAATGCCAAATTTCCAGTTTTACAGAAAATCTTGAGTTTTTACATTTTGTGAAAAAATTAAAACATGCATTAACTATTAACTAAATTTTACTGAAAGTACCAGTGTCACTTATTCACTGTGTGCAACCTCCCCCTCTTGTGGCTGATTTTTCCATGCATTTTAAATTACATAGCTAAACACACTCCAATAAACTGCTTCCAGTGTATAGAGGTTACTCAATGGCATATAAGGGTTTATTTTTTAATCCATCTCAAATTTTACTTTGGCCTCCAGACATGATTAAAGTTATGAAAAGATACTGAAAACTTTAAAAAATCACCCCTAAAGACCATGTCACTGAGTTTGGCAAGGACAAATTTCACATTGATGGTAATGTGCTGTTCTATACTACATGCAGTGAGGCTGTAGATTACATTTGAAGGCAAACTATTGTAGAGCACAAGGAAAGTGCTAAACACCAACTGAATGAAAAGAAATGAAAACAAGAGGCTGAAGCAGCACAGCCATCAACAACAGTAAAGAAACAATGCACTGTGACTGGATCCTTCCAGTGTTTTACAACTGCCAAAGAACAGCGTGAAGCTGTCACTTCCGGTTTTGTTTGAAGGTGTGTAAAAGCAAACATTTCTCAGCATAAAATGATTTGCCTGTTATCAAATGATTTATCTGTTTCTTGTTTTTTTGAGCAAGCAAGTTAAAAGGGGCTGTGCCTTTCCCAAGTCAGATCAATTGTATTCCCATTACTTACCAATTCTTTTGAAGAGGAAAAATGGTGCCTTCTCAATGACCTGAAAGGAAACTCCATTGCTGTGATCACAAATAAAACAACTGACATCCAAAATGGACCAGTTTTCAACATTTTAGTTCAGGTGCTCAGAGTAGATCCTCCTAAGCATGCTGACATTGCCACACCACAGCTTGTACAAACAGCGAACCTTGGAAAATTTAATCACGCCACCGTTTCACAGACCTGGATTTCTTGTACGGTGGAGTTCAGCGTCCCACTTGATCAAATATCAGCATTTGTAACAGACAGTGTGAGCTACATGGTGTAGCAGGCTTACCTTTCAGAGCGTGGGTTGAGGCCCAGGCTTGAGTTCCTACTGTTTTGATTGGTGGAGCTCATCCACCAATCAGGAGGCAGCAAAGGAAATAAAGTCACAACCCTTTCCTGAGGCGAGGGAGAGAAGAGCTCCCCCAGACCTGATTGAAGGCTGCAAACTGTCAGGTCCAGAAGACTTCAGGGTCAGGGCCCTGGAGCGTATAAAAGGAGCTGCGTGCCCAGCACAAGAGAGATGCATCAGGGACAGAGAAGAGAGAAGAGTGGGGCTTAGAAGAGCTGAGGAGAGCTGCTCAGCAGGGCAAAGCAGTAGCCCAGGAAGAGCCCCTGAAGACTTCAATCAGCAGGGAGCGGTGGACGGCTCCAGCAGTCAGGCTCTCGGTATGCACCACGGCACACAGCACACATCCAGACCCTGGGAGCTGCGTGAGGTGGCTCGGGTCTGCAACCTCTGGCATGCAGCCAGAGATACGGTGCACGGAGCAGGATCTTTGGAGCTCCTTGGGTGGCTCAGGTCCACAACCCCTAGCATGAGGCTGGGAGCTTGGTGGAGGAGGTGCATCACGGTGGGTGAGAGACCCTGGGAGCTGTCCAAGATGGCCCCAGGACACCAGCTCAGTGCAGACGACACTGCCCAGAGGGTCCAGGAGCAGACCAAGCCCCAGTGCTGCACAAGGCTGTCCAGGCCTCCAACCCCTAGCACAAGGCAAAACACCCACTACACACAGCGGTGCATGTGGCCCTAAGCCAGGCCAGTGGCAGCGGAGTTAGGCAGCAGGAAAGCCCAGCAGGGAACAGACCTCCATCTAGAGGATGGGAGGCAACCCTCCGGGGCTGCGGAGTAGTAAGTTACCCTGGAGAGAGGGTCCCAAAAGGGGAGGGACCCCCCAGGGTTGCAAAGGGGCACCATGTGGGCCACTCCTGGGTGACAGCGGGGGGGAGCTTAGGAGTCTTTGGGGTCTCCCTCTCCTTTTCTTTCCCCCCATCTCCTTTCCTGTAGTGGTACCTTAGGAATGGGGCCCCTGCCCTGGAGGGCACCCAGGTAGTCTAAGGATTGCTGGTTATATTTATAAACTGTGCCTTATAATTTATGTAAGTTGAAGCAATAGTTTATATATTAATAAAATTATAAGGTTGCCTAATCAATATCCTTTGGTCTGTGTTGTTCTATCGTTCATCTGTATTTCTAAATAATAATTGGTTGTGTGTGTGTGTATATATATATATGGTATAGGGTTTATTGTTTTATAAATTTATATCTATATATAATTTATGTCCTTACCCTTTAATGGTTTTGTTGTAATAATAAATTTGTATATAGTTAAGTAATTGATTTACTGGGCCTGACTCTATAGGGGATGGAGGTGGCCTCTGGGCTGTTGTATTCCTCTGCAGCACACTGCTGTGCCAATAATTCCCTCAGTTGGAGAGGGGAGTACAAACCCGTGTACACCCAGGCTACAATAGTAAAGGCTTGGAATGATGTGCTTTTCAATCTGTTGTCAAATGGTGTACATAATCATTGCTATGCACATATAGTCACTCTGGCAGGAAATACTTGGTGAGATACCTTTAAGCAAGTAGATTAATTTGTCGCTTTGATGAAGTCACTTTTAGTAAAAAGCTCCAGCTTGTTGTACACCATTCTTGAGAACTGAGTGAACAAAGTCCCCTTCTTTGGAGATGTTTAAAAGGAGATTGGACAAACACCTGGCTGGGGTCATCTGACCCCAGCACTCTTTCCTGCCCAGGACAGGAGTGTTGGACTTGATGATCTAATAGGTCCCTTCCAACCCTAACAACTATGAAACTATGAAAGTGTTGATTCCCCAGTGCTTCCACCTGAACCAGCTGTGACCAAGTAAAATACATGGTTCAATTCTGTAAAGTACCATACACAGTACTGCCAGTTCTACCATGGGCTCATGGAGCATGAATGAATGGAACATGGGGCTATACCTGTTTTGCAGGCACTAGCCAGCCTGCTAACAGTAGAAAATGTGCACATTGACCTAAAATACATTGCAGAGAACTGCGGACACCTGGTGACAGTACTGGATGTTTTACAGTACCAAAAACACCAAATACACAAAGTGTACAGTGATGTCCTGGATTTAATTTCATGGTTGGAGCACCTTGCATCCTCACCTGACAATGTAAATGGATCTGCAGCTGCTCGAAGTGCTACTGAAAAACTGACACAGCAGAACCTAAAAAAATAAACAACCAGCAATTGATTTTCTCGGTGCTGTTCATGCAATCGATCCTAAACAAATAGGTGCTGTTTGTACAGATTATGAAACTGTGAAACCACAATTAAAGCTGTCTGATGAATGAAACATGAAATGACCAGTATATTTAAAGTTTGCCAAAGATGCATTTGGAGACATTGAGGATCCCATTCACTTCTGGATGGCTGTTGAAGATCATGTTCCCAACCTGGCAAAACACACAATGGTTCTCCTCCAACTGACTGTAAATTCCGCTGATGTGGAAAGAAGTTTCATCAAACTTTCGGTTCTTTTCTGTGCTCAGCGCCAACATCTGAAAGACAAAAATGTAGCTGGAATGCTGCAACTCTATTTTAACAACCAGGACTAACTCAGAAAGTGAGTAATGTTAATATAAAAGCAATTTTGCTTTATTTTTGTGCACTTAACGTTTTTTTTTGAAAATATAGAATACAGACATAGAAGTATTTGGTATCTGTAAGAAATACAAAAGGCAACTCTATAAATTTAGTTTTATTGTGATGATTGATCACAATGGTAGGCTTCAAACTCGCTTAAAAATGTAAATATATCAATAAAACGTTGTTCAGCTGATACCTATATCTATATAAATATAGATATCTAGATAGTGACATGGGAAACTAAAGTTCAGTATTTCATTTTAATCACAGAAAAACACAGATTTTTGTTTTTTTAACAGAGAATTTTGAGGTTTTTATCATGGAGAGCTAGGATCCCTGCTAATTACTTGGGCTCAACCATTCTCCACAACAAACCCACCTCAGTTTTTCTCTGCCAGTTCCAAGACTGTTCCAGCAACATATCTGTGGATGCTTCTTTGCTACAGAGGAACAGAACTAATCTAGTAACTCTTCTGAATCTAAGCAAAATGGTCTACTCAACCCCAAATGGACTCTTCTGTCATAAGAAAAATTGCAATAAGAACAGCCCACAAACTATAGTTGAACAGGCAGTATCAGCAGTTCCACAGATGCATTTTTCCTGAAGCTTAGTTTTCCTCTTGTGTATGCCTTTCACCCAATGCTAGCTTTAAAAATCAGGGTTTTAAAGAAGGGGTGGAAGGGGGAAGTGCACAGGAGGAAGAACACAAGGGACTGTGTGGATAAAGATGAAGTCCTGAATGAAAAGTCTAGACAAAGGAAACAAGATTTGTAAAAAGTGGGAAACCTTTCTTTGAGGCCCTATCCCCTCTGCCCTACACACACATGTGCACACCCACATGCGCATAATGGAGTTATATTACGATTTCCCTTTATGGAAGCTACATGAAATGTTTTTCATTTGACAGTCTCTACTTTTCATCCTATTGGCACAGGCTTGTGTTCTACTCTCCAGAGTGACATTTATTTTTTGGAAACATCCCTATCACAGGGTGGTAATAAATAATAAAGTCTGCTGCAGGAGATCCAGGATTAAGGACCTGCCAATAATGGAAGTGAGCAAGGATGCAGACATGGGACCCAAATCAAAATCCCAGGTCTAAACATCCCTAACTGAAGAGATGACAGGGGCCCAATGTGGGGAGACAAGGGTGGGGGAGGGAGTGGCAGGAGAAGGATCTAAACCAAAAACCAGGATTCAAATACTTCAGGGCTTGAGAGAACAGAGAAGCTGAAATGTGGTTCTAGGCTTGATGACTTGATCTCATCTCTGTGTGTACTTCAACTGGACCCATGACTGCACTCTGTGTACTAAGTGGGAACAGAGCTCTCTTCCACCGTTCTGCGTCTGCTTTGAGAATAAGAGAATTCATTGTTGCAGTCTCGATCACTAAATATTAAATACAGATTGAGCTAGTAAATTTTCAGGGTCTGATTTTGAGCAATATGGGAGGTATCTGAATCCAGCAGTGAGTGAGGCCTGAGGCTCTTGCAGTTAAACCTAAGCTGTACCTCTGCCTAGCATATATTTCCATATTCTGTACAAAACAATTCCTTCTCTACAATCTCCTTCCCTCTGAGGACAGGTTCTGGTAAGCCCCCTCCCCTCGGCCAAGGTTTCAGATTCCTTTATTTTCTTTCTCCCTGTTGATTTTGTTTGTTTTGGTCCGATTGTTTTGCCTTTTTCTTTGTCTTAGGGGAAGGGGGAGAGAGAGAGAGAGAGAGAGAGAGAGAATCAGAGATCAGCTAAGCTGCCATGCTCTTTCCATCACTGGTGAGTGATGGCATGTCTACCCTATCACCAAACTGATTGAAGAGTACAACTGAGAAGAATGTACCTCATTCACTTCTCTCCATGAATGCTAAAAGTCCACAATTAGGCAACATAGATATTTTGCAGCAGCCCTGGGTATATGCCAATCAATGTGTCTGAGACACAAAGCCTGAGTAGCTCATTGACACTCTAATGTGGCTCCACGGCCTAGTTTCCAGGATTTGGCATGCAGGGAGCAGGAGTGAGTGAGTGTGGCATGTTTCTCCCAAACTAAGCATGGGAGAAACAAGCTCAAACAGAGTAAACAAGCTCAAGCTGACTCAAGCAGTGTGGGAAATATCTAGAATTAAAATCAGTGATTTGGCAGACATCATAAAATTGCTGAGAACCCAAGGCCTCATCTTAATTCCATGTCAGTAGCAGAGGCTCATCCTGTTTCAGATGATATGTGAGAAAGAAAGAACAAATCTTAAGACCCAAATTCTGCCCAGTTGCACCTGTACAATGCCATTGTTCCTATTTTGGTCTTCATTTGCATATGGGGTCTACCAGGTCCAAATTCTGCATTCTATCTAGTCTGTTAACCACATGTTGGACTGCTGAAATTCTGAAGATACAAGATGTTCAAAGATTAAAGATAAAATATTCATCTTTGGTCTTAAAATAAACCCTTTAATACTTAAACTGAGGCATGCATGCGAAGTGGGACTTTTAACACAACTCAAAGCTTCAATATAAGAAGAGCTAAAGTAATTTAGGGTCATTTTTGTGCTTTTCTCTCCTGTTCTGGTGTCTCAAAAAATACTGGAATTATAGGCATGTACCCTAAAGTTCCCTATAGTCCACAGTGTTACATGGAAATTCACTGCACTACCATGCTTACTGATCCCAGCTCCAATCCAACACACTCCTTTTGTCAGAGTTTGTGATGGTGGCCTTCAGAAACAGCCTTAGAGTTAATTTCCATGGTGCCTGTACCAGAAAAATACAGGGCATGTAGGCCCCCTTAAAAGGAGCTAGCATGAAAGGGAGGATCTCAATCATTATTTTTGCAAAACATTAAGAGGGTTAAGTTGCAGAACTGGCATTTCCAGTGAATACTTGTAATTAGCTATGTTTCCACTGCTCATCTAACTAAATCTAATTTCTAATAATTCCCCCACTCTATAACTGTATATAATACAGACTGTAGTGGTTCCTAAGCTGTTTAACAGTGATATAGGACAGTGTTTGCTTGTATCTGGTTGACCAGAGTTTGGGAAAGAGGTGGCAAATGACATGAGCAGGTAAGTGTACATCAGGATATGTACAGACCTACAACTTGACCCTTTCCAAGAATGTCACTGATTGGGAACTGGTCCACAACTGTCCCAATTTAGAGGTGTCTGTACATGCACTGCCAAGGGTTCTAGTAGAACAAGTCACCTTTAGACAACACAATGACATCAAACTGCCACCATGCCCAAATCAGCCTGGGATGGCATGAACCTGATCAAGTGCAGGCAATATAGTTTGACACAGTAGAGTGCTGGCAGCATACACGAGTAGCCAGTTGCTATGCAGGAGTTGGGGCAAAGAAAGAAGGTTAAGGAGCAGTGCATGGTGGGATGGATGGAGACCCAACAAGAACTTATGACAAAAAGCTTGGTATCTGCACATAACACCAAGTTGGTTCGAGAAGGTCCATTTCAAAATAATACCCAGTTATCCAGATATACTTTTGAAACACTCCAAGAGATTTAACTGTTTGGAACAGTTCATTTTATATGCAGATTAGGCTCAGAGAAAAGTTGGAATACTCTGTTTACCTCAAAGTTGTTTGGTGGTAAGCAGGATGTAGTCAAATCTACTTCTCGTTATGGTGTTTCATATTTCACAGAGGAGTAAATGGACGGAGTAACGCTCGTCTGGGCAGATATTTCTTATGTGATAAGATGTCTCTGAGCTCTGTGATGAGCAGGGATCTGGGTTTTCTGTTTCCCATGGAAAAATGGAGAAATCCACGGATTCCATGTTTTTATTGGAGAAAACACAGATTTCTCTTTTTAGCAGAGAAATCCGTGGATTCTCCGCTTTTTTCAATCTTTCTTCCTCCTTGCAAAATTATATAGATGTCATTTTTTAAAAATCAGCTAAAATTTGATATATTCCATGTGTCAGGTATCCAGGTTATAGCCATATTGGTCTAGTGGCAAAAGCAATGAGGACTCATGGTAGAGGTGATACCTTGTATTAGACCATCTAGATTTTTACAAAAGAACCTCTTTAATTGCAAGCTTTTGGGCACAAACACCCTTCTTCAGGCATAGGAGAAAAGACTGTAAAAGTTCTCCTGGGTGGAAATGAAAACTCATATTTCATAGGCGAAGTGAAGGTGTGGTAAAACCTCCTGTTTGGAAAAGTTTATTTTATATGCAGATTAGGCTCAGAGAAAGGTTGAGTTTTGTTCAAGACTCAACAGACTTTCTATGAAAACTTAAAAACATAGGCCACCTTACCAGCAATACCTTCCTAGGGTGCGTCCACACATGCAAGCATGTGCACTTGCAGCAGCTCAAATAGAAGCGGTGCAAATTTAAACCAGGGCTTTTGCCTCAGCGCACATACTCGGATATGCACTTTGTTGTGGAGCAAACTGTGCCTACTGGGTTCTTTTCGGATGTGCAGGGGGAGCTAGAGCTGTGCTGTCCCCAGCAGTATAAAAAGCTGCCCTGTCCTGGCCCCAGCAATATAAAAAGCCACCCTGGCAAGTAGCTCAGGGCTACTAGCTCTCAGGGGCTTCTGGGGCCCAGCCAATTGGTACCTGGGGACACTACCCCTTGTGCCAGCTGGACTGATGAAGCAGTGCTGAGTTCCCTGCACCCTCTACCCACTGCAGCAGTCTGGCAGTGGGGGCTGCTGCCTGGCTTTGACCTGCTGTGCACCTGCCAGATTCAGATGGGGACTGCACCGCCAGTAGAGGCAAGAA
>NW_017728909.1:30765331-30790660 GCF_001723895.1 Crocodylus porosus | reverse complement strand
TTAGACCAACTAAATAATTGGAGAAATTGTTCTTTGCAAGCTTTTGGGCACAAACACCCTTCCTTTCTTCATGTTGTGAAGTTTCCATTTCCAAAATTCAATATCTTCCATGCTTTACAGTTATTGGTTGTAGTTGTGTTGGTCTAAGGATGCCTGAAAGCATACAAAGAACAATTTTTCCACCTATTTAGTTGGTCTAATAAAAGATATCACTTCTACCCAAAGAATTTTGTCTGCCTATGTCCTTGGATCAACATGGGTATGACCAACAACCCTACATTTCACCCTCATACACAACAACTTCACTTTCAATAACAAACACTTCCTCCAAACTATGGGCACACCTACGTGCACCAAAATGGACCCCCAATATGCCAACCTTTTTATGGCCCACCTGGAAAAAGAATCCCTCAACAATTGCACCATCAAACACATGCTATACTTAAGATGACATATTCATCATTTGCACCAAAACCCTGCAATCTCTAGCTGATTTCCATCACTAATTCAATAATTATCACCTCTCCATCAGACTCTCTCTTGAATAACTCTAGCAACAACATTGCCTTTAGACACTATGATCAATATCCAGAATGGTAAAATACAAACCATCATATACAAGAAGCCCTCAGACCAACATACATATTTACAAAGAACTAGCAATCACCATAAACGTACCAAGAAGCTGTAATACACAGCCAGGCCTCCAATACCACCAACTTTGCACTGAGAACACTCGTGATCATCACCTTGAGAATCTCAAAGGGGCTTTCACTCAACAAGGACACTCCTCCACTGAGATAGATCACACTTTCAAAAGAGCCACCCAGATACCATGTGGAGAATTGCTGCAGTACAAAAAGAAAGTCCCAACAAACCACACACCATTAGTTATGACATACCATCCTTCCCTGGAACCTATATAGAAAATCCTAAAACCATCGCAATGCATACTAGAAGAAGACCCAATTCTTAAAGAGATCTTTCCAGAACCACTTATCCTAGCCTTTAACCAAGCACTGAACTATCACCAGAAGAAAGCTTCCTATGGCCCAAAGCACACCAAATGGATCCAGACCATGTTGGGACAAGAAACGTAAAATCTGCCAACACATCACCACCCCCACAATTACTACACCACACAACAGAACCATCATTCCTGGATCTTACACCTGCACCTCCAGAAATGTAATCTCTCTTATCCGGTGCACTAAATGCCCTGATGGAAATATGCAGGAAAAGCCAAACAACAACCGTGTACCAGAATGAATGCACACCAAAAATCTATGAAAGTTAAAAATACCCAAATACCTGTGGGTGTACATTTCTCTCTCCAATTAACCACTCTCTCTCCAATCTCTCAGTTCTAATCCTAAAAGAGAATTTAAAAAACACCTTTCATAGACAAGCCAATGAACTTCACTTCATAAATCTACTATAAACAAAAAATCACGGACTAAATCTAGACATTAGATTTATGGCACATTATAATCTGCCTGACATCTGATAATCCCAGGCAACCTCACCACATGTTACCAGCTACATTTTGTCACCATGTCACCATTCCCCCCTAGTCCCCCCTGCACCTACCTGTCTCACACCTAATGTCTCCCATGGCCTCTGGTCCTCACTGACATGTATCTGCATTTCCACAGACCTAAATTCTAATATAATAAAGATCTTAGTCCATCTGTCTGTCCGTAATGCTCTTGGAGCACTCCGATTGGTTACTGAAAAAAACAATCAGAGTGCTCCAAGAGTGTTATGGACAGGATGCGGTGGCACAGCGGAGCACCACCATGACACTGGGGGCAAAGGGGCACCCCCTCCACTCCTTGGAGACAGTGGAGCAGGGATGGAATGGGGGGACAAGGCCAGTACCACTTGATCTTGCCCCCCACCAGCCCTGCTCCTTGGAGGCAGCCTAGCACCGCCATGACAGCAGGGACAGAATTCCCTTCCCCGCACACTCCCTGGAGGCAGTGGTGGTGCAGAGTGCTGGCAAAAGGGCTGGGGGGGACAGCGGAGCAAGCTTCCCCCCCAAACGCACACACTCCTGGGAGGCAGTGGGGGGGGGAGGGGCAGTTAGGGTTAGCAAGCTTCCCCTGCTCCGTCGCCATCTGCTCCCCACCATCATTCTTGACAAGTAATTCACTAGTTTTGCATATTGACTTCTATTCCATCCAGGAGAACAAAGAATGACAGCAGACTCTCCCTGTGCATGAATATGGGTGTTTGTTCCTGAAAGCTTGCAAAGAACAATTTTTTCCAACTATTTAGTTGGTCTAATAAAAGATATCACATTTACCCAAAGAATCATGTTATCTGTTAGAGGCTTTTAAGACTTTAGGACTTAATATATTTAAAATTAGTCTTTTTATTTCAATTATTAAAAATTCCTTCATGAACAATGTTAGATAATTTGGTTTGAAATGCTTTACCTAAGTTGTCTTGTCATTTGTGAACCACTTGCATTTCGATATTAATCTCACTTTTAAAATGTATTGAAATGTACCCTCTTGAGTACTTGGCTCTGGTGGGACAGGCATCCCAATCCTTCCTTAGTCCCCAAAACACCTCTGGGTGTCAACAATAAGTAATCTTTATTTTTCTTCTTCTTCTTGTATCAGAAAAGCATACATGTGTTTTCCTCATAACTTCTTCCAAAGTTAATAAAAACACCGCAGAACAATACATTATTTGTGCCAATGTAACTGAAGCTCTAGCTTGCTTAAAACATCAACTAAAGATGAGGATTGGCTACTAATCCAAGCAGAATGTAAGGGATTAATGAATTACCAAACCATAGATTTTTTCACTAAAAATCTGTATAAAGTGCATTCCACATTGCTTCTGAAGTAATCCCATGGAAACTATGAAAGAAACTGTAAATACTGCAAGATTTTTGTTTGTTTCTGGGGGTGCATCTACAAATGCTATTAATGTGGTGCAGTAAACTCTGGCAAATTTGCACTGGAGTTTATTGCTCCTGGGCACAGCATTTACACGTGTGCCCAGGACTGCAGCACACTGAGTCAGAGCTGAAGGAGCCCCAGCTGGCAAAGGGTCTGTGGGGGTCAGCCTGCCAGCCCAGAGCTCCTCTTCCCCCAGCTCAATGTGCTACAGAGGGACTGGCTGGAATTTGAGGGTGCTCCAGTGTGGGGCTAGCCAGCAAGCAGCCCCTGCACTGAAACGCCCTCATGCCCCAGCCAGCCCCCTCAATA
Source organism: Crocodylus porosus (assembly GCF_001723895.1). Lineage (NCBI taxonomy): Eukaryota > Metazoa > Chordata > Crocodylia > Crocodylidae > Crocodylus > Crocodylus porosus. Next base: position 30,787,436 of record NW_017728909.1, on the reverse strand, counting down.
TCTACATGTGCATTGAGGTGCACTAAATAATGCTGTCATAGGATAGTATTTGGGTTGACAAGTACTATCCTACAGTGGCGTTTATTAGTTTACTGCACCCTAATAGGGCCCCACATGTAGATGCTGAGACTTTACTGCTAATTAGGCAACTACAGGAAATGTCTCATGCAGATGCACCCAGAAAGGATTGTTTGGTGCACTTGTAAATTTGACACATATAAAGGTTGGCACATTATCCTGCACAGTTCCAAGGGAGAGAAAGGAAAGAAAATGTGCCTCAGACAGCATGATATCCTCAGTTTTTTCTTGTGTCTAGTCAAGGTCAATATCAGACTGCTCACCCCATCCCTTGAACTGATTCAGCTGTGCTACATGGAAGACTGGGGAGCCACCGGAACCATGGTTAAAAGAAAAGCAGTAATCCTTTGTTCTAGCGTACCTGGAACTAAGATCCCACAGGGCAATGCAGGGAGATACCAGACATTTTAAAGAAATATTCACATGGTCCAAACCTGGAATATTTTTTTACTGGGAATATTAGTCAGAATTCTCACTAATGCATTTAAGCAATCTATGGTAAGCCTGGAAGAACTACAAATATTGTGCTATCAACAGAGAAAAATAATGCATATTACCAAAGTATCTCCCTCATCCCCCAGTTCTATTTCTTTCTTGTCCCATCTTTTATTTCTCAAATGTGCAGATTTATGCCATTTTACCCACTTCTGTTGTGCTAACCTTTCTTCCCACAAATCAAGTCTACTCAGTGTATGGCAGGAGAATATTGCTCTTTGCATTCAAAGCCAATGCAAACGCGAGGGATGACAAATGAAGGATCCAATTATAATACTGAATATAATGACTTGGCAGTGTTTTGGTTCCACAGTGAAGGATCTAGAAGCCTTAGAGGATGGTACAGTGGATATAAATTAGTACTACAAAGCTGTTGTAGACAAAAAAAAAGTGTCAAAAGCTATATCGAATACATTTAATATGGATGAAAGCATAGGCATGAGATCATTAAAGCAACTATGGTAGTGCTGCTGGTAGCCTATGAAAATGTTCTGAACCATAAGCAAATTCAAGATTATTCATGAAATTCAAGCACGCATTTCATAACAATGCGGGGCCTCTGTTATTCCTGATAAACATGACATCTGAATGTTTATTAAGCATTACAGGATGCCTCATCATTTCCACTATTACTTAAGTCTTTTCCAGGATCCCTGACATTTGTATCTCTACCTTCCACTCCATATAAAACATTGAGTCTAATATCCTCTTTACACCAGGTTGGTTTGATCACATTACTTCTAACTTTCAGTCCCTCTACTGGCTTCCTGTCATTATGTATATATCATATTCTCAAATTCAAACTTTTTGTAATCTGTGCCTCCACACTTAGCCAAAACCCATTTCTGTTTCAGCATTATAACCAACCATATCCACCGTCATCAGCTTTAACACAAATGTATCTTCTTGCTCACCAGCCCCAGCATGGCATGAATTCATTTGATATAATAGGGTTCCTACAGCTATTGTTCTTTTCCATTTGATAGCAAATTCAGGAAGACAATTCTATATTGTTTCATATTTGGAAGATTTTCCTTCTACTTATGAGGTTTGGATTTTTAAAAATTAAATAAGAGCTTAAATAATGTAGTAAGGGAGAGTCTAAAAAGTCACCTTCTATGTCGGGGTGGGCAAAATATAACCTATGGGCTAAATCTGACCCACCCAGCCATTTGATTTGGCCCATGGGGCCCCTAAAAATTTTAGAAAATTATTTTTATCTGCACGTGGCTGCTTATCAAAGAAGACAAGGTGCCAGTGGGGAGCCAGCAGCAGGACCCAGCAACTGAGCAGCAAGGCCCTCCCAGCTCCGCCCTGCCCCCCAGCTCCAAGCTGCAGCCCCACATCCCAGTCCCAGCCCCCAGCGCACCCAGTCCCACCAGTGCCAGCACCCCAGTGCCTTCAGTCCCAATGCCACCAGTGCCAGCGCCCCAGTGCTCCCAGTCCCAGCCCCCAGCGCACCCAGTCCCACCAGTGCCAGCACCCCAGTGCCTTCAGTCCCAATGCCACCAGTGCCAGCGCCCCAGTGCTCCCAGTCCCAGCCCCCAGCCTCCAGCCAGAAGCCTCTGCAGCTTCTAGCCTAGAGACCCTTTGGCGGTTCCCCACCCCTCCTTCTATCTAAGTGCAAAGTCAGAAAAGATTGGACAGAGAGAGAGAGGGGAAACCACCACAATCAGCCCACGCAGCTGCAAACCACTTGGTGCTGGCCAGGGCTGCCTAGAATCAGAGCAGCCGGCAGGCAGGGCAGGGGCCAGCAGGGAGAGTGGTGGTGGCAGTGTGTAATGGGAAGTGGCAGTGGGCATAGGGAGCAGCAGTGGGGTGGCAGCAGGAAGCAGCAGCCGGCACGGGAAACAGACAGCAGGAGTGGGCATGGGAAGTGGCAAAGGCAGTCCTACCATGGAGCCACCCCAGCCCTGCTGCATGCCCAGGAGGAGGCAAGATGCACCACAGCCAGGTGGTGCAGTGATCCACTCTGGTTAAGGCTGAGGCTGAGGCTGAGGCTGAGGCTGAGGCTGAGGCTGAGGCTGAGGCTGAGGCTGATTCTGGAGCGGGTGTGGCACAGGGCTGGGCTGTGCACTGCTGGTGGTGGTACCACAGGGTACATGGACTCCAGGCTGTCATGGGATGCTCAGGAGGGCACATGGCGGGGGGGGGCTCCCATGCACACTCCACCATACCAACAAACCCTCCCTCACAAACCCCACAACCACATTCACCCCCCATACACAATCACACACCCCACAAACACCACACCAACCCACATCCTCCCCCATTCCCCCATAAACCCCACACCCTCCCCCACTCATACCCCCCCATTCATATACCTCAACCACCCACACACACCCCCAGCTACCCTCCCCTCCACGTACCCATACCGAGCCACATACACCCACACACACCCCCCCCAAAAACCCGTACACTCACCCACCCACATCCACACACACCACCACAACCTCCCCCACACTTGACATACACATATATCCATATACACACATTCCCAGCCCCCCACAAACTGTATATCCCTCCATATTCCCCTACAATATACAAGAATAATACTTCGTTTTGAGCTATTATGCAGTCACTTCTATATACACCACACAAACCCACACAAAGGAGGAGAAACATATTTTTTAAAATAAAATTAAAATATGTTATTGTCAATGTTTAATTTTTAGTATATAATTCATTTTTTTCCCCACTGCTAAGATAGAAAACCCCTTTCCCAAAAGGAGTACATCTGGGGACAAGGGGAGGGACTTCCAGTGGCAAAGTTCAGGGATTCCAGGCACAATCAGGGAGCACCTGTCAGGGGGCGGAGCTACCCCTGCAGCCTCAACAGCTCACCAAAACACGTTAAGCAGCCCTCCACACAAAATATTTGCTACCTCTGTTCTAAATCTACATTACTTAGGGTTCACAAATTCTGTACCAACTCTCTAGCATGTAGGTAGGTGAGTACCAATACAGTAAGGGAAAATTTCATTAGATACCAAAGCCAAAAGCTATAGACATTATTGAGTTCAAATTGGAATATATTGATGTTGGCTCCCTATGAATACTAATTACAAATGCCATATACATTTTCAAACAACATATGCATCTATGACATCCTACATTTTGTTAGAAGGATTTACACACATACTTAAAGGACCACCCCCCATCTCTGATTTTCCTCAAGTTATCCCCTCAAAAAATAAGTATCACTTTCACATCCTTCTCAAAATTGCTCTCTCTTTCTTCCCTCCTGAGACAATGCAAGGGATCTTCTTGTTAAGAAACTGAAATGTTACGTTCCTGAGGTAACGGTCCCCTTGGTGTTATATATGCAATTTAAATTATTCCATCCTTTCGTTCCAAAGCATAGTAACATAGATGTGAAGGCATTAGTGCAAAGCCATCTCAATCAGCACCAAAATTCTGGGATCAATGATTTAACTACATGTGACATTCCTGAGCTAGAATGCCTATAGCTCCCAATAGGAGTCAGGTACCCAAAACATTTTAAAGATATGACCAAGTTAGAAATATAGTCCATTTCTGCACTAGTATTTTAAATACAAGGAGACTATCTTTTTAGCAATATCTTTGTCTTTTAAAAGATTCTTTCTCTTCTATTTAGTTCTTAGTGCCTACATTTCTATTGTAACTTTAGTTTCTCCCTTTCCACAACATACATTGAGAGCTGATCATTTGTCCTACTTCATGATGAGTGATGTGTCTAACTCTAGTTATTGTTCAGAGTAATTGTGTGTACAAAATACTATACCACAAAGGAAATGTAATTCTTTTTCAGTGGTGAAAAAGTAGTGCTGGTATACCACAGCCTATGATTTGCTAAGTTCTGGAAATCATAAGGCTATTGTAACTCTAGTAAGCTCAAAGGACAAATGTTGGGCTCAACAACAACCACATTTAACTTCAGTGCAAATCCACAGAGATCATGCACTTGTAAAGTACTGAGTGGGATTGTTTGAGGTGTAACACAACAGAGCAGCAGTTGGCCCAATATCCAAAATATGACAACCTGACATATACTGTGGGTAATAGCTCCTATTATTTAGCAAAATGTAAAGAAATCATAACCATATACTTATCACTTGATTCATTGGTATCAAATCCCATTTAGAATGGAAAGAACCTATACAAACCTTGAACTCTAACACAGCAACTGAGTCCTCTAATTTAAATAAACCTGCACCTTTTGTAATGTATAAATCACTAGTATGAACACATGTTAAAAATAAATACAGACAAAGACTGCAATAATTTTTTCCAAGTGCAAATTTTGGAATCGTATAAATCGCTATGGTTTTCAGGAAGACAAATGGCCTGGAAAATGAAAAATAGATTAGTTGTGTGACTAACTGGAGTCAGAGATTGAAGGTCAGTCTCGGTTCTGCAGTTGACCCTTGTGACCAGTAAGAGTCCAGCTTAGCTCACGGTACAACGTTCTGACTTTCAAAGTTGTTTACAGTAAAGGAACACTGAAAGTGTACATTAGAAAACTTCCTCTAACAAATATAAAACACATGCCAGTTCACAGGCTAGTAATAAACTTATAAGGGGCCATGTTGATAGTTTCAAAGCCTTTTGGTGGGACCCTACTACTTAAGTTTGGAAATATTATAATAAACATGACTGCTTTTAAAGCTTGCTGCCTGTCCTAAGATGACTGAAAAATGTATCAACATCAAATAGAGGGCTCTCTTTCCTCAACCTTTTCTCTTTGGAAGAATGAAAATGTTGAAGCATGCAGTACCTCTGATATAAATCAGATGTAGAGACCAGAAGAATTGCACTGGTGCAAAATGGGTATGAGCCAACTGAGAATCAGTTTCTAACACAGAGAACAATTTCTTCCATGGGCTTGGTTCTTTAATGGCTGATGTATTCATCATGTGGTTCAAAGTACTTTGCAGTCTTCAAAAGTGTTAAAATTGTTTATAAAACACATCTGTTGCCCTGTATCATGTAATCATTAAACATAAACTCTGGTTATAAACCACTACACATAGAACAGGTTATAAAATTTCTCAAAGCTCTGATGAGCATGAAACTTTGTAGTTAGGAAAGAGAAAAAGCAAGGCTTTTCTTCCACAAATACTATTCTTGTGAAAAGTAAAACCGGTTTCCACACATAGATGACTACAGCACTTCCAGTGGACAAATGTGGCCTAAGGCCTACTTCAACCCAGACCCACAAGCTTTTGGGAAGTGGTTATAAGAAGTCACTTGAAGGGAAAAGAACCCTCTGACCCAGTCTAGGAACTTAACACAAGGTCAAAAGCGGTAGCTAGATCTTCTGCACATCTTCTGCCCCATGAATCTGAATAGGACCTGGGCACTGGCCTGGGAGGTGGGAGGGTACGAATTCAAGGATATCTGTGGCCTCCTCTTTTTTCTTTTTTTTCCCCCCATTTTTTTGAGCACCGAAAATTGTTAGAGATCTAGGAGACATGACATATGAGGAAAGGTTGAAAGATCTTAAGCTATTTAGTCTGTATAAGAGAAGACAAGGGGGATTTAACAAAAACCTGAAAGAAGATTATAGAGGGGATGGAGATGGGTTTTTCTTTGTGGCTGTAGTGGGCAGCATTAGGAGCAATGGCCTCAAGCTGTAGCAAGGGAAATTTATGTTGGAAATTAGGAGGAATTTCCTGACTATGAGGTGGTCAAACATTGGCACAGGCTACCTAGAGAAACTGTGAAGCAGGTGAGACAGACGCTTGGCTGGGAAGGTTTAGTCGGAGGTCATTCTGTCATGAGCAGGGGGACTAGATGACAGTGTGACACCCCTCCAGCCCTACTTTTCCTATGGTCCTATGAATCCACATAGGGTCCTGACCTACCTGCTACTCCACTTGCCTCTCCTCAAGTTACTTATTTAAACACTTCCACTGCCTTCCATCCACTTCCTGCATGACCTCCCTGCAGCCTCTTCTCAAACAGGTAGAAAAAGAAAAACATGTCTTTCCTCGCCTGTGAAATGAGAGGAAACATTGGTTCTTAGTCTTTTTTTAAGATATACTTTAGAAGCATTTTTACAACTTATTAGTCCCAATATTTGCACACATAATTAGGCCCGTTTTCTGACCTCACCTTTATCTGATTCTTTTAGCCCTGTATATTTTCTTTTACTCATCATATCATGAAAACAATCTTCCAGGAATTTTTTGTCAAGTGCTGGAAGTCAATTTTTTTCCATGACTAATACATTCCCTGTCTGTTTAATCTATTTTAATTACATTGACGCAATCATTTTCCCTTTCCATTGTAGAACATGCTGCTACCAGTGATTCATTGAGCACTTTGGTCCTTGCTTTCCTTTTATTTTTGAATGTCAAATGCCTGAACATTTTTCCCTTACTGTTGGGCTACAGACTAATGAAGGCTTCCACCTCTGCTAAGATCCTCGGTAGTTTACTCAGCCCAACCAAAATCACAAAAAATCTTAAAAGAATGTTTTTGGCATAAAATAAAGTTATTCATCAAGCCTTTCCTTGAGTAGGAGACTGATCCTACAATTGTAGATCTCTGTTATGAGTAGCAAATAGGAAAGAACCCTCAAATGAACCCAGAGCTATTGGTACACCCTGCCCATCAGCTCAAAATTCTCCAGAAAAGCCTTAGGCTCATCTTCTGATCTCATCTTTGTGAGGGTCCCACCCCCTTCCATTTTCTCTGGGTTGAGCTAGGGTAGGAGCATCTACCTGCACACTAGTTGCCTCTAGTCCAGTAGCCAGAACGTGGAGTGTTGCAGCTCCTCCTGCACCTCTACTGTGCCTGCTGTTACTGAAGGTGGAGCTTCTGGAACAACTACTGCTGCTGCCGATGCAGCCCCTCCAACCATTTTAGCATGGCCTCAGTATCCATTCTAGTTGCAGGTGGCTACCATCTGTGAGCACGTTACCTAGCCTTCTGGCTTCTGCATGTGGGCTCTTGCTCTTTAAGGAGCATCTCAGCCAGCCTTCTCATGTAACACAATCTGTAGGCAACAAATAAACAAAAAAAACCCTTCTCCCATGTCCTGGGAACTCAAATGAACCTGTTTGGCTCCGGCTCCCAGCACAGCAACTTGGCCCCTTTCACGTAGCAGCAGTTGTAATCACAGCTTGCTTCCTTCTCTGGGATCTTTTTAAAGCTCCTGGCAGGACACCCCATGCCTATCCAAAAACCCTGCAGCTAGGATCTCTCAACAAGGCTGACTGTTCTCTCTTACAGTTTTGAAAGTTCAGAAACTTGAGCTCTGCTGGTTCAGCTCAGTGCTTCTTAAATCTTTCTTAAGCAGCAAAGACTCCTGTGGCAAGCCCAGTCCTGCTAGGAGGTCATAAACCCCAGCGGCCAGCTGGCCTGCCTCCCCCACCTCTACCCCTACCCATACCTCCATCCCCAGCCCTTCTGAACTGCCACACTATGTCTTGCCAATCATGGACCCAATTATGTGGGATGTATCCTGGACCTTAGAGTGGGGGCTTCCTTTGGGTCACATGGTTTCCCCTTTTTATACTTGTCCAGGCCCTGACCTTCTTGGCCAGGACTCATTTTGCTCTAAGTGCTTCCTGCATCCCTAGGCCCACTTAGTCCAGCTTGGGCTCTGCAGTAGCAGTGGCACAGCATTAGGCTCCACAATGAGGCTGTGGGCCCTCCTAGTCCCCCAGCCCTAAAAGGGGTTCAATCCCCACTCTCTTTGTACAACCCATTGCCCACAAGGGATGAATCTCACAGGGTGCTTTAGGGCACCTTCAATGTAAACTCCACGTCCCCTCATAGTTGTTCCGGGTCCACTTTCAACCAGAAATTACCACCTTTCTGGGCACTCACAAACAAGCAATCCCTAAGCAACAATCCTTTATCCCTCCTGGGCCCTGTGCAGGGAAAAGCCACAAAGAGAAACCTCCTCTCAGCCCTTGCTCACCAGGGTTTCCCTTATTGCTCCCAGGCCTCATTCCAGCCTGCCTGGGCATTCTGCCCCTTCCCCAGGCTAGGGCAAGACTAGCCCTCCAGCCTGAGAGCAAGCCTATATATCCCCTGAGCCCCACCCCTTCTGGCCAGCCTGACCAACTGCAGGTCTGAGACAGGGGCTGCTCATTAGTTCCACCTGCCAGCTGCCTTTGCCTGGGCCACAAAACCTCTTCTCTTAAAGGGGCCTCACCAGCTCTGCTGGCTTCATAGCCCTCCCCTAGTAACAGGGCAAGGGTTCCCTGTTATAACCCCTTCCCCAAGAACTCCACCCTCTCCAATTATAAACAGAAGATGCAGAAGGAAATTTAGGCAGACTATGCTTGAGAAGACTGTGTGACTTAATCCAGAAGGTAAATGGGTAGCTAAATAGCAATGAAATTTAGTACTAACATTTGCATACTAATGACACTGGAAGAAGCAGTTTAAGCTATTGGTAGCATGAATGCCCAGGCTTGGATTACAATAGTCACAGCCTTATTGCAAGGAGAAAATCCCTCCAGCATTCACCACCAGGAACACAAAGGGGAATGCACCGGGCCATCCCTTCCCTTGCCACCAACAACCTCCATGCTAGCTGCTTTACCAGCTGACCAAGAAGAGGAAGCAAATGAGGAAATGTGGTAAAATAGTCTGCTCCATCTAAGAACGCAAGTACTTCACTGGAACTAGGAAGTACCTAGATTTCTGCTCCTGTCCAGGCCTTCCAATATCTCCAGAGGAGCCCTACTCCTGGAGTTGCCTCTTGCCCCCACTCTCCCTTCCTTCTGCCATACAAGCGAGGAAAACTACTAGTTGTCAAGAGAACCTGTCCAAATCTAGATCTAAAGGGGAATCCCATCTGAACATCACCTAGCTGACCATCTTGCAACTATAGAAGCCATGGTAAAATGAGTCTTTCATTACCTCCACAAGCAAAGGATGTAGGGTACCTACATGCTACTGGTTCTAGTGGAGGTGGGGTACTTTGAGGTTTTGGAAGGACAGATGAACTGCGTCCATGGCATGTCACATGTATACCTAGGAGAGGTGAAAAGTATCCAAGAGAGCCTTGCTAAATATTTGGCAGCACATCATGAATTTTACCTGCTTTATTCCAAGGTTTCTTGTACCTTCTTTTGAAGCATCTGGTAGAGACTATAATACAGGCATACCTCATTTTATTGCACTTCGCTTTATTGCGCTTTGCAGGTATTGCATTTTTTACAAATTGAAGGTTTGTGGCAACCCTGCGTCGAGCAAGTCTATCGGCGCCATTTTTCCATCGGTGCCATTTTTCCAACAGCATTTGCTCACTTCGTGTCTCTGTGTCACATTTTAGTAATTCTCGCAATATTTCAAACTTTTTCATTATTATTATATTTCTTATGGTGATCTTTGATCTTTGATGTTACTATTGTAATTGTTTTGGGGCGCCACAAACCGCACCCATATAAGATGGCAAACTTAATCGATAAATGTTGTGTGTGTTCTGACTGCTCCACCGACCGGAAGTTCCCCCATCTCTCTCCCTCTCCTTGGGCCTCCCTATTCCCTGAGACACAACAATATTGAAATTAGGCCAATTAATAACCCTACAATGGCCTGTGCCACCCCAACCTTCAGCAACCACCACCCTGATCAGTCAGCAGCCATCAACATCGAGGCAAGACCCTCCACCAGCAAAAAGATTACGAATCGCTGAAGGCTCAGATGATGGTTAGCATTTTTTAGCAATAAAGTATTTTTTAATTAAGGTATGTACATTTTTTTTTAGACATAATGCTATTGCACACTTAATAGACTACAGTATAGTGTAAACATAACTTTTATATGCACTAGGAAACCAAAAAAATTGTGTGACTCGCTTTATTACGATATTCGCTTTATTGCGGTGGTCTGGAATCGAACCCACAATATCTCCGAGGTATGCCTGTATTGAAAAAGCCTACCTTTGATTTCATCCAACACTGCAATTCCTATATCTCTAGAAACACACACACACACGAAAAATCCTTTTTATGAATTTCATAAGAATATGTTACATTTGTAAACATAGCAGCCAGTCAGTTGTTCTGTAGCACTTGGGACTTAGCAGCCAAATTGCTTAGAGAATATTCAATAAATGGTTCTGCTTTTCCTGAGTCCCAAGAGAAAAAGGTCTAATAAGAAAGAAAAATGTTTATTTTTTCATTTTCCTATGGCTTATTTGAGCCTCTGTTACACAAATTCAGCATTTCCCTGGAGAAGTTACAACCTTAGTGCTTGAGACACACTGATTTAGAATGGTTTTCTCAGCTAACCCAGAAAAACCCTACTACTGTAGATTAATAGATCCCTCAGGTAATTAAAAATGAACTGCCTAGGATAAAGTTTAAATTAAGATCTTTTTTTAATAATAAGGGGGGAAAGAGTATTCTGCGTTTGGCATGAAAATGGAAAAAGCATGTTGTAGCTGTATCCTAAAGTATATACCAAAGGTGATAATATCAAAATTTTGCTTATATTTTATGAAAGCTGTACTCCTGTCAGCAGCTACTCTCCATTTACAATTTATTAACATTATAAAATATATTTGATTAACTACTGAAGGTACGTGGGGGAAAAGCCTGTAATGTAAACAATCTAAAAAGATCAACTTACACTCATTTTTGCCCAGCTGTTAAAATTGAAAGTTTTCATGGGTGAATGTCCCGAAAGAGAATGGTCTCAAATGCTGATTGACTCTGAATTAAAATAAGTAATTCTACTGCATTACCATCCAAAGTTTATGTGATCACAATAAGTTACAAAAGTAGTACCAAATAAGATCGGATCATAGAAAAGTAGGGCTGGAAGGGACCCCATAAGGTCATCTAGTATAGCCCTCTTCTCAAGGCAGGATCACCCCTGACTAAACCACCCCAGGCGAGTATCTGTCTAACTTGCTTTTGAAAATGTCCAGGGATCGAGGTTCCATGACCTCTCTAGGTAACTTGTTCCAATACTTTGAATACTAGCCTCAGGGTGAGAAAGTTCTTCCAAATATCCTATGTAAATTTCCTCTGCTCCAGTTTGAGGTCATTGCTCCTAGCCCTGTCCTCTACAGCCACAGAGAATAGTTTTTCTTAATTCTCTTTAGGTGTTAAGGCTTGTCAAGACTATTATCAAGTCTCCCTTCAACCTTGTCTTCTCCAGACTAAATAATTCTAGTCCTTTCAGCCATTCCTCATAAATCATGATTCCAAGGCCTCTAATCATTTTTGTTGCTTTCTACTGGTCTGTTTCTAATCTGTCCAAATCTTTCTTGAAGTGTGGGGCCCAAACGTGGACACAGTACTCCAAATGAGGCCTCACCAGTGCCAAAAAGAATGGCAAATCACTTCCGTTGCTTTGCAAGTGACACTCCTGTTACTACAACCCTGTATGCAGGCAGCTTTTTTTTCCAAGATGAGCATACTGTTGGCTCAGCTTATGGTCCACTATAACCCACAAGTCCTTCTCTGCAGTAATGCAGCCTAGCCTGTCATTCCTTTGTGCGTGCAATTATTCCATCCAAAGTGTAAGACTTTGTATTTGCCCTGATTGAATTTAGATGTTTTCTCCAGTTTATCCAAATCATTCTGTGTCTTAGCCCTACCTTCCAGGGTGTCTGAAAATTGGTGTAATCTGCAAGCTTGCTAAGCGTTCACTCAATTCCATCCTCCAAGTCCTTAATGAAGACGTTAAACAATCCCCCAAGACAGACCCTTGGGGAACTCTACTGGTTAACTCCTGCCTGCTAGATACTGAGACACTTCCGGCTGACTACTCATTGAGCAAGATGATCCAGCCAGTTTTGTATCTGGTTTACAGTAATTTCATCTAGTCTCTATTTTCTTAGCTTTTTAATGTCATGGGAGACAGTGTCAGAAGTTTTGCTAAAATCAGTGTATATCACATCAACTGCCTCTCCCCCATTCACAGAAACTTTCACCTTATCACCAAGGAAATCAGGTTGGTCAGGCATGACTACCTTTTGGTGAATCCATGATGGCTGTTCCTGGTCACTTTGTCTCCTCCAGGAGGCTTCAAAATAGATTCCTGGATGATCTACTCCATGACCTTTCCAGGTATTGAGGTCAAACTGACTGGTCTGTAATTTCTCAGATCCTCCTTCTTCCCTTGCTTAAAGGGCAACACTATTTTTGACCTTTTCCAATTGTCCAGGATAAGAATCTGCGTGCAATATTTGTCCTTATGCTTTTGAGGTTGTGAACCTGCCAAAAGTCAGTAAGTCATGGATTTATGCCACATCAGAATTTGGATTAAAAGTGCACCTGGAAGTTGGCATTCTTTCCTCTGAGTTAATATCAAATTATTGCTTGAATCACAAGCCTTGGATTGTTGGAAGCATGATGTTCCAAATGTGTTATAAAGCCAAATCCTACTTATTTGTGTTCATGAAATATCCCATGTCACTGTTCTTGTTAAGAGTAAAGTGTTAGTTCTGATGTTCTGGCCAAATCTCAGCAGAGACAGTCACAATATGTTTTGTTAAGAATCTCCCTGTGTTTTCTGCTGGATATGGTATTCTTACATATTTGAGTTTCATGAGCTATACACAGACATCACCATGATCCATAGATGTTAAAAGAAACTAAAAACAAGAAGCACTTTAAATTAAAGCCCCCAAACAGATACTTAAAATGCAAGCAGATGCACATTCAAGCAGTTTAGCACTCATGGCATTGCAAAGTTGTTCCCTTTCAGATGAGGCTTCTCCCTTCAACACTAACTTTAATAGGTCACTGCATTGAAAACATCAGGCTTCGCATCATGGAAATCCATAAATTAATGTTCTGGTTGACTATGTATAGCATACCTTTTAATGTGCCAAAACACAGCACTGAAGATAGAAGCTTAGGCCTGTATAGTACTAATTTTAACTTTAATATAGATTCCTGGTGTGACTTGAGCTACCCAAGTAAGTATTCTGTATCTTACTTTCCACCTTTATAAAATGGTAATTAATGATATGGAAACTGTGAAGTTAATATATTCAACTTAATATATTATCTCAGTACTGCATAGTAGAATCTTTAGCCCTGAGCTGAGTGCCAATATTCCATATACAATACACAGGGAAAAGTTAGGCACCTACAAATGGAATTCACAGGCTGCATAGGGATCTGCCTAGACTAGCCAGTAAAATATATCAAGGACAGGAGAGGACTTAGCCCACCTATTTTCAGAGGTGAACCTTCTCCCAGTGCAAAGCATCTAAAGCAGGTAGGTTCGTTCTCATAAGGAAGGGATGACACCCTTATGCACAAACCTAATACTGAACACCCAGAGCACTGCACTGCAATCATGTCTTGAGAACTCAAACAACACAACATTGATGTTGCTGCACTGAACGAGATCTGGTGAGTGGGAGATGGGCAGATCAAAAACCATGGAAGCGGCTCTACCTTCTTCTGGAAGGGTGAACAGGAAGGACAATGCCAGCTTTGGTTTTGCCAGCAAGAATGAACTCATAAGCCAAACCAATGAGTTCTGAATTGGAATTAATGCGCACCTCATGACTCTCAATCTTAAACTGGTGGAGAGCCACTGTCAACAGCATGTATGCCTCTACACTTGATGGCACCAATGGAACCAAAAAGGAAATCTATGCCAACCTTGACCAAGTCCTTTCTGACATTCTGGAGGGGTCAGCAGTTTCAATGCCAGAGTCAGAAGGGACTTGAACTTCTGAAATGGAACCATCAGCAAGGAAGGAGCAGGAAAGGTCAACTCCAACAGCATCCTTCTCTTCACCAAATGCACAGAACATGCACCAGAAAAATGGTGGAAGCTCCATCCTTGGGGATTTTCAAATCTTGGCTAGACAAAGCTTTGGCTGGGATGATCTAGTTGAGAATGGTCCTGCTTTGAGCACGGGGTTGGACTAGATGACCTCCTGAGGTCCCTTCTAACCCTAACTTTCTACGATTCTATGATTCTATGACCCACCATCACCAACATCCTGTTCCACCAGAAAAACAGGCAAAAGACATCATGGTAACACCCCAGTATAAGCACTGGCATCTGATTAATTGTGTCATTTTTCATCCCAGCATCAAAAGATGTCAACATCACTGAAGCTATGCCAGGAGATGATGATTGCTTAGGAGCTGAGGACCGATCACTGACTCATCTGTTTCATTCTGTCACTCAAACTGGCTCCCAAATGATAGCTACAGCACAAGAAATACCAGTAGAAGATCAAAATCAAAGGACTCATGGACCCAATCAAATGAGACCTCTTCCAACGGTGCCTCTTCCATATGAGGGAGATTATTTTCTCAAAACACTGTATAATTCAGTCAGAAGTGTGGTAAGGCAGCTCTTTACCTGAAGTAGCCATAATGCATGGGGTAGCACTGGCTGTTGTGATGTCGACTGTGGGGACATGGTCAATAAAAAACTGGCAAATTCCAATCAACAACAATGGGAGAATATCAGCAGTGCTTGGGGTGCCTTCAAGTCTGCAGTCATTAGCACCTGAGATGAGACACTTGGATTCTCTACCTAGAAACATAAAGACTGGTTTGATGAGAATGACCAGGAGATCCAGGAATTGATCAACTGCAAGTGCAAGGCCTTTTGTGCTTGGCAGAATGACATCAACTCCAAGCAAAAGAAATTGAATCTCCAGCAAGCCAAGGCAGAGGTCCAGAGAAGGACCCACGATGTGAAGAACAGATGATGGGAAGACAAGGCAAAGAACATTCTCATTGACACTATAATATGTGCCATTTTTTCAATGCCACCAAAGCCATCTACTGTCTGAGCACTGAGGGACGAAACCCTTGAGACTTAAGGAGAAAGGAGAACTGATCAAGGAAAGGGGAGCCATCAATGCCTGTTAGAAAAAGCATTCTGAAGACCTCAATCAAGTCTCTTTTGTTGATGTGAGTGTTCTCAACTCCACCCCACACGATCCAGTCAGAGACAATCTCGGAATCCCTCCAACCCTTAATGAGATGAGAAAAGGCATCAAGCAAATCAAGAATGACAAGGCTTCTGGAGCTCATGAAATCCCCACCAGATACTTCAAGCAGGGGCGATTGGAGCTGACATCACATTTGCATGCCATCATTTTAAGGATTGGGAATGATAAGGAAATCCCAGATGACCTCAGGGAGATGTCATGATTGTGATAATTTTCAAGAAAGAAGAGATGTCCAACTGTGGAAATCACAGGGAAATTGCCTTGCTGTCCCCCAAATGAAAGATCATTTGCCAGAAGCCTCTTGAATCATCTCCTTCCACTTGCTGAAGAACTCCTGGAATCTCTATGTGGGTTTAAAGTATCGAGAGGCACAACCATCATGATCTTCACTGCTCACCAGCTGCAGAAAAATATCAGGGACAACATAATCCTCTCCACATGGCCTTCTTGGACCTCACAAAAAACTTCAACTCTGTCAACCGAGAAGCACTGTGAAGGATCCTTCTGAAGTATGGATGCCTACCAAAATTTGTCACCATTTTTTACCTAATCCATGATAAGCAGCAGTCCTCAGTAATGAATCTATCACAGGTCCCTTTGAGGTTAAGATGGGAGTTAAGTGAGGCTGCATCATTGTTCCAACACTCTTCCTGATATTTTTTACCACAGTGCTACATCTGACCATAAACAAGCTTCCAGTCAGAGTGGAACTAAACTACTGAATGGATAGTAGGCCTTTGCAAGATGGCTAGTATTTGTTTCAGATTTGGATTCAGCCAATTCGGGGGACAGTGATTCGATTCAGTAATTCAAATCACTGTCCTGATTCGATTCAGCCAAATCTGATTCGGAGATTTGGCAGCAGCCAAATCTCTGAATATCCAAATCAACCAGGCAAGGCTCATCCCTCACCCCTCTCCCAGCCCAGCCCAGCCCAGCAACGGCTTCCTCACCCACCCCAGCTCCCAGAACTTGGGGAAATAAAAGCCCCAGCTCAGCAGATGCTGCCAGGCAGGGGGCAATCCCTGCTGCCCCTCACTGCCCCATGCTGCATGGGGCCTGTCCCCTCCTGCTGCTCCCCCAGTCCCTCATGGGTGCCCCACATAGGTCAGCTCCAGCCCATTAAGAAAAAAAAAAACCTGAAGAAACCCTGGGACTCATCGTTCCTGCCACCGTTCCTGCCGCTGCCCCCTGCTGCCCAACACCACGTGGGGGCTCTGTATGAGCACCCGAAACCCTGAGGCTGCACCAGGTACAGTGAGTCCTGGGGCTTTTCTTGGCTTTTTTATCTTAAAGAGCCGAAGCCGCAGCCGGTGGGGCAGCCATGGGGGGGAGCAGGGGAGCAGGGGGGGTCAAGGGGGCTCATGCAGTACCCTTCATGCGGCGTGAGGCAGTGGGGGGCAGTGGAGATTGCCCCCCTGCCCAGCAGCACTCAGTGAGCACTGGGTCTTTTTTTTAAGTACCAGGAGCTGGGGTGGGCAGGGGCATCCATGAGGGGGCTGGGGGAGCAGGCAGGGGTCAGGGGACTGAGGGAGCAGGGGGGTCAGAGGGGCTGGCAGGGGTCCCCCCATGTTCTCTTCCCCCAGTCCCCTCTCCCCTGCCCCTAGTACTTACCAGCTCAGAGTGCCCGAACTGGGGACTGCCCGAATCATCAAAGCTCTCCAAATCTTCGCCGAAGATTCAAAGAGCTTTGAATTGATTTGGACCTTTAAATTGGTTCCCTGATTCAATTCAGATTCAGAGATTCAGCCACTGAATCGGGCCGAATCTCCTCTGAATTGAATCATCACCCTAAGCTTCACACAGCCCTAATGGATAGTAAGCTGTTTAATCTCAGCTGACTTTGAACCAAAACCAAAAACCACCCCAACTTCAACTACTATGCTCCAGTACACTGATAATGCTGTAGTGTGTGCTCACTCAGAAACACACTTTAAAGCAATCATCAGCATCTTGGAGACAGTTGAATTTTTCCTGTGCCCCAGAAGCCATCTCTCACAGAAGGCTGATATCGATGAAGAAATCCAACATCACTTCAAATGTGCAAGTAAAGACTTCAAGTGCCTGAGGAAATGGGTGTTCAAAGATCATGACATCAAATCCAAAACCAAGCTCATGGTTTATGAAGCAGTTGTGATTGCCACCTTATTGGATGGAGCTGAGACATGGACAACATACAGAAGATGCCTCAAGTCGTTGGAGAAGTACCATCAATACTGCCTGTGGAAGATCCTTTGAATTCAGTGGGAAAATAGTTGCACCAACATTAACATTCTCCTGGAAGCAAACCCAATGAGCATCAAGGCGATGATCATCCAACATCAAATTGGCAGGGTCAGCCACATCATCTAGATGTCTGACTCCAGATTCCAAAAGCAAGTTGCATTCTCCCAGCTCAGCCCAAGTATGCACTCCAGAGGATGGCAGAGAAAGCCTTTAAGGACATCCTCAAAGCCAGCTTGAAAAAATGGAACATCAACATCAACTCATGGGAGACTATTGCCTAGAACTGCCCAAAATGAAAGAAAAGTCTGCCGCAAGGATCTCAGTACTTTGAAACATTACAATGACAGCAGGAGATGGAAAAGCGAGAGTGGCAGAAACAGCATACCATGACCCAAATCAGGACTCCAGAGCCAACTCCTCCGCACAGAAGCATATGCCTGAACTGCAACACAGTCTGTCAATCCTGGATCAGCCTCATCAGCCACCTTTGGATCCACAAATAAGACAATCATGGAAGACAGTCATCCTCGACTGTGAGGGATTGCTGAAGATGTATAGTTTGTATAGTCATTTCGGATGTTAAAGGCACAAGTGGAAATTGCTCCAAATCAGGCAGAGGAGTGAAGACTTGAACCAAGATCTTACAGCTCCTAGGATAGAGCTGAGACTACCATCTATAAAGGCATTTACACAAGCGCTCTAACCAAATTCATATTTAAGGAATTTATAAAAAGTGGAACAGCTCCAGCTGTAGTGATTGAAGACGATTCTTTTCTCAAAATACTGTATAATTCAGTCAGAAGTGTGGCAGGGCAGCTTTTTGCCTAAAGTAGCCATAATGCATGGGGTAGCACTGGCTGCTGTGATGTCAACTGCAGGGATGTAGTCAGCTGCCCCTGCAGTGGTGACTATTTTTGAGCTCTCTATAAATGTAGCTCCCAAGGCTGCTGGCTGGTTGCCCAGCCCCCCTGCCCCATCAGTTATAGCACTGAATCCAGTGATTAGTACACTACCTTTTATCAAATAAGGTAGAGGATTTAATTGTGGACATCCCACATCCCCAGTGAGAGCTGTAACCTCTGAGCTACTGGTATAATCAGGAAAACATTGCCTTGTCCTCTGTATATGGTCCTATCTAGGAAATATATTCAAATTCCACAGGTAAGATAGATATGTGATGCTTAACCTGTGACTTTATTCAGGTTTAGACACTAAGCTGCCTGGTATCCTCATGACTTGAATGGTTATGCACAAGATCAATAGTAAAAGCTTATGCACATACAGAATTTGAGTACATCTGGGTTTTCAGGATCTACATTTTCAGCTTAGGTAGCTGACGTTGTAGTTAGGCATCTTTGGGAGCATCTATACAAGATGCTGACTGTGCAGCAGCCAAAAAATACTGTGCAGTAGAGCATCACAGATCAGACAGTGCTAATACACTACTGCATGGTATTATTAGGCTGCTGCGCAGTAGCATTACCTAAAAGACATGTGTCAGTGCAGCACATTTATTTAGTATTTGCTAATTCAAGTACTATATAAATGCTCAGTAACAACTGCACAGTAGTGTCTCATGTAGAAGAACACTTTGTGTATCTAGCCCTGAACATTTACTTACTGGCTGGATCCAGACGAGCAGGCACATGTGGTTCATGGTGCTGCAAACCTATTTGCAACACCACAAACTGCACGAGTTGCACGTTAATCAGTGTGCAGTACTGCTAATTTACAAAGCTGGCACAAAATTTGCTACTTGGATTTCCTGGTAGCAAAAAAAAAACCCTGGAAAAAAAACAGTGGAAACCATGCTAAAGTGGCAGGCACCAGGACAAACGCAGAGACGGGGAAGCAAGTAGCCCTAAGCTGCCTCCTCTCCCATCTCTGTGCGCCGTGAAGCCCCCATACTGCGCCCCAGCCAGCCGCAGAGCTGCCTACTCCCCCATCTCAAGGCACACTGTGCCCTAGCATGGGGGCTCCACATACCCTGCACTGAGGCACACAGACACAGGGGAGCAGGGCTGTCTGCTCCCCTGTCTCCAAGCATGCTGTGCCCCAGCCAAGAAGGAAGCTGGCTGGCTGTGGTGCAGGGTGCCTCAGCATGAGAGCTTTGCAATACTGCTCCTCAACTGGCTGCAGCACAGGGTGGCTTAGCACAGGGGATGGCTAGCCCCTGCTCAGGCACCCTGTGCCCCAGCAAGACCTCCTTCCCTTCTTACCCTGCCCCCCACAGCACATGGAGCAGCAGAACAGTATGTCCTACTGCAAAACACACATGCAGGGGGGTGCACTGCTACACAAAGTAGAGGCACACATTTGTGCTGCTACTATTTGTGCTGCTGCAAAGGCATGCCACTGCTCATGTGGACCTGGCCACCATGTTAGTAAAAGTACCTACTTTAAGGTCATAGGCAGACAAGGTTCTCTGGGTGAATCTGGTATCTTTTATTAGACCAACTAAATAGTTGGAGAACAATTTTTAAGCAAGCTTTCGGGTTCAAAAACACTTTGTTAGACCTGACAGAGGGTTTTTGAACCGGAAAGCTTGCTTAAAAATTGTCCTTAGACCAACATGACTACAAACTACACCCCTGGACTTTAAGGTCATTCACAATAATCTAATAATAATAATAACAACAACAGTATCCAGAACTTCAGTCATTTCTGGGATTGAAGAAAAGAGCCCAATGGTAAGCCAATCAGCAACAGAAGTAAAATAAAATTTGCCTAAAGTGATTGCTTTAAATTCTTACCTTGCTTTCCCCCACCTGATATTTGTTGCAATAGAACCAGATGAACTGGACCTAGAAGTAGTCTGGGAAAATAATGGAAGGGTTATACAATACTTTTTAAAGCTAAAGGACCTTAGTTTTCTGATCTAACCACAATGCCACAAAAATCAGGAATGGAAAGGTCATGGGTAACCAGCAGCTAGGAAGTGCCCTTGCAAATGCTTTTAAAAATACTTTGGAAAGCCTTTAATTTAAAATGGTTTAAACCCACACATTCTGTAAAAACAAGAATATAAGTTCAGCTATGATCTTACCCTGGATCTGCATTTTCCCATAGACCAAACTGAAGACAGTTGGCTCCCAGCCCCTTCTCTCCCAATGCACTTGAAACACGCAGGTATTCAGGATAAGTGCAAGTCCTCTTGTATGTTCTTGTGTCAGTGTTTTAACAGTGCAGAAACTTTAATTCAACATTAGAAAATCCTATTTACTTGCAAGGCAAAGATAATCCACATATACAGTGACATAGATGTTACAGCTGGGCAATGTTTCTTTTCCCCTTACATCATGATGAATATTGTTCACTTTTTCAATCTGTTATTTTCATGGGAAAATCCCTCTTTTACTCAAGCTGTGAGACTATCTTCAATATGGAAACTATTAGTCCAATTGAATTTGGAATTTAGAAATTGAAAAAAGAAGTCATAAACTGAATTGACTATTTGACAATGAGATTAATACTTGAAACCATGAAACAATTTGATTTGCTTCTCTGTATAGTACACATATAACTAATGAAAATGTTTCTGGGAAAGTCTTATGTCTGGTTTACGGGTTTATCTAATTCTCCTGATTTTGGCAATTAGGTTTTAAAAAGATTCAGTAACAGAAGAGTTAACAAAAACTGAAGTTCTATTAAAAGATTTATCTTAACCAGGTGTTTGGATATCTTGGAAGTGGGCATTTGAGATACACCCTTTCTGCTGTAAATATCATTAAGAGACCAATTATGCAGTGTTATACAAAACTTTGGTAAAAACACGAGGATAATGAAAAAAACATTGTTTGAGTTTGCTGGAATAAATTGCTAAACATGTGACTTGCAGAATGCCAGAGTGTCCTTACAACCAGCAGCTTGCATATAATGTCTCATGCAGAAAAACAAAGGCAATATTTGGATTCTTCTCTCAAAGGCCACCCTGAAAGATATTCATGGCTACTCGGAGAATGGTAGTCACATACAAAAATATATCTGACTCACTCCT
Source organism: Crocodylus porosus (assembly GCF_001723895.1). Taxonomy (NCBI): domain Eukaryota; kingdom Metazoa; phylum Chordata; order Crocodylia; family Crocodylidae; genus Crocodylus; species Crocodylus porosus. The sequence continues at coordinate 30,765,744 of NW_017728909.1, read as the reverse complement.
TGAGGGTACAGAGTCCTTAAAACATCTTAAGTAAAGCAAAAATTCAGACTATTATGTTTCAGGGTTACTGTGTTAACTCTAATCACTTTCCACTATGGAATTCCAGTTTGGAAAAAGAATGATCAGAGATCTTTAGCTGATGAAAGTTGATGTTTTTCCACTGAGGATGAAAATCTGGCCATACATATGCAAATTCACTGGACTGAATTTGCCTTATATAAATCAACCACAAAACTGTTAAAAAGGTGCTTTTTCTTGAACTAGTGTCAGAAAAAGTAACCTCTGGGTTAAATGATACAATCATTCACAGGTGGGATTGACCATAGTTTTGTAAATTTCCATAGGGAGAATTACATAGGACCAGAAGATGCCACTGCATAAAAATTGTGTGTGTGTGTGTGTGTGTGTGTGTG
>NW_017728909.1:30728788-30765231 GCF_001723895.1 Crocodylus porosus | reverse complement strand
TTAACTTAGCGGTAAAGTAACTGCGTCTGTTTGTAGTTATCAGGCTGTTGTGCTTTTTGTTTAGTAGGTCAACACACTGTCGACTTATTAATTTGTGTCTGGGCCTATCACGCAAAGGCTGTTGCTTCACAGACGGTTTCAATCAGAGCAGCCAAACCAGCAAAATAGGACATCCTGGTCAGAATTACTTTCTCAACCTCGTTTTGAACTGTTGCTTTTTCAACCAGTCTTGGCAGATTTCATTATAAGCTATTTTGTATAGCATGCACATTTAATGAGACGTAACACTCTTATGTAAGAAGAGGGGTACCTTATGTCAGTACTTGCAGGAATGCAAAACACAACCATTGGAAGCAACGGTCCACTTTCCTACAAATCTAACTGAAAAACAATGCAGCTGGATTAGAATTTTACTATTTTTCCCTTGTACTGATGTTCCATAGCATATTTTCATATTCACTCTAGACAGCATGTAACTAAAACTGTACAGTACAAACACCTTTTTTACAGATTGATGACCAGACCAAAAACAAAAGACCTTTTTCACGTCATCAAAAAAAATTTTTTTCAGATTTTCTCACAGAATAAAAACCTTAAAAAACATTTGTTATGTTTTATGTTTAGTTGTTAAATTAAACATAGGTAAATTTCAACATAAATGTCTTGTCAAAATGAAAATGCAAAACATTTTTTTAAAATGTCAAAAGAAAAAACATTTGATTTTTCTCAAATTACTCACTCGATATGACATGAGTATATATAAATGTTTCCAGTTTACCTGAATCTGTATTGAGGGAGAGAGGAATAAAATATTTAACCCTCAAAAACTCACCCATCTTCGTTTGTAAGCCATTTTTCCCCATCCACCTGCATATGGTAGGGAAAATGTTTCCTCAAACCTCCAAATTCGACCAGAAAAAAAAACATCCATTCTGGTGTTATGTTTGATTGCTTATTAAACCAAACCAAAATATAGCTTTTGTTTCATCTAACATCCAAAGTGAATGAAATTGCTCAAGCTGCTTATGTTTCATTTCAACTGAAGTTAGAACTATGATCAGCAGTATTTTCATTGTCATAAATAGGCATGTTCATGTATATAGGAAACTAAAGATGCCTGTTAATAAATAGGTTTGTTTCTAATTCTGGGCTTTATTTCCCTGGATGTTACTTTTAGCTGTTTTTAACTCAGGCCAATTAGCCTTCAAACTTGGAAATCAAATGGTGCTGTGGAGGTACTCTGTACTGTGCCATTGTTATGCAGTATAATCCCTTTTTGTGACTGAATATAGCTGCAATATGGTATGAAAGCAGCATAAAAGATATTTTCCTACTAGAGCACTGCTACTCAACCATATGGCTGCATGGGTCAGATGAGAGGCATAAGGCTAGTCCACAAGCCAAATCCTATAGGCAGAGTCAGTCCATAAGCTGAATCCATGCCATCTGGCACTCTAGCCCAACCAGGTATGCCAAATCCAGCCACAGAGCGTATACATGCTATGCTCCCCCCTCCCCGCCCCCCCTCCCGATTGAGATTGACTGTCAGAGGCTCCACAATTGACCAGTCAATCACGATCGACTAGTTGGTGACTACTGCCCTAGACTGAGTTCCCTCTGCTCCCTTTCTCCCCTCCCATTCTGAATCAGGGACAGGCTGGGAGAGACATGGGGCTGTTAGGGGAAACTGGCTGCAGGCTCCCAGCAAGCAACTAGATTCCCTTTCCCCTGAAACCAACAGTGAACTTCTGTATGTTCCAGGGAATCGTTGTAACTCAGAAATCTTCCTGCAAAGTGTTCTCAGTTACAGTGGGAGCCACACTTCTCTCTGCACCCCAGGGGCCACAGTTCAACCCCTCTTGGGCCACCAGTTGGACAGCGCTGTTCTAAAACCCTGTCTACAGAGCCTACTCATCATCATTATGACACCTTCTCATTTCTCTGGGTCCTTCAGACTGTCCATTCCTCCATTACATTTATCATATAGGTCCTTTTCTTTCTATCCAGAGCTAAAACTTACATCCACATTCTTCTTGTATCCCATCTTGCTTGCTTTAGCCATCCCAGTGCACCAGGGCCATGTCCTTGCAGGGCCATGTCCTTTGGTCCTCAGGGCTTCACACAGGTCCAGAAATTTGGTGGCAGGGGAGCAGTAGCTGTGTTAGGTGGCACAGCTTTAGAAGCTGCAGCAATTCATGCTACCACCACTTCTCCATCACCAAATATCCAGACCTGCGGGTCCTTGGGCTAGATGACATGGTCCCTGTGGTCCAGATTCAGCCTGCAGGCCGGAGGTTGAGCACCACTGTACTACAGAATTCACATCTATATGAATTGGTTATATGAGTGAATTGCTTTATGGCATCTATCACAAAAAAGACTCTAAATACATTACATTTTGTAAAAGTAATAATATTACCAGTTTAATTTAGCAAAGGATTAAGTAACTGTATGATATTCAATATATTAAAATGAGATTAAAACAATAACAACATCATGTTGTTGAGAAACTCCACTATGCTCATTACCTCAGGCCATACAGAGTGGAAATATCATTGTGCAGTGGTTCAAGTTGGAATTACATGAAATGACACAAGTGCATTGTACATACGGGTAACAGGATCTTTCATAGCCCAAAAATCTCTTTATTCTTCTTGTATTTCATGTCAACAGCCAATCAAAAATAAAAACCATCAGCACATTATTTCAAAACTTGAATTGAGGCTGCATTTTTGGTGTTCTCTAGCTTGCTCGCTACTGTGGATGCTGTGGTTACATAATTGGCATAGTCTCAGTTGTTAGCTACTGTGGTTATATTTAATGATGTTCCCTTGGTTGCTAGCTACTGGGCAGCTTTGGTGCCTTCTCAAGTTACTATAGAGAGTTACTGCTTCTCCTCTGCTTCCTTAGTTGCTGGACTAATGATGAGAATCAGAAAATGCATACAGTATGTACAAATAAATATGATACAAATATCTTCAAAATACTACTCAGGAACAAACCTCATCATTGCAAAGATAAATTTGCCAAATTAGAGCATCACAGTTAGACTACTGAGAATAAATAAAAATAATTATATAGGCTACACTAGGGATTAGACTTTGTTTTGGAGTTTTAAAGGTATCTGTGGGTGTGTCTTCTCAGTTTTGGAGCATTTGAAGGCTCATGCTTCCCTCTGTCTATATCTTTTAACTGTGTCATCATATAGGAAGCACATGAGGGTGACAAGTGGTGGAGAGGTGGATTCCTAGAAGAGCAAGGAACTCAAGCAGAACCCTTCTAGGAATCATGCCCCTTGTCTCTCCTCCTGAGTATCTATGACTCTAACTATAAGCAGTAGAGGTTGGAGGTGGGTTGAAATGGGAAGCCACACTGGACTTCCAGTGCTATGCTGTATTTTTTTAATAAATACACACTTGAATAAAATATGTACCTTGATTCTGAAATGCTGAATGAAGAAAAAAATATCTTTCCTTGAGAGCCTCTACTAGGGTGAAGGGAGAAACACCAAAAACAGCAACCAGGGAACACTGCATGCAACATATAGACCTTTACTTTGCCTGTACCATATTTCCTCAATTAAAATGTGCACCCTGATCTCCAGGAGCTGAATTTTAGAAAAATGTTCTTGTGTCCTGATTTTTTGTATGTCAGATATGTACAGTTATCAGTTGTACAGACCATTGAATAAGGCAGGTTTCCATGAACTCCAATGGGGCTTCACACCACACAGAAACCCCATTAGGCATTTATCCTGTCTTATATGACCTGAGGCTTGGAAAGTTGGTATGGTACAGCACATTAAGTTGACCACGATATAATAACATACACAGTTAGTAAACACAAGTTTTCTTCCTCTTTTCTTTGTAAAGGTACTCAGAGAAATGGAGGTAGAGAGGTAGCTACTTTGGAAGCAGAAAAAAGAAAAGCAAGAGCTCTCTATCAGGGTGGTTCACCAAATTAGAATGAATTTCAAACTGGAAAGTTTTTTTATGTGCAGAGAGAGATAGAGAAGGTTAGGGGGGGTTAGAATCATAGAAAACTAGGATTGGAAAGGACTTAAGAAGGGCTTTTAGCCCAACTTTTTGCTCAAAGCAGGGCCATCCCAATTATATCATCCCACCTAAGGCTTTGTCTAGCTGGGTCTTAAAAACCTCCAAGGACAAAGATTCCACAAGCTCTCCTGGTAACCTATTCCAGGACTTTATGCCAACCTTGTGACTGAGTTTTTCCTAATGTCTAGTAAGATAAGTGAAAAACTCCTAGTGAAAAAGATTTTCCTAATATCCAGCTTAAACTTCCCTTGCTGCAAATTGCATTGCTCCTTGTTCTGTCCCATGCTACTACTGAGAACAGTCTAACACCATCCTCTTTGAAAACCCCCTTCGGGTAGTTGAAGGCTGCTATTAAATCCCCTCTCAGTCTTCTCTTCTCCAGTCTAAGTAAGCCCAGTTCCCTCAGCCTCTCTTCATAAGTCACATGCCCCAGCCCCCTAACCATTTTCATTGCCCTCTGCTGGACTTGCTCCAATTTGTCTACATCTTTTCTGTAGTGGGGGAGACCAGAACTAGACACAGATGTGGCCTCACCGCTGCTGAATAGAGGGGAATAATCACTTTCCTCGATCTGTTGGCAATGTTTCTGCTAATGCAGCCCATAATGCCATTAGCCTTCTTGACATCAAGGGTATACTGTTGGCTCATATTCAGCTTATTGTCCACTGTAACCCCGAGTCCTTTTCTTCAGAGATGTCGCTTAGCCGTTCACACCCCAGACTGTACCAGTGCATGGGACTGTTCTAGCCTAAGTGCAGGACTTCACATTTGTCCTTAATAAACCTCATGAGATTTCTTTTGTTCCAATTCTACAATTTGTCAAGGTTTCTCTGAATCCTAGCCCTACCCTCCAGCATATCTACTACTCCCCCCAGCTTGGTGTCATCTGCAAATTACATTTTTATGTTAATTTATTTTGGTATTTTGCTTTATGGAAGAGATGTTGCTGACTGCAGCTGTTTTTGGTTTTATTATTGTGCAAACCTACAATTCCACTGGAAAAAAAATTAAGTCCTAAAGAAGTATGAAGTGTTCCTCGAACTTTTCTGAATTTTACCAGTCCTAATGGCAGGTATACAGAATAAAAGACCACCAAGGATACAGCATGGAATGAATCAGGGCAGGAAACCACAGGTCCCAATACAAGAAGACAGCTCTGTAAATGGCAATACAAGACAAGTAACCAAGAGGTGTCCCGGATGGGATCTAAGCTGCTTTTTTAAGCATTGTGCACAGTAAATCTTCTGTGACACCTAATATGGTCTGTAGGGCTGGTTGTTCAGGGTATGTCTAAACATCACCCTATGGTGACATTGTTAATGAGCCATGCTTTAGTACTTCCAAAAGGCACAGCACAGTGCAGCAATGGCCCGTACTGCACTGCGCACACGGCACATGGTTAGTTTTAGCCACTACTTTGCCATATTGGCTTGCTAAAACATGGGAGCATGTTGCTACAGCAAAGTAGCTGCCAGTCATATGTTGAATCGTGTGATCACTACGTCATCATAGCACGTTATACGGTTACATAGTGCATGGCTACAGCAACATAGGGTGATGTGCAGAGACACTCTTAGAGTGCCAAATAGCATCTGTGTAAGGAGCAACAGTATTATAGTTACCACTAATTATTACTTTTACATTTTTTCAAAAAGAAAAGGAAAAAAAAGATTAGATTACTGCACTGATTAAAAAGTCAAGTGTGTAAAAGAAAAAGGAAATAAACATGAAAGAAAAGAGGAGAACTAATTCCATTTTTTCTCTTCTGCAAAGCTCAGGTCTACTGTCAAAAAGTCAAAGGTCAGAGACCCACTGAGTTAGTATGGTTCAGGCTCACCACTTTGCACAGTCAATAGCATACAGGAGAGCATTGTTTAGCATCATATCTGGCTGTCTTCTGCTCTTTAGTCTGAAATGACCAAGTACCCATTTGCAGCCGGGTCAATGGGAGCAACTATCAGCACAAGTCTGGAACAAGGCTTGAACTCATACCTGTGGAAGTATAACTATTCTACCACCACAATCACAATGCCATATCTTCAACAGACTTCACTGCCTAGGTCAGATCCGCATTACAACACATCCCACCAAAAAAACCTGTCCTCCTTCACATCATTCATTTTTCTCTGCACATGCTTTTTGTGTTTTTTCACATTCTTTCTCCTACTCAAACTTAATTAAATAACTCAGCTGCTGCATGCTACATGACTTTGCCCTATGAAGTTCACATTTCCTAAACAACTTCTTTTAGTTCTTCCAAGGCCTTTGGCTTTGGGTGATCTCTCTTGGCCCACATTTCACAGCAACTGAAGTGCCAGCTACAAATTATCTGTCTCTCTGTCATTGTGTTCCTTTTACACTTTCTTTTTCTTGTTTCCCTTGTGCTTTTCATTTTTTTAAATTGAATTTTGGGTTTCAAAACTCATTGGCATTGGCTGCCTCAGTTGTTTTCTTCTTACTGTTTACCATGGTACAAAAGCTATAGTTTTGTTAGTTTTAGGAATGTGGTCAAAATTAGTACATTAAAAATTTGACAAACTGCCTCTTTAAAACTATAGTAATCCGTGCCAAATGTAGCAGGGGTTTTCTGTGCAGGTTTAAAATGAGGAATGTACCTCTTCTGAAAAAACAACAAACTAAACAAACAACAGTATGTTCACCCCTACAATAACAATCCCACTTTTACTTATGATTACAGATATGCACACATGGCCTTAGCTAGTGGACATATAACTTTTCCCAGCTATTTATAAGCAGACAATTCCAAATCCTCTCTGAGCATTTTAGTACATAGAGAGTGGAGGGAGAGAGAAGGAAAAGAGCCATGCATTGTGAACACATGCCTTCAATCTAGAATACAAGTAACGTTCTACCAGAAATGACAGTCACTCCCATATGATTTCAGTATTTAGCTTCCCTGTATAGAAAGAATCCTAATTTTCTATATGGTTGTATAATATAATTGCCCTGTGTGATTTGAATTAAAGAAAGGGAGAAGGCAACACAGTGTTTGAGTAAACTTTATTATCCACTATGGCTACAGCACACAAGAAAAAATTAATCAAAAACAGAAAGCTAGGGTAATTGCTGTAGATGGAATATATATATTCTATGTGTAAGTACTGGTATGTGTGTGTTGGGGGGGGAGGGGAGGAGGAAGTGTATATATGTCCCTCCCATACTTTTTCAGATTCACATGAATGTAGGGCCCTAAACAGGAACATTGAAAACAGAGTCTTTTGAGCCCTATGTGCCTAAAGCCATGTCTATTCCAACTCCATGCCAAGCTCATGACTTTCAAGGAGAAGCCTTCCCCTCCCACAGGCTTCAAGTCAGCATGCTTCAAAGCCTGGAAATTATTTAGTGTAGCTGGCTTAGGGTGACAACCCTCTTGTCACTATTGAATAAAAGACCTAAACTGCTGAATTACTTAAATACTTTCAAAATGTCGTCCTATATCTCATTTCAGTGAGTGTCTACCCTGCAGCCAAAGCACAGCTAATATGGGTGCTGGTAGAAGTCTAGCCACAGCAGCATGGGTTTCCGCAAGAGGCAATTTCCTCTGCTAGTGAGGCAGGATATTTATTCCCAGCTGACTTCATGCTGTCACAATGAGACCATTACCAAAATCTGAGCCAGCTAGTTAAAGCTAGCTCTAGTCTGTCAGACTAGCTGTGACTGCAGTTTCAACATACTCTAGCACCACTGAAAACCAGCAGTAAATACATCAATGTCTATGGAGTTACAAAGATATAATGGTAGATATGTGACTTGGTCTACACGAGATGTTAACTGCATAGTAGCTCATTACTACTGTGCAGTTAGCATCACCAAAAAGCTGTTCGCCGATGCTACTGTGCAGTAACTCCAGTTACTGTGCAGTCATATAGTATTTGTGTATGCAAATATGAAATGACTGCACAGTAACAACTCCACAGACAGCATCTCATGTAGATGCAGCCCAGTGAGAAGAGAATCAGACACTATGCATTTACTGTGCTTGCAGTTCAGAGCCTTCTGAATTTAACTTGAAAATAAAGTACTCTTGTTGTTTTTATTAATTCTAGCCATAAACTGACCTTCTGTATCCAATCTTTTATAGCTATGAGAAGAATTATTTTACCAAGCTCTCAGTTTAGAGGAATGAGGATTGCATAATTCCACCGTGGCGTCCTTAATTAATTTAATATTAGTGGGTTACTTGCCCACAGTCTGTCTCCATTTCCCACATAATGATATTTAAACTGAAAAAAATTGTGGGCACAAATAAATTATCATGTTTATTACCCAATTACATACAGAAACTGATCTGTACAGTTTGGATTTCTCTCAGATGAAGGCATATTGGCACCCAAAAGTTAATCTCTGCATTTATGTTAGTACATGTGTTGAATATTCAAAGCCCCAGGTCCTGCCTTGCCTGCCCTGAGAAGTGGAGAGTTGTGACTCATTACACTTTCTGCTCCATGGGTTGCACTCAAACCCCAATCCATCAAAACACTAAGAACATACTTAGCTTTTTCAGCTTACACTGAGAACCCTATCCAAAGCCTCCTGAAATTAATAAAAATCTTTCTTTTAACTTCAGCAGGCTTCACATCATGCTTTTTACTGCAAATGAAGCCATACTTGCATGCCTTCTGAATACAGATGGGTATAAGCCCAAACCTAGAATGTAAATGTATGTGTCCTTTTTTAATTGGACAGTGAGTAGCGAAGTGATTCCTACTAATGTCAGTGGGGGCTACACAGGCCTCTTAAATAAAAGTATCCTGTCCTTGTATTTCACGGGAGTTAGGGGGAAGAGGTTCTTGACTCCTCTTACTCAATAAGTACGCCCAGGCACCAGAGACCATTCTCAACCTCACACAGTGTTATCGGGAAAACACTGACATTTCTAAGCAGTTTATTCTTCTGCTTTATGTCTTGCTCAATAAGAAAACATTTCTGATCCCAAGTTCCAAAACACTGAGAAAAAAATAGAGCACTGAAATATTGGCATAAAATCTTTTGTGCTACTAAGCCTCCCAAACAAATTTAAAACACGTGTATTTTTTAAGTAATCTTCTACAAATTGGAGAATATTCAGTTTATCACTTCATTTTTGCCAAAACAGAAAAAATATGCCAAATATAGAGCTTTGATGAATGCACAGGTGATGTCATTTCAAAAAGTCTAGGAACAATTTAAGGAAGAAAACAGTTTATGATTTCACCTCTGAATGGGAACAGTCTGCTGTTTGTTCAGAGAGGATGCATAAGGACAATACTAATCTTCCCCACAGAAATGGGATAATTTTATTTATTTCAACAAAAGAACTGTTTATGCCTAAACAAAGCTGTAACATTTTTTCCTTTCATATTGACTGTGAAATATGAAAATATCCTTGTAGTAACCCCCAAGACCACACTCCTCTATCATTGCAACATTCTGCCCTTCCCTGGCCATATGAATCTCATCTTTGTTACTGTTCTTTCCACAAATAGGCAACAAGAGTCCACAGGCTCGTGAAGGGCAGAGACGGTAGCAGGAGAGCGGGATGTCAGTATGGATCTGCTCAGCAGGGCAAAAAGCATGATTTCATTTTCAGCAAGAAAAAATGATGAAGGCAATAAGCAAAACAATAAATACTATGGCTTTTTCTGTTGCCCCAGCAGTCATAGGTCCCAGCTCCACTCTTTCAGACTAGCATGCAGAGCTGTTCATAGAACTCAAGTGCATTCTTCCATTTTCCTGTTGATTTGAAGAGCAGTCATATTAAGAGTAGATGGATGGGCTTTACTGCCATTCTCCATAATAAATGGAGTAAGTAAGTATTGCAACTCAAACACCGAGTAGTTATTGGGCCTGACATTACAGTCTTCACTTAGGCAAAATGTCCATCCAAGAATGTGTCTGACCTGTGCACATTGTGCTGCAAACCTGAACAAGGCTGCAGGCTGCCTGTCAGGAGGGCAGAATCGGGTTCTTTAAACCAGTATTTCGAACCCATGGGTCATGATCCAAAAGTAGGTGACAACAACATATCAAAGTGTCATGAATAAACTTTAAAAATGCTTGGAGCTGGAGGGAGTAGCAGGAGGCCAGCAGGGGTGTCATGTGCATGTGTATGAACATGGCAGCCAGGCAGCGGTGGAGAGCAGCTCCTGCTGCTCCCTGCAGGTAAGTTGGGTGGGAGGGCATAGGTGATGCATCAGCAGGGCACGTGCCCTCCCCTGATTTCTGTGCCCACAATGGGCAAGGACTGCAGCCTGACCAGCCCAGCATGTGGGACCCGGTGCAAGAGGGCAGAGTGGGGTGGCAAAACTGGCTGCTGCTGCCACTGCTGCTGGGACCTTCACACCAGGCACACCACCAGCAGTGTAAGGAGTAATGGGAAGGCAAGGGGATGCACTGCCCTCACCTCCTCCCACCACTAGCCAGTCATGTGCTGGGCTCCAGCTCTATCCCACCACCATGGCCCATCCACCACCACCGCTCTTCTCACGACACAACTCTACCCCAAAAGGAAAGAGTGGGGGAAGGCCACTGCCGGTAGCCTGAAGGGAGTGGAGGCAGCTCTTGCTCGGTCCAGCCAGGCAGCAGCCCCATGCCTGCTGTGGACACAGAAATTGGGGTGGGCGGCATGTGCATTCCCAGCCCCCACTGTACACACTGGGGACCTGGGGGCCAGGATCAGGGGACAGGGGACAGCAGGTTGGGAGTGAAGGGCACTGGCAGGGCTGGGGAGCTGCGAGTCAGGAGTGACAGGCACCAGAAGGGCCAGAGGGTGCAGGTCAGGAGTGAGGGGAACCTTGAGTCCAGAAAAGTTGAGAACCACATCTTTAAACTTCATCGCTTAATCCAACACCCTCTGTTTTGGCATCTCTGGGCACCTATACATGTGCTGGACATCCATTCTGATGCATGCTAATTAGCACACCCTGTAGCAGACTAGATTAATTCAGTCTGCTGGAGCATGTTAACGCACTCCAGCAGCCTCTGTGTCATGCGTATTCAACATCCCCACACTTCAAAATGGCGGCAGGGGTGCTCATTCAGTGAGCTTTAGTTGAAGTGCCCCCACCATCATTTTGAAGCAAAGAACACTGAATACATGTGACACTGTGGGCACTTTAATTTGAGTAGCTCTTGGAGCTGCTCTAATTAAAGCACTTCTGCACCCTCCACCCCAGAGCATGTGTATAGACACTCTCTGAAAATAAAGGTTCTAAAATTGTATTTTTTGGAGCAGGGACCAGGTCATCCCCCCCACCGGGATCCCTGATGGTCCCAGGGGAGACCCAGCCAGGCCCAGGGTCAGAGAGGACCTAGTCAGGGAACTTCTGGTGGGACTGGACATATTCAAATCAGCAGGTCCTGACAATCTCCACCCCAGAGTGCTGAGGGAATTAGCAGAGGTCATTGCAGGACCCCTGTCACAGCTTTATGAGGGCTTGTGGTGCTCTGGCAAGGTACCAGAGGACTGGAAAAGAGCCAATGTGGTCCCCATTTTCAGAAAAGGAAGGAAGGAGAACCCAGGAAATTATAGGCCCTCCTGAAGTGTGGCGCCCAGAACTGAATGCAGTACTCCAACTGCAGCCTGACCAGTGTCGCATAGAGGGGGAGGATCACCTCCTTGGACCTACTCGTGACGCATCTGTGGATGCATGACAAGGTACGGTTGGCCTTCCTGACTGCGTCCCCACATTGGCAGCCCATGTTCATCTTGGAGTCTATAATGACTCCAAGATCCTTTTCTGCCTCTGTGCTGATGAGAAGGGAGTTCCCCAGCCTGTAGGTATGCTGCTGGTTCTTCCTCCCCAGGTGCATCACCCTGCACTTGTCAGTATTGAATCCCATCGTATTCTTATCCACCCACTCCTGTAACCTGTCCAGATCCAATTACAGCCTGTCCTTCCCTTCTATCATGCCCACTTCTCCCCACATCTTAGTGTCATCAGCGAATTTGAACAAGGTGCTTTTCACCCCCTTGTCCAAGTCGCTGATGAAGATGTTAAACAGTGCGGGCCTGAGGACTGAGCCCTGGGGGACCCCACTGCCCACATCCCTCCAGGTCGAAAATGACCTGTCCACTATCACTGTCTGGGTGCGGCCCTCCAGCCAATTGGCGACCCCTCTGACTGTGTAGGCACTGACACCACAATTTCCTAATTTTTTAATGAGAATGGGGTGGGAGTTGGTGCCAAAGGCCTACCTAAAGTCCAGAAAGGGTCCAGAGGAGGGCCGCTCGCACGATCAGGGGGCAGCAGGGCAGGCCCTATGAGGAGAGGCTACGGGACCTGAACTTGTTCAGCCTCCACAAGAGAAGGCTGAGGGGATCTGGTAGCCAAGGGAGACCAGCAGGCAATGGGAGAGTCCCTGTCCCCCCAAGCACTACTGGGAATAACAAGGAATAACAGCCATAAGTTCACTGACAGTAGGTTCAAGCTAGATATCAGGAGGCACTAGTTCACAGTCAGGGCGGCTAGGATCTGGAACCAACTTCCAAGAGAAGTGATGCTGGCTTCTACCCTGGGGTTCTTCAAAAGGAGGTTGCCAAGGTCGTTTGACCCCAGTACTCTTTCCTGCCACGGCAGAGGGTTGGACTTGATGATCTGCTCAGGTCCCTTCTGACCCTGCCAACTATAAAACTATGAAACTATGTAATTTAAGTGAGAGCATCTAGTAAAATAAACTTAACATAGCCAGCACTGAACTTCTAGTCCTTCCTCTAAAACAGTGTTTCTCAACCTATGGGTCACAATCCAAAAGTGGGTCATAAGAATATATGAAACAGTCACTGTCGCAGGACACTAAAGTGTGCCTGCTCCTTTAAGGGCAGGAATTGCTTAGCTAGAGAGCCTGAGGAGCTAGACAGAGCTCCACAGCTGCAGGTTGCCTGGGCAGCAGGCTATTGGAGGGAATTAGCCTGCACCTGCACCTTCACCTGGTCAGGTGACCGGAAGGAGTCAGGGCCTGGGCAAATATAAGCCTCAGGGCTGAGGCCAGCAGGGGTTAGTTCTCAGGCAGCAGCCAAGGAGGAAGGAGCTCCTGTAGACAAAGCTACTGGGAGATGCTTGACTGCTGGGGCTATAGGAGCTCATAAGGGCTTGTGGGGTAGGAGGCACATTATAGTGAGAGAGAAGCTTGCCTTCGCAAAAGGGATAGAGTGTGGACCCCAGGTTATTGCTGTGTTGTAGCCCAGGGCCTTGTGTTTTCTGTTGTTATTTATACCAGTGGACCAGCTGAGGCTATTGAGGAGGAGCAGGCCTTACTGGGGCACACGGCAGTATGGAGAGCCCAGTGCCAGATGGTACAGCGACAGGGGCTGCAGAGAGTCCAGCGCCAGAGGGGGCAGTTACTGAGGCTAAGGGTCCAGTGACAACAAGAGGCCAAACTAGACTGAGGCCTCATCAGAATAGACAATGTCTAAATGCCATCAGCGAGGCATGGGGTGTGGTAAAAGGGAGGTTTTGGAGCCACACATCTAGCCCATAAGGTTTGGTGGATATCATAAGGCACCTCTGAGTGTGGGACACAGTAATGGATCCAATAACCCACAAGGTTTAGATGAGTCTGTCAGGACTGTGACCAAGAAGCAATTCAAGGGCAGCCTCCCGATTCATCATTTAAACCAGCAAGATGTGGCAGACAAGATTAGTAGGACCCCATAGGGCAGAGCTGTCATGGTCACGGTGCCCTAGGGATATCACAGCCATCCCTGGGGAGGCCATATCCTGATAGTCGCAAACTTTAAACTTTAAAAATGAATCAACAAACTTTAAAAATGGATTTTCCTTTAAAGGAAAAAACGTTGGAAACCATAGCTTATCCCTTGCAGGCTGGCTGAGTTCCAGCCTGCAAGAGTGCTTGGGGGCCCCCATGTCCCACACTCCTCCACTGTCCCATACACCGGGGGGGCTAAGGCATGGGGGTGGGAGCCACAGGTCAGGAGTGAGGGGTACAGGGTCAAGACTGGCCACTGATGTTTGCAAATGGGTCGTGGTACAAAAAAGGTTGAGAACCACTGCTCTAAAGCACAGCTGTCCAACTCAGCAGCCAGTGGCCACATGGTGCAGAGGCTACATCTGCATGGGCTACAGGATCCCGGAGCCACACACTGTGCAGACCCCCAAACCCAACCCAACACATGAGCTCCCTGCTGCCTGACGGTGTCCCGTGCTCCTGATCAGGCAGACCAGCCCAGGCCAAGTACAGTCAGGGATTCTGAGCTGGCAGGATAGCCTGAGCCAAGTACCTCAGCAGCCAAACCTGCAGTAAGCCTCAGCTAATCAACTCTGCCCCAATTTAAGAGCAGAAGGCATCCTAATTGACTGCTACATGTGCTGCCTATTCATTTAACACCAGCAGTCAGGAGCTGCAAGCTTTCTGGTTCTTGCACTCTGGTTTTCCTGGTTCCTGACCCTGGTTTTTGATGTATTTCTAGAGTTTGGCTTTTGATTTCCCTGCAGATCTGTTTCCTGGCTCCTGACGCTGGTTTGGCTTTGTTTTTTAATTTATTCCCATGAGTTGCCCTCAGAATCATACTCAGCATCTGATCCCTAGATTCTGATCCTGGACTGTGTTGTGGGTTCTGCTTCTGGTTTTCCCTCTGGTTTTGATATATGGTTTGTACGCTATGACCTAGCCCCAGACCCCTGCCTGCCCTCAGTGGTCTAACCATTAGGCAAGACTGTCTGCACCCCAACCTCTTACACCACAAGCCACACCCAGAACCATGCACTCTGCACTCTCTGCACTCTCTATGCTGTATATGTCCCACCATGCCTCTCTTGCCTCACTTCCACTTCCCTTTGGTGTGAGCCACCTAGAGCTCCCACGACCACACAGGCACATTCTGATCCAGGAGCCACCTGGATCTAGAGCCCTAGGGTCCCCAAGAAGTGCCATCCAGCTCCCATAGGTGGGGACAGGAGGTGCAAGCCAGAGTTTTGATGGAAAGCCTAAAGGCTCTGGCAGCAACAGCAGCTGAAGTGGAGGGTTCAGGGGTGAAGCACCCAGGAGGTGAAGAGTCAGATAAGCATGTTTCAAAACAGAGCATCTTCTGTAACTTCTGTCTGTCTGCCTGCCTGCCAGCCTGTTGCTGTTTTCAGAATGGGAGGGAGAAAGGGAATAGAAGGAGTTCGGTCTAGGAATTTTTCAGCCCTCACTGAAGGGGCTCCAATTCACCCATCTCACTCTCCAGTGCTGGCTGGGGAACCCCTAAACCAGTGGTTTCCAACCTTTTTAAGTATAAGATCACTTTTTGAATTAAACTGCAACCCAGGATAAACCACATGCCACCCACCACCCCCTGCCCAGCAGGTCAATCTGTGGGAGAGGGAAGGGGTGAGAGGGGAAAGACTGAGGCTCCCACAGTGAGGGAGGGAGTGGGGCAGAGGCAGGGGCAGAGGCTGGGGTGAGTGGGATCCAGCTAGGCCAGGTGGTGGGGCCACGTGATGGTCTCTGCAGACTGGGAGGGACTGGATCTATGGCCCAGGATTGTGCCCTGGACCCCCAAGCACTGGGATCAAACCCTGAGGCCCTGTGCCTCCCCCTCCCCCACCCATCCCCACACACTGGAATAAGTTTCTGTATACCAGGATTGGACCCTGGGTTCTGGCACTGCTCCTGCCTGGTGAGGTGATGGTATGATTGTCCAGGCACAGGGGAGCTCCCGCCACTGCATGCACCACAGCGGAGGCTTGGGGGGCATGTACCCCCCCGATCTGTGTGCAGGGCAGAGGTGGGTGCCACTGTGTGCTGGGAGCGGCACAATATCATGTGCATCCCGCCACTGGGCTAAGCTACCCCCCCGCCCACCTGGCGGCAGGACATGGAGGTTCTGATGGTCAATCTCAGTCTGAGGGGGCTGAGCACACATGTGCACGCGTGCACACGCTCAGCCCTACCACACTGAGATTGATTGTCAGAGGCTCCACAATTGACCAGTCAATCGCAATCAACTGGTTGGTGACTACTGCCCTAAACTGAGTTCTCTCTGCTCCCTTTCTCCCCTCCCATTCTGAATCAGGGACAGGCTGGGAGAGACATGGGGCTGTTAGGGGAAACTGGCTACAGGCTTCCAGCAAGCAGCTAGATTCCCTTTCCCCTGAAACCAACAGTGAACTTCTGTATGTTCCAGGGAATCGTTGTAACTCAGAAATCTTCCTGCAAAGTGTTCTCAGTTACAACGGGGAGCCACACTTCTCTCTGCACCCCAGGGGCCACAGTTCAACCCCTCTTGGGCCACCAATTGGACAGCGCTGTTCTAAAACCCTGTCTACAGAGCCTACTTATCATCATTATGACACCACCTCTATGTTCCCTATCTGCAAAGCAACCCTTTTCCTTTCTCTGGGTCCTTCAGGCTGCCCTTTCCTCCATTACATTTTTCATATAGGTCCTTTTGTTTCTACCTAGAGCTAAAACTTACATCCGCACTCTTTTTGTATCCCATCTTGATTGCTTTAGCCATCCCTCACCCCACTTCAGCTTTCCTAGTCTCACCTTCCACCCTTGTTCATTCAATGTACATCATCTTTCTTGCTTGTCACAGACTACATCTGGATAGCTCTTATTTCCACAGCTTCCCACAGGCTGTTCTGGCCCCATGGCTGCACTACCCTACTTGGGGTGAGGAGCAGGAAACAGAAGCCAGGGAAGGGAGAGCCTGAGACCCTCGCTGCAGCCAGAGCAACAGGGGGACAAGCAGCCCAGTAGGAGCCTGGAACCCATTACAGGCTGCATGCAGCTCCCAGGCTGCCAGCTGGACAGCCCAAGGCTAAACTGATGGAGAACTCTTCACCCTTCCTATTGAAGCTGACCCACAGGGCAGCCAACAGTGCAAGATTCCTCTGGCAACAAAGATTGCAAGGAAGCAGGACCATGACTCTCCAGCAGGAGAACCCAGGAGAACTGCTCTTTGGCTGCAGTTCTCGACATCTGTGTGTCTAGGTGCCAGGAGCATGGAGTTGGAACCCCCGTCTCTATTTGATCCAACACTGATTGAGTGTGTTCATTTCCTGGGTATGTCAAAATGCCTCTCTGTTCACTGAAGCATATCATGGAGATTTTTTTTTTCATATTTGGGTGAGGAGAGGGGCTAGAGAAGATGAAGGAGTTGCTATTAGTGGTGAAATGAAAGAAAAGTCTTTGTATTGTTGAAATTATGTTAATTTAGATATATTTTTGTTTAGCATAAACAGATTTATATGTTCATTTAACAGTTTTTGGGTTGTCACTCTCTATACACTAAAAACAAGAGGTAAGTAATTTAATTCTCATTATGCCTCATACTGGAGCAGCTGGGAACATATTTACAAAGTGATACACTGCAAATTGCATAAAGTAACAGACAAAGTATAGCTTCAAAGACCTGTTGCCCCTGAATCCAGAAAATTTAGCAACCATCTTGTCAGTTTTTCAAAAAAAGAAATATCTATGTAACATACATCAGGAGAAAAAAAGAAGAAAAAAAGAAAACTAGAACTGAACACACAAGTTGAATGTTGTGCCCTAGACACAAATTCTGGCAGACTGTAAAGGGGAAGAAATTCCATAGACAGACCCTCAACTGAAAAAGCCATGTTGCCAGACTTCAAGGGTTCGGCCTCAGGAAACAAAAGTGAGATCTACTCTGCTGATCATAATTATCACAATGGGATTGAGCACTGTGACTTCTGAGGCTCCCAGATCCTTTAAGACTTTAAAGATTGAAGAAAGGCTGCTAGCACAATCATAACCAGCAATGTTCTAATAACAGGTCTGGTCCTTGAAGAGGAAAGCAGCTACATTCTGCACTACAGGGACAGTAAGAATGACTGAGCGAAGCACAGTGGCATGGCTAGATCACACCAGCAGCACGGCAGCAACTGGAAGTCACTGTTGCCCCTATGTGAGAAACCTAGGCAGGTCCCATTAATTACTTACTATGATTATTACATTGAGTATTCACTATGCAAAACTCACGAGTTTTGTGAATGTGAATTGTCACTACATCTCACTACATCTCATGGCATGGCTTTTGTTCCCTGACTGTTCCTTGACTCCCAAACTCAAAAAAAGTTTTCAAAAAAGCTATACAAATGGATCTTAATCAGAAACTTGTGCCAATATATCTTCGTATAAACATTCACAATGTTTTCCCTTTCCAGAAAGAGTCTTGCAAACAAAATTCCTCTCACATCGATGCTTGCGAAAAAGAAATCCCTGGCAATATTCAGGCCTTTAAAGTGATTCTGCATCTCTTATCCAAACAAATGTTTAAGAACAGTTTTGCAGTATTCATCCAGTTCTAACCAACAGCACCACCATTTTAGTGAAATCCAATAGAGAACACTACCCTGTCTTTATCTGGTTCTATATATGCTTTCTGTTACAAACATGCTGGGCATCAGTCTTATTCAGGCTAAGTCACAGCCAGCTCATTTTTATCCAGTTCTCTGATCCAACTCCCATTAAGGCAATGGAAGTCCTTTCATTGACTTAACTGAAGCCTATTCATGCCCTTTGGAGGAATGGTATAGGTAAGATTCTCCTATGCAATATCATTATTCTACTTATAAAAAGTATCAATAGAACTTTCCTGCCTAGTATTTTCAGCAGAATTAATATCTTTTGCTTGAGGCAAGGATTTTTTGTGATATTTTTATTGAACCATCTGCATGGTTGGGATAGACTTAGACAAACTTTCAAATGCTAGACATTCTTCATCCGGTCAAGTCTTCCATTTAAAAACTTCTCTAACTCTATCCCACCTATGAAGTTGGTCCACATACATTACCAACACATACGAGGTGCACGTGGGTACACACACGCACCCCCTGAGCGTGGCGGTGCACCTCCTATGAAAAGGCGCCGCACTGTGGCTGCTTGCATAGCTCCACGCTTACCACAGCCACACTCCTGCCACTGCCAGTGCTGCTGCCTGCTAGAGCTCATCATGCCCCACCAGCCGCTGGGGCACGTGGCATTCATGTCCAGGGGGAGAGGGGTTGAGTAAAAGATATTATACTAAAAAAATATTTGCCACTTACATAACTCCTGGGTCATCACAGCTACATCGCTCTAACATTACCATAACATTTGCTTGAATTCAGTCTCTTTAAAGTTGTGGTTTGTGACTTAAATATAAACTGATAAAATTCAGTGTAAAAGTAAACATGTTCCTATCCTTAAAAAAAATCCTAATTCAAAAAATCAAGGCTACTCTGCAAAGAGTTAATTTGTTTGCATTAAAACTGAATTGAATAATAAAATCATAGAAAATGAGAACTGAAAGGGACCTCAAGAGGTCATCTAGTCCAACCCTCTAATCAGAGCAAGACCATTCCCAACTAATCCAAGCCAAGGCTTTGTCTACCCAGGTCTTAAAAACCTCTGATAATAGAGATTCCACAATCTCTCTAGGTAACCTGTTCCAGTGCTTTATACGCTCCTTGTGATTAAGTTTTTCTGAATATCTAAGCTAAACTTTGATGGCTGCAACTTAAACCCATTGCTCCTTGTTCTGTCATCTGAGAACAGCCTAGTTCCATCCTGTTTGGAACCACCCTGCAGGTAGTTGAAGGCTGCTATTAAGTCCCCTCTCAGTCTTCTCTTCTCCACACCAAATAAACTCAGTTCTCTCAGCCTCTCCTCATAAGTCATGTTCTCCAGCCTCCTAACCATTTTTGTTGCCCTCCACTGGACTTTCTCCAATTTGTCCACATCTTTTCTGTAGCGGGGCCCCAAAACTGAACATAGTACTCCAGATATGGCCTCACCAGTGCTGAATAGAGGGGAAGATCACTTCCCTTGTTCTCCTGACAACACTCCTACTAAGGCAGCCTAATACACCATTAGCCTTCTTGGCAACAAGGGCATACTGTTGGCTCATATTCCACTTATTGTCCACTGTAACCCCCAGGTCTTTTTCTGCAGAGATGCTGCTTAGCCAGTTAGTCCTCAGCCTGTACCAGTGCATGGGATTGTTCCATTTTAAGTGCAGGAGTTCGCACTTGTCCTTATTGAAACTCATGAGATTTCTTTTGTTCCAATCCTCCAATTTAGTGAGGCTTCTCTGAATCCTAGCCCTATCTTCCAGTGTATTTACTACTTCCCCCAGCTTAGTATCACCTGAAAACTTGATGAGACTGTATTCCTTCCCATTTTCCAGGTCACTGATGAAGATATTGAACAAAACCGGCCCCAGGACCAACGCTTGGAGCACTCCACTTAATACTGGCTGCTGAATAGGCATCAAGCCATTGACTACCACCCTCTGAACCTGGTGATCCAGCCAGTTTTCTATCCACCCTACAATCCATTCATCCAAACCAGACTTCCTTAACTTACTTACAAGAATGTTGTGGGAGACCGTATCAAAAGCCTTGCCAAAGTCAAGGTATATCACGTCCACCAATCTTCCTATATCCACCAAGCCAGTCATCTTGTCATAGAAGGCAGTCAGGTTGGTCAGGTATGACTTCAGCATGGATTCACCATGGGCATTAATCCTAATCACCTTCTCCAAGTGCTTAGAAATGGATTCCTTAAGGACCTGCTCCATGATTTTGCAAGGGACTGAGGTGAGGCTAAAGTTCCCTGGATCCTTCTTCTTCCATTTCTTAAAGATTGCCATTATATTTGCCCCTTTCCAGTCATCTGGGACCTCTCCAAATTGCCACATGTTTTCAAAGATAATGGCCAGTGGCTCTATAAACATATTGGCCAACTTCCTCAACACCCTTGGTTGCATCTAGTCTGAAGCACAGACATGTCCATGTCCAGCTTTTCTAAAAGGTCACTAACCTGTTCTTTCTCCGTTGTTAGCTGCCAGGTGCAGTAGTCTGGGAGCTGACCTTGCCTATGAAAGCTAAGTTGAAAAAGCCATTAAGTACTTCAGCCTTTTCCGCATCCTCTGTCACTAGGTTCTCTCCCCCCACTTTCCCTGATCTTTCTCTTGTTGCTGACATACTTGTAGAAACCCATCTTGTTACCCTTCACATCCACTACTAGCTGTAACTCCAATTGCACTTCAGCCTTCTGGACTTAATCCTTGCACACCTGATCACTATTCCTATCCTCCTCCCAAGCTCTTTGTCTAAGCTTCCACTTCTTGTAAACTTCCTTTTTGCTCACTCAAGAGTTTCCTGCTAAGACAAGCTGGTCTCCTGCCATACTTGCTACTCTTTGAGTGCATCAGGATGGTTCATTCCTGTGCCTGCAGTAAGGTTTCTTTAAAGTACAACCTGCTCTCCTGAACTCCTTTCCCCTGTGGACTGGCATCCCAGGGGATCCTGCCCATCAGTTCCCTGAGTGAGTCAAAGTCTGCTTTTCTAAAGTACAGGTTCATGTTCTGCTGCTCTCCTTCCTTACTTTCCTCAGGAACCTGAACTCAATGACCTCGTGATCACTGCTGCCTCAGTTGCCATCCACTTCTGTATCCCCCACTAGTTCTTCCCTGTTTGTGAGTAGCAGTCCAAGAAAAGTACAACCCTAGTTTGCCTTCCAGCATTTGCACCAGGAAGTTATCCCCAACACTCTCCAAAAACTTCCTGGATTGCCTGTACGGTGCTGTATTGCCTTCCCAGTAGATGTCAAGTTGATTGAAGTCTCCCATGAGAACCAGGGCCTATGATGGGGAAACTTCCACTGGCTATTTGAAGCAAGCCTCATCCACCTCATCCTTCTGGTCTGGTGGTCTATAGCAGAAGCCCACCATGACATCACCCTTGTTGTTGTTCCCTCTGAACCTAACCCAGAGACTTTCAACTGGCCTGTCTCCATTTTCATACTGGAGCTCTAAATAATCATACAGCTGTTTTACATAAAGCATAACTCCTCTGCTCTCATACCTCTCCTTCCTGAACAGTTTTTACCCATCCATGACAATACATCAGTCATGCTAGCTATCCCACCATGTCTCTGTTGTTTCAATCACATCATAGTTCTAGGAATGTGTGAGAACTTCCAGTTTCTCCTGTTTGTTTCCCAGACTCCACATATTCATGTGTAGATACCTGAGGTAACTAGCTGATTGCCCTCCTTTATTAGGAAGAATAAATATGCCCCCTCTATTGCCACTTCCATCTTCTGCTTCCTCTAGGTCACCCACTTCTACACTTACCTTAGGGCTTTGGTCTCCATCCCCCCGAGAAACTAGTTTGAAACCCTACTCACTAAATTAGTGAGCCTGTGAAGATGCTCTTCTCTCTTTGTCAGGTGGATCCCATCTCTTCCTAGCAATTCTTCTTCTTGGCAAAACATCAAATGGCTGAAGAAGCCAAAGTCCTACTGGCAACACCATATGTGCGACCATGCATTGATCTAAAAAATACAACCACTCCTGCCCAGGCCACTCTCCTTGACTGGAAGGATTGAGGAGATGACTAGAAGGATCAAGGGGAATGAAGAATTGAAGAATGGTGAAGGAAATTTTATAGGCATTTTTGTTTCTACTCACCCAGAAAAAACTGAATGGTTAATTAGAAATGGGCTGTCATCACAAAAATAACCACAAAAGTTATAAGTAAAGTATTATTTCTTGGGGGAAGGGATATTAAGGGAAGCCCGTACCTCATTAGAACTACTCTGTTAATGTTGTTTGTTTTGTTGATTTCTTGGTCAAATGTTGATGTTAGTCTCTGAGTCCATCTTTTCCTTAGCCAAGAAAAACATGTTCCTGATTTGTTACTTTTCTTTTGTTTTTCTTCCCTACCTCCTTTAAGATTCTTGTTTTTAAGGACAAGCTCATAAATATTTACAAAAGGTCATGCTAAAACAGCAACATTTATTAGTACCAAATATAAGAATTCGTACTAATACATATTTCATGTACATTGATTGTAATTCAATTGTACATTCAGAGGAAAATATATAAATACAAAGATTGAAATGTGATGCAGTATTGTACGGTCCTATTTCAAACAATTCAGAGTCTACATTATATTCTGTTTACTCTGTTTATTTCAGTGAAGCTAAATTTAGTAAATTCATTGGCACCTAAAGACGGTTGGTAATTTCTGCATAACAATTTTAAACATTCTTAATCAAAATATTGGAACTAGGATGAAATTATGTATTTGGCCCTTTTGGGCTTAATCTACTGAGAATCCTTTGTATTATTGATAACACATTTTTACACCTACATGTAAAACTTGTGTTAACTATTATGAAAAAACAGTTTCTCTTTTGTTGCTTAATGGATTATCAATATAGTAGTAATAACAAAAACAATAAGAAATAAAGTTGCACCACATTTTTTGGTAATTAGATTGTGGTTTCTTTCTGTGTAAACTACATTGTTTTTCAATAAATTACAAACGTAGTTCATAAACAAAATCAACTCACATTATTTGACATCATCAAAAAACCAACAGTGCACCAGACAAGAGACGTACAGTCGAGTGGTGGAAGAGTAGATTCCCACGTAAAAAGTATTCCAGTGGAGAATATATCTACATTAAATAGGAGCAGAAAGATAACTAGAAAACAGGAAAAGTTTGTCCTCTATAATACCTGCAGGGGAACCAAAGTGATAAAATATTTTCTATAATGAATATGCAATATTCCTTGCATTAAAGAGCAGAAGATTTTACTACAGATAATAATTTATTTTCTAGAGGACAATAAAAATAAAGAGATCTTAATGATACCTTAATGTGTACTGCATCCAGCTCAGTATGGCAGAAAAAAAATGATATGGTCATATGCCTATATGCTTCTCTGGGGAGGAACCCACAGAATGAGGAACATGCATTCTGTGTACAGAGCACATGCTGCATCATCCCATTACTGCAGGATAGCAAGAAATGAAGAAAATGAAAGGCAGGAGATGCTGCATATCAGACATTATTCAGTTTAAATACACTCGTATAGTCACTCCATTGCCTTTTCTCATTTAATCAAGCTTTTCCATTCTGGAAATGACTCCCTGTCCTTCTATTTATTACTAGCTGAGCTACTCAGACCAAATAAATCCATAAATAAAAACAGAAATAGACATGGGTTTATTTGAAAGATTCCAAGTCTGAAAGACTGTTGGGAAATATGTTTAAAGCTACTGCTGAAGTAGTAGCATGATGTTGTTAAACAGCTATGGACCTAAATGACATGAGATGCCTTATCACATATTAACAAGTCTATATATATCCTAAGCCAACATACACTGCAGTCAGTAGGCAACAACTTGATTATTATATTAACATAGGGCTATCCAATTGCCATGCAGCTCCTGAAGGGTTAAACTGTGGTCTCTAGGCTCCTGGTCTGGGCACAATTCCCACTTTGCTTTTTGTTGCTGCCACATAGGCTCTTCCTCCTTCCTCCAGCTTCTACTGGCTGTCTCCACCCCTGGGAGGGCCTCATTGGGCAAAGCGGGCAGACTGTGCAGCTGAGGGCTCAGAGGGATCTGGGGACTGCAAAGGTGTCCAGGCAGGGGTGGTGCAACAGGAGTCACCCATGAATCCATGCATGAAGGATGCCTCCATGACATGGCAAGTCCACATGTTGGGGAACCATGTGGTACAGTGGTGCAGCAAAGGGGGTTCATTGAAGACTCATGGTGTGTAGCCCAAGGGTTTACAGCCCACATGATATATGGATTGGTGTCTTGAGGCCTCCAGCTGTTCAAAAGTTGGACAGCCCTGTACTGGCATATTCATAACATTTAATTAAAATAAATGAGAGTATTAAAAGCAAATACTAAAACCAAAAACACAATTCTTACAGAAATGGGTACTTGCTTCAACATTGTACAACAGGAGAATTATTTGCAATTCAAGATATTCCAATTTCATCACCTACACAAAGCTGGCCTAACTGCTAAAACAGTGTTACAAGCCTGGAACTCCCCAAATCAAACTTGATGGCCTTAAGTGAGCTTCTAAATGCAACTTTAAGTAACTAAATAAGTTGGTTTTCAAGAGCGCTAAGAATACAGAGTCTCTGTTCACTTAAAAAAAATCCATAGAAGCTCAGCAACACCTCAGCAGCTTAGTCCACTGACCTCTCAAAAGTAAGCGGGGGCAAAGTTCTCATTGTGTTTTGGGAATAAGCCCAAAGAAAGCTACACTGTTTAGGCAAGATTCCTTGGGTAGATGTGATATATTTTATTAGACCAGCTGAACAGTTAGAAAAATGGTCTTTGCAAGCCTTAGGGTGCAAGCTTTTAGGTAAAAGCTTTCACCCTTCTTCCGGCATAGGAAGTCTCTACTGTTCTGAGATTCCAAGGAATGAGAAAAGCTACAAGTGTGACAGGATGTCAGTGAGAAGGCAAATAGATAGAAATTAGGAAAACAAAAGGTAAAGAAGGGAGGGGAGGGGGAAATGAAGGAGGGAGAATCCAAAGGTAAGTAAGGGAGACTCTACTGTAGTAGTTTTCCAAGGTAGAAAAGAGGCAGCCTGTGAAAAAGTAAATAACTGGAAATTAGAAGACAAAGGGTAGAAAGGGAAGGGAGGAGAGGGGAGAAAGTGGGGGAAAGAAAAGTGTAAAAGGTCAGGTCTGGCAGGTACCTGGTGAAACAGATGTCAGGCAGGTTGTAATGTGTCATAAATCCAATGTCTATATTAAGTCTGTGATTTTTTGTATCGAGTAGATTTATAAAGTTCATAAATGCTCATCTATGAAAGGTATTTTGTAAGTTCCCTTTGAGGATTAGAACTGAGAGATCAGAGAGGGACTGACTGTCTTGTGAGACCCTTGCCTACCTATGTCCTTAGATGAACATGGCTACAATCAAAAACCCAGCAACATTTTTAGGGCCACTCAGATCTACCAAGCTGCATAGGACTGCTGTAGGGAATTAATTGGTTAGCTATTATAAAACACCTCAAAAATATAAAACAGGATTTTCAGGTCCTAAGTTTGCTCCTATTGTTAGGTACTAATTATTATTATGAATATAACATAACCTCTAGAAACTCTTCTCACTCAGCTGCACTCAAGGTTTCTATGAGAAAGAAGCTGTTTAGTAGCTTCAGAAAAAACTCACTAAGCCTCCAGTTATTTGTCTCTGTCAAATTCTCCAACTTGGAAATGTGAATGTTGAATTAAACATGCCTATTAACTTTCCAACATGTGACTCAAAGGAGATACTCTGTCTTTGATTAGTCAGGAGTACATCTGCAAATTGAGTTTACAATATTCCACAATCTCAGTTGCAGATCTTATTCTGTCATCTGGACAATACAGTGTTAGTGTCAACAACAGCAATAAACAATACAAGACACAGCTAACATAAACATTTCAGAAATCGTAAGTTTAATCATTGCTCAGAAGTTGGACCAAGCTGTGACTAAATTCTTCAGCACTACAGACCCCCGGCTTACTGACAGAAATATTTCCAGCCAAAAGTGCGTCCAGAACCTGAATACTAAGATGAAAGGAAATGCATGCAGGGTAGAGAGGATGCATGGCGCAGTCTTTAGACATGATTTAAGCGCAGAAGTGAAACTGATGTGTGTGTTCAAGTGCAAGCCTCATTTATGGTCAGAGAATTTGCTAGTACAGGTGATTTAAAAAAAAAAATAATTTCATTAGCTTCTTGTTGTTGATTCACTTTCAAGTTTGTACTGAAGAGTTTTGTGGTGCTGTCCTCAGGGCTTGGGACAGACATTCATAAAGCCTGAACTGAGTCAACCTTTGCAGGTTAGGCTGAACTAGTTTCCAACCATACAAACAATCCCTCAGGACTGAGGAAATTCAGGCACGTGCCTACAGTGCCTCAGGCTGGAAGCTGGGGGGTGCTAGAGCAGCCCTCCTTTCCCTTGCAGAGCTGAGTTGAGGGGGGTGTGGCCAGGTCCCAGGAGGAGGCTCTTATTAGGGAGGGGTTTAAACCCCCTGCAGTCCCACGTTTCTCGGCTCACTGCTCAAGGGGCAGGAGTGTTGCCAGCTCCCAGCCCCAGCTAGCACTGAGGCAAAGGAGGGGAGGGGTGCAGTGCATGTATCTGTTGATGATACAGAGCTTTTCAATCTCCCTCCCTGCTTATGTATACTGTTTCCAGGAAATTGACAGGCAAGCAAGCAGGGGCGGGGGGCTGATAACAGGGTCAACCCTATCTCAGTGTTTATCGCCCCATTAATAAAACAGAAGGACATTACCAGCTACCTGTTGATTCTGCCTGTTGATTCAGCATGGACCCAGCATGTGGTCTGATAGCTAATACACAGATACTTTTTCTGCAAGGCAGAGGGGAGGGGAGAGTTCCAGCTTAGCAGGGAGTGGTGAGAGGAAGAGGGGGAGCACCTAGCTCTTAAACAGCTTTTCCAAGGAAGGACATTAAGCTACCTGTTGAATAGTTCCAAAAAGCCTGTCTGCCTCTCCCACAGCACAAACTGTAGCCAGCATGTGGTCTGCTAGCTAATGCTAAGGTGTCTGTGAGGGACAGGGGACTGCCTGCTTAGCACAAAGTGGGGAGGGGAGGAGGGTGGGGAGCAGAAGCCAGGCAGATGCCTGTAGAGACTGCTGAGCTCCAGCGAGACAGCAGAGGGGAGAGGCCAGCTCTGCTGTGGAGCAGAGAGCCCTGCTCAGCCAGAGAGCATGCAGGGATGCTGGAAGACTCTGATTTATCTTAAACTAGCAAGGAATCTGGGGCAGACATAGCATAAACTGGTTCCAGTCAAATCGATTAAGTCTGATACTACATTCAGCCAGGTTTATCTCAAACTGGTTTCAGCCATTTTCAAACTGGTTTATGTTCACTGAACATCTGTTCTGTTACAAGTTTAAATCGATTTCTGATCACTTAAACTGGTTTCTGTGTAACATCCATCCCTAGCCCAGAAGCATAACTGGACTGTTCTGTACCCTGAGCAGTGGCAGTGCACAGGACAGGGGCAGCATCAGGGAGAGACATCACAGGGCAAGCCACTGTTGCAGGGATTAACATAGAAGCTGCTACAAAAATGAGGCAATTTGAAAGCCAAATTTGTGCATCCGAAATAAAGAGGAGGCAACAGGATTAACCAACACCTCCACACTCGGCAGTGGCTTCACCTGGGAGCAAACCTCTGTCCTCTCTGCCCATCTCACACCAAGTGTTGCACCCAGCTGCCAGATCCACTGCATGGAAGGTGCAGGATGAAGGGGGCAGTAGGATGAGGCACCCCTCTGGCTATAGTGTGGTAGCACGCTTAGGCAGCACCCTGTGCTCATGCCCCACTAACCCACCCCTAGTTATACAACTGGATGTCCCCATTATGCTTTGCTTCACTGGCAAGCAATCTGGAGTGTAAGTGGGGAAAAATAGAAGAAACATTGAAAAAGTAAACAGCAATCAGCATGAAACATTTTCAAAAAGCAGCAACTAGAAGCAGCCTGTAAAGCTTGTGCATACAGGTGTGTACATGCAGATCAGATTGCACATTCAACTAAGTGGACACTTACTCAAATTTCTACCTTTTGCATACACAGTTGCATTTTTTCAAATGCAAGTGCAACTCAGAGCTTCAGCATACCTGTTGTGATTAGGAGGATGTACAGCTTCAGACAGTAATGCTGTGATCACACACAAAAATCTTTTCTTTGTTTTGGAAATACATGGACATTAAACCAGAGATGCCTGCACCTCAGTGACACTTCAGGTCCAAATCCTGTGATGATAAACAGTTACGGACATTGAAGATTTTTCTTCCTTTTTTTTTAAAAAGGTACAAAATCAGCACTACTACAGAGAAGAAAAGACATTCTATTCTTGCAGATAATAAGACAGTAATGGACTAAGGAGCATCCTGTTTGGTGCAGGATACTGGACAAGATGGACCTTGGTCTGACCCAGTAAGTGGCAGTTCTTGCGTGCTTACGTTCTTATCTACTCAGGGGGCATGTCTACACATCCACACCACTGCATGGTACCCAGTGGTACTGAAAAGTCCCAATGGTGCACAGGTTGTTTCCAACCCTACTGCCCTACTGCATAGTAGAGGCCGCGTCACAGTTAGTGCCTGCCAATGATATGTTGCTGTCGCTCATCGCTGCAGCAATGTAGCATTTTGGGTAGACGCACCCAATGAAACTCAGTATTACTGCTAGCAGTCTAACGTCTGATAAGGAAGTCTGTAACTGCTTACCATGGGAAAAGAGAAGCAGAAAAGAAGCAATAAATATATATATATATCTCAAGCACCCAGGTTTCTTAACATTGGCAGAAGGCTTGGCACTAACACACAAGAGTCTGTTTAATGACTAACAGCGTTCCAGAATCTGTGATCCAGGGCCTCAGATCCAATTTAGCTGGCCTTGGCAGAGGACCTAGACTGTGGAAAAAGGTGGCTTTAGGATGCCTTTCTGTTAGCCTCATCTTCAGTCCTGTGAGGGCTCAGCCCACATCCTGAAATAACTGAAAGCAGTCCAGTGACATTCCAGCTAGAGCTGTGCACCAGGCAGGATTCAAGCACTGGGGAATCCCCAGCTGTCCCATGAGACCAGTTCTCTTTCCCTTTTGAACTACAGGAGCAATAACAAAAGGGAGAAAGGAGGAGGGCAGGATCTGGTGCTTCTATATACCTAGATTCTTTATTTTCACTGATGTGATGAATCATGAAATTATTAGCCCCCATGAGAGAAACTGCATTAAGAAATGGAGGCCGGGTTATTGTAGTGATAGTATTATTCAAAACAAGACGAACAGGGAGGAAACAGAACTGTTTCTTCCAAAAGTCCTTCTAACAGTTTTGTTAATCCTCTCATAATCTTCAGTTAGAAATCAGGGTTGTAAAGATGTATTATTTAAGGAAGCTAGTTGAGAGCCATGTAAGCTGGCAAAAGTTACAAAATGAACCATAAATACTCTTTGTGGCTGGAGAGGAATGCATGCACAGTGCCTGATTCAAGCCAACATAATACGATATTAATAATAACTGAAGTTGAACTGCTTTACTCTCAGCTATTTTATTACCAAAAGGAGGTTTCTCAAAAAACTATAGAGGAGATAAAAAGAGCCATTGTGTGCTACAAGTGCTGTAAATAACAAATGAATGACACGTTTGTTTGCTTGTTTTCCCCCCAAAAAAAAAAAAAAAAATCACATTCTGATGCATTCCTTGCTTCATACAGAAGTTCAGTAGCAATTGCTGTTAAATGGATTTCTAACCAGAAGCACCTACTACTAACCATTCTGGTTTTGAGAAAAGCTACTTAAAACATCCATGTCACCTGTTTGCCAAGCAAAGAAGGGAAGTTCAACTTGATATTTGCCTGGTATGAGTTTACGAGAAAACCCCAGGCTGTAGTCATGGAACGTTATATAAACTTAGTCTACAAAGTTAAAAGGTAAAACATCTAGTCTTGAGATTATGGGAAATACAAATTTCACAGAAAAAAAACATTCCTTGGGTACAGTGTCCAGAGACTGATGGCTTGGTGGGGGTGGGTTTTCACCCAAGATTGTATCTCTCCATAATTTGGATGGAAGTATGCAGTAGATGGCAGGGTGGAAGAGTGTAATAAATGTAAGGAATGGAAAGTGCTTTCCTAGAAACTGCACATCTGCTCAGATATTAAACCCAAGTCGCCAAAAATAAAAAGAAATCACTTTACATCAATTCAGGAACATGCTAACATGCAACAATAACCAAAATGATATCTCAAGCTAACATGTTTCCCTGGAAGACAGAAGACAATTAAATTGACTGATATAGCCAATACATATCCATTAATATATTTTATTACGTAAAGTTCAGTTGGCTGCTAATTCTTCTAGAGGGCTGATTCATGAACTTTTGGCCTGAACTAACAGGCAATTTTTTGTGACAACCATATTGGAAGAATATTTTTCACTTATCTAGAGGAAAAGAAAAAACTTTAAGATTTGCTTAATATTTTAAGTGTCCACAAAAAAAAAAGCACGTAAATGCAAATCTTACAGGACATATGTTGCACCTGATTCTTCACTTACCGCAATTTTACACTAGTCATTCGTTTTGGCTTCAGTGGAATCATACCTGACTTAACTTGTATCACATCGCTAGTAGTATTAGGCAGTGGTCTCGACCCATCAGCAACCAGTCATTGTCCAAGTTTTTTGTAGATATCATGGCACAGTAGAATTTTAAAGATATGTTGCATTGTGTTTAATTGTATTATAGGTTTCTATTAAGTTAGATATAAATCAAGGCTGCAGTTTAGACTTTCTGAATTATTGTATCTTTCCATACATCAGATGTTGCATAAAAAAGAGATGAGCAAGCACAACTGTTTTACACAGTAACCTCACCTTTTCCTTCATGTCTCATAAAAACCTTGCTAACATTTATAGCATTCTGCTTCTCAGGAACTATTGAGTTACATTTTGTTTCAAAGACTTAAGTCCAACTCGTCCTTCAGTTAATAATCCAAAATAAGGATCTTGTAAGAAAAAACATGAATGCCTTGAGCAGGTGTTCTCAGACAGTGTGTCAGATTCTAGAAACAACCATATAGTTAGAGAAAAGGAAGAACCTACTATGTTGATGTAATATTTTTAAAAATAATTTAATATTACAGTAATATTGACAGGAAAGGCATTTGGACACTAATATGGGAAAACAGATATGGAAGATTAAATGAATTTCATCTTTATTCAAAGGCAAAGAGTTAAATATGTTCTCAGGAAAATAGGGTTGGGGTGTTGTTGTAGCCAGGGTGGTGCAGGAAATATATGAGATGAGGAAATTTTTTTTTTTTTTAATTATCTTTTAATGCCCCAACTGTATATCCACGAGAGATGTTAGCTAAACTTTCAGGCACAAAGCAGCATTTTTCCAAAGCCTGAGGAAGGGCACTTTGTGCCAGAAAGCTTGTCTAACATCTCTCCCAACCATTAGAGGATTCAGGAAGGTGGGATGTGACCACACGCCCTCCAGAAATTTGGTGCGTGCTCAGTGGAGGGAGATCATTGGACAGGTGCCACACAGCCAAAAGGGATATGCTATTATCTGGGATGCCAGTGATCTCTCAGACCTCACCAGCATGTCGGTGCAACTCCTGCAAGAGTTCTGGATGTGCTGTGAGCAATGTGAGCTCACTGGCCCCTGAAACCCCTGCTTTCAGCTCCAGAGCCTGCTGCTATTTGCTCTTTCCCTCCTTCTTTCTATCCTCCCATGCCCAGGTTCAGGGGGAAAAAGGGATGGGTGGCAGTGGTGCAGCCCCTGGGCTCCATGAAATCACGAGCTTGAGTTTTGCTGTTGCTCCCCGTTTCCCTTGCTACCACTCCTCCTTTCCCCTGCTACCAAACTTGGGGAAGGGTGAAAAAAGGAAGAGAGAGGGGAAGCACAAACAACAGCAGGTTCCAAACCTGCCTGAAAGCAGGGACTCTGGGCAGACCACAGGATGGCCTCTTAGCACACATGGAGCGCCGAACATGAGCTCTACTGACATACCCACGAGTTCGGAGAGCTCACTCCGCATGCAGCGCGCAGCTGAAGGGGGGAGTGACCACAGCACCACACCGCCTCTGGATCTGCTCCTGCTCAAAATTATATAGTTGGTCCAATAAAAGACATTACCAAAAATAGTCTTGCCAAAGGAGACTATATGTTTATGATATACATGCAAAATAAGGAGAATAATGTAAAGAAATGAAAGTAATGGGGAAAACATGCTGTCTCAGTTGTTTTCAAAGGGAATTTTCAAAAACTGCAGAGCATTAAACAAAACCTAGATTTTTCCAGGGGCTAGTAATAAACTGCTAAATTTAAGAGCAATTCTGTTTCATATATATGAATCACAGGCCAGTTTTTCTTTTGCTTATATACATATTGAGTCATCAGCAGGGATCCGGGTTTTTCTGTTTCCCACAGAAAAAATGGAGTAAAATGAAGATTTTCCCCCCCTTACTGGAGTAAAACGTGGATTTCTCATTTTAACAGAGAAACTGGTGAATTTTGCAGTTTTGCAACAAGCCCTCTGCAGGCTGGCAGAGAGTAGGAGGAGGGCAGTCAGGCAGCCTGGAGAACAGCTCCTGCAGGTAAGTGGGGGGCCCCCATAGAGAGGGAGGGAGGGAGTTGGGCAGGGCTGGGGCTGGCACTGGGGCTGCTGCCCATCTGGGGCTTGGTGCCCAGGGCCACAATGCACAGCTGCAGGGCCTTGGCAAGGAGTGGGACAGGGACGCAGGTGGCTCAACCTGGGGGCAGAGGGGACAGCTCCCCACTGCAGCACACGCTTGGGGGGGCAGGGACCAGTGCCCCTAGATCTGTACATGGGGCAGGGCACACTGCCCGTTGCAGGCTTGAGCTCCTGCCCAGTTGCCCTCCCCCAGGGCCTCTGCAGCCCAGCAGCTGAGACCCAGTGCTGCCGGGCAGAATGCAGCCATGCAGGAAAGCTACTTGCTGCTGCAAGCTCCGCGCTGCCCTGGCGATGCATCTCCTGGGTGTGGCGGCAGCACAGGCAGCCGCACGTGGTTGTGCCCCTCACTGCTGCCGCACATGCAGGAGACATGTCACCAGGGCAGCGTGGAGCTCACAGCTGCAAGCAGCTTACCTGCATAGCCGCGCTCTGCGCTGCACCACCAGATCACATCCAGCAGGCCCTGGAGACTGCAGGAGAGGACAGCAGGGTGGCAGCCCAAGCCTACAGCTCGCACCAGCTCCACCCCTACTCCATGTACACATCTGGGGACCATGGGTCCTTCCTATCCCCCTGGAGTACAAGCAGCCACAGGGAACTGGCACCACCCGTGCAAGCGCACAGGAGGCAGGTGGGGGTGGGGGAGGAAAGCCAGCTCTGTGCTCTGCTCTGCTCTGCTCTGCTCCAGCTAGGGTGGTCATCATAGAGGACATTTCAGTTTTCTGCTACTCTGTCCTTTATTGATATGAAACCCATCGCCTTTCTGTCCTTTATTTTTCTCTTCAAGAGAAAAATAGAGGACATAAAGTAATCCGGTTTCATATCAATAGACTGTCCTCTATGATGAATAACCTAGCTACAGCAGCCACTGCCTTCTCTTGGAGGTAGGGGGCTGCAGCCCCGGATCCCTGGTCCCATAGCCCTGGCAGCTGGGGCCCCCCTTGAGCAGGGCTGGGAGGGACAGGGGCTGTAGGTGAGGGTGAGGGGCACCAACAGGGCTGCGGGGTTGTGGGGGGAGGAGAGAAGGGTACCAATAGGGCTGTGGGGACTGTGGGAGGCCTTTAATTTTAATCACAGAATTTGGGGGTTTTATCAAAGATTTTGCAATTTTATCAGGGGAAACCAGGATCCCTGGACATTAGTACACATGATTTACACTGATATCATCAGGAACTTTAGTATCAGTTTCACTGATAGCAGGATCAGACCCAATGAATTGGAAAGCTGATAATGTGCCCTCCTTTTTAATATCTAGTTCTGTTTAAATAGAACCAATTTTCAAATACAGAGTTGTTGATTGATTGACCTAGGTATACTTCAGACAAATAAGATGTCTACAGTTCTGATTACATTATCCTAGTTTCTTCTCTCAAAGCTGTGGGTCATCAGACTTTCTGCCACCTGAGTCAGGGTCTCATGCCCTCTGTGACACAACAGAAATAATTCCTTGGCATACATTTTCATGAAGGAGATTGTAACAGAATCTTGAAAATGTTTATGCATCAGATCTACTGCTCATTCATGTCAAAACAATTTCTATTACCATTTTCAGGCCTCTGATAACATCCTCCAGTCTCTTGTAGTCTTATAGATAAAGTCTCCTATTCCTACATATAGATGTTTAGTAGGAAAAGGAATTATCATGCATGTTCTTAACATCTATTTTTATCAAAGGATCTAACCTCTGTAAACAGTAGCTGATGAGGTGAGGGTTCTAAAAATTTCAGACTACATGAACTGTATCTGCAACAACTCATAAGCTAGATCATTTCCAGAAACACTGATTATGTCAAAAATTTCATTTACTGTAATACTTTGTTACTTTTATTTTTCTTTGGTTTTGGACACAGAAGAAAAGCAGATGGCTGCGGTGATAATCTGTCACTATAGCTACTCACTTCATGAACAACCACTACTTTCTGCTTATGTCTTGCTTTGGAAAAAGTATCTAACAGTGTCCTAAAGGATACAGTCCTGCATGGTCAAAGAATATTCAGAAATATCACATTTTCTTCAAAAAAATTCCTTCCCCCTAAAATTTAATAGGAATTAAATAAAATGGATTCTGTAGAAATTACTCTAAATAGAATGATTTCCTAATTATGGGTTACTATCAAATTATACAGCAGGGACAAAATCAGTTATTTTTAACTCTTCAAATTTACAAAATAAATAGGTATTATTAATATCCTCCTATTATCTGACTAGCTGCATCATAGATTATAATCCTATATAATAAAACAAAAGAACTGCCAGTAACATAAACACCCCAGTTTTTACTCATCTCTGTGCTAAAGAGGAAAAGAGACAAGTATGATTTTGTGCCACAAATGGGAAGTTAACAAATTTGAGCTTTTGGGCTAGGGACAGAAGTTACACATAAGCCAGTTTAAGTGATCAGAAACTGGTTTAAACCTGTAACAGTACATAAATCCAGTGCACATAAACCAGTTTCAAAATGGCCAAAACTAGTTTAAGATAAACCTGGTTGAATGTTGTGTCAGACTTAACTGATTTAACCAGCTTATAGAATTTCTGCCACAGATCCCTTCCTGGTTCAAGTAAAATCAGTCGCCGAGCATCCCAGGATGCTCTGCAGGCTTGGGCTGGGCTGGGCTGGGCTGTCTGCTGGAGCAGAGCAGAGTTGGCCGTGCCCCTCTGTTCTCTACCTGGAGCAGTGATGGCTGGCTTTCAAGGGGTAGGTGTGCTGGGGACACAGCCCAGTCTGCCCCTGGCAGACTTTTCCTCACTGGAGTAGAGGGGTGGATGTGGGGGACAGCAGACTCAGGCAGAGGAGAATTAACCTCCCATGCATCCCTTCTCCCACCAGCAGGGACCCCAGCCAGAGTCAGCCCAGCTTTTCCCACTATCTCATGGCTCAGTATGGCCTGGGACCCCCAGAAACCCCCTCCCAGCCAGAGGCTGATCCCACTGCACTTTCCCAGCCACTGAGGCCAGGGTTTCACTTGGGACAGCCCAGGAACAAAGGCCAGATTGGGAGGAGGGAAGGGAGCAAAACAGCCCTAAACCCACGTGGGACAAGCACAGGGGGATCATAGTGGTGGCGGCTCTATCTTGGACTTGAGCCCCACTCAGCAGAGGGACCAAGGCTGGAGGGAGGGCTGGGGAGGGGGGGATGGGGAGAGAGGGTGGAAAAGGGGCACTAGCTTGGGGCAGAGCCAAGCTGGGCTGAGTGTGCAGCTGGGGGAGCAGCTCCTGCCTGGTAGCTCTTGTACCCACTGGAAAGTGGCACTCAGGCCCCTGCCATGGCACACAGGGCCATCTCTGGGGGAGGGGGGCAAATCCAGGCAACCGCCCCAGGCCCCACAGAGCTGGGTGGAGTGGAGCTGGGCGGAGCAGTGGCTCTGCATCCAGTGGC
>NW_017728909.1:30719013-30728688 GCF_001723895.1 Crocodylus porosus | reverse complement strand
GCAGCTTCTTCGGGTCTGGGATCGGAGTGGGGGTGGGGCCCCGCATGGGCTAGTTCACCCTGGGCCCTGCACCCTTCTTGGGTCACCTCTGATGGCACGCATGGCATAGGCTCGCCCCCTCAGCCCCAGACACTATTACCTGCATTCTCCGGGCTGCCAGGTGCCAAGCTGGGTGCACATGCCTTGCATTTCCTAGTGGCAGCAGCAAAGTAGCTCAGCCCCATGTACCAGGCGCAGGGCACTCCCTGTATGGCTTCCCTGCTGCCCTCACCATCAGGGGGACACTGGTAGGCACTGCCCATGCCATAAAACTGCAGTTGGCAGTCGAATGGGCAAACAATGGTGGCAGCAGAGAAGCCATAGGGGTAGCGCTCCATGCTATCACCTTGTATACGGAGCTGTGCTGCACTGATGCCACCACCAGATAGGGGAAAAGTGAGCAGTGCACACACAGCTCAGTGCCCTGAGGGATGCAGGTAATAGCACTTGGGGCTGAGGGGGCAAGCCCAGGCTATGTGCACCGCTGTGGGGCCCAGGGCCAGTCCAGGCATCGCTCTCCAGCGAGTAGAAGGGGTCACCGGGTACACTGGCTGCATGCTTGGCTCAGCTTGGCTCTGCCCTGGGCTAGTGCACACACATACTCAAGTGCTTCCCTGCCCCCAACCAGCCTCAGTCCCTCTGCTCAGTGGGACTCACATCCAGGATGGAGCAGCCACTGCCGCAGTGCCTCTGTACATGTCCCCACCTGGGTTTAGGGTCATTTTGTTCACCTCTCACCCCCCATCTGGCCTTTGTGTCTGGGCTGCCCAAGTGAGTCCCTGGCAGCTGGGAAGGTGCAGCGGGATCACCCCCTGCCTGGAGGGGTGACCTTGGGGATCCCAGGCCTTGCTGAGCCATGAGCAGGGGAAAAAAGCCAGGCAAACCCCAGCTGAGGTCCGTGCAGGCCAGGGTGGGGGTTGAAACCCCTCTCCAGCCATTCTCAGCCTGCCTGCACACATACCCCCACCCCAGGCTCAGCTTTCCTCCAGCCTGAAGGGAAGGGAGGGCTTGCTCTAGCGCCCCCCACCTCTACACAGGTTAGACTAACTTGCAAAGATTGACTCAATTCAGGCTCAGGCTTTTTGAATGTCTATACTTAGTCTTGCAGAACAAGAATAGAAGGAAAAAAGTCCCATGTGAGGAAACCTTAGCGAGACCATTTTACCAACATCATCCTTTTCTGTGTGTCAAATGTATGCCAATCTCCATGCAGCTGTTGATCTCACCATGACCATATTGGACTTAATGTCACTCTGTAATAAATCTATTTGTGATTTTTTTGGGAGGGTACAATTTTTGGTTTTGATGAATCACTTTTTCCAAGTAAAAAATAAAACTTTGTGGGAGAGGCTTAGTTTGAATTATTTTTTTCACTCTGGGGGGAAAAAACATTCAGAAAAAAAATATTCAATATTGTTGAAACACTCCACTTTGGCATTTTCTAAACAAAATATTCCAGGGTTTTTTCACATCAAAATTACTTTCCAAATTATAAACTAAAAATCCCTAAAAGCTTCCCTGTGCAGGAAGACTATTTCACCTGCACCTCTGCTCTCAAGTGTCACTATCCCAACCTACTAGAAAGTTTAATTAGCTACCTTAGAGGTTGCATAACATTATTATAACTTTTCATTAAATTCTACAGAGATTTTCTATAAAAGAACAGGAGCAATCTATAAGCAAAAAAAGAAAGCTTGTAAAAACATAAGAGAGCTTTGCAATTCCCTTTGCTCCCATACGGAAACTCCTCAAAGCTAATTACCTTTCACCAGCCCACTGTAGTTTACTGCATAAATACCAGCTTACATTACTCGTAACCTCAATCAGTTTTTCCTTTGCTAATGGCTGAGGAAACATTGGGAAATATACTGCATATTTTCCTTGACTGGGTTTCTGTTTATCAGCCTGTGCTTTGAGGAGAATGAATATACTGAAAAAGAATGGTGACAAGATTAATGGACAGCAAGAGACAGGAGGCTATTACAGAGGAAACAACCAAGCAGGTCAAGTGTATTCCACCCATTGGACTGCATACTACACCAGGGGTCTGCAGTGTTTTTGGGCCAAGTGCCAAAAAAACTCTGCAACCTGGACTTTGAAGATGTTGGTGTGCCAGGGCGGGTGGCAGGGGAGCCGCAAGGGGCCTGATCTTTGTCATGGCAGCTCAGCCCTAGCCACTTCCTAGCCATGTGCCCCAAGGCACATCTGCAGCCACCACCACCACAGAGCTGCTGCCTGCCACAGAGCCCAGGCGGCTTGCAGCAGGGCTTGCAGCCTCCCTGCTACCTGCTGCGGCAGCCCGACTCCGTGGCCAGCTGCCCAGAGCCCATGCCAGCTGTGGTGTGCCGAGCAAAATGGCCTCACATCTCTTGCTCTGGCACACATGCAGGAGGTTTGCCAATCCCTGTTCTACACCTATGAAAACATTGGGAATAAGATTTTTTTCCCCCTGGCAGATTTCATTTCCTTTGAAGAATATTGTGATAAAATTTGCTCTCGGGTCAAAACATGTTGTGGAAATTAATTCTTCCTGTGAAATCAGAATAAAAGTTGTTACTCTAATCTGCTCACTCATGCTGACTTGGGGGGAAAGTAGCCCTTTGTTATTGTTCAGATGATCCAAATAGTCCAGGTTTTCACCAGGGAGGGGAAACTACATCCCAGCATAGCAAGATATAGTTATTGAATGCATTGCTATCAGGCTTAGTCCTGAACTTTGGACAACCAAATCAACCATCACACACTGATAGGAACATTGATACGGATAGCAACAATGTCTGTATAAATAATACAAAACAGATGTTTGTTCACTGTTACTCAACTAATCCTGGGCAATAGCTATAGCATGTGGTGAACACCTGCTGAGGCCTGTTGGATGTGCTGCAGAAACACTGAGGAAAATGTCATGTAACATCCCGTGGTAAACAAAAATCATAGTGATGCTATCGCAGCTGTGAATGACAAGAGCTTTCCTTATGTTGTGTTGGGATATGACATCTTGTTTCTTCTATTTGTTTATCTGCATCTTTGTAATCATCAGCTGTGACACAAACAGTGCTCAGTATATTTTGGAGATCAACTCACCTCGTGTGAAGGGCTCTGGAAACTCTCTCCGTACTGACACCTTCACACTGGAAGAATATACATCCATCACACTGCACTCAAGGCTGCAAGCAAGCATGGCCTGAACTATGTAAGTGTAAAGAACTATTTGCGAAAGCTCAGGAAGCGTGTAATTAGGGAAGATGGCCACCCTGCAGAGCCCTGAGCCCAGCAGCGGGGATAACAGGTACCTTTTTATGTCATCCTCTTCTACCCTAAGGGCAGAGCATCACCCTTTTCTTCCCTTTTCCTTCCAGATTTCTCACAGAGATGAGCAAGAAGGCATCTTTATGGATTTACATACCATAGATTTGTTACCCTTCCTGTGAGAAAGCTACTTTGTGCAGCCATATGTTTGGATTATGCAGAGCCTATTAAGATTAACAAAGTAATAGCTGCAAACAAATTAAGTAGTGTCAATATGCTCAGTGCTAGGCAAGACACAGGATCTGCCCCAAGCAATGCATTTTGTTCAATACATTAACTGTAATTATAATTATTCTTGTAAGTAAGGGAAACAGATTAGACTCAGAAGAGAGTGGGTGAGAGAAAATGCCAGATTGTTCCAATTAGAAACATAAAGGGAGTTACCTCTACAAAGAGGCCTGTAATTTCTCCATCAGAAATTTTCCAGGGGCTGAGTAATGATGATTCCTAGACCATCCATGTTGCTAGGAAGGCTGAAAGTTTCTATAGTCAAACTTTCTTAATGGTGCTGCACTCTGTGTACTCCAGCTTGTAATCAGTGGCTGCTTGCAGAAGTTTAAAAAACCCCAACAAACTGCGCTTTACCAGAAAAAGCATGGCACTACTTCAGCCCGGCTCTGCAGCATCTGTATAGATCAGGCGCTTCAGCGGGGCTTTTTGGAGCTTTTAGCTAAGGCTGGGTCAATCAGCTATTAGATAAAAGTGCCAAAAAGCCCAGTCTTTACAGATGCTGGGCAAGATGAGTTGAAATAACACACTGCTTCTTCTAGGCATGTGTGGTGCTTGGCACAGGAGCTCACCAAGTTTAAAGTAAAGCACCATTTGTGGGGGTTTCTTCTATATCTGCAAGCACCCATTATCTCCTATATTAACGATCTATTCCTGTCCAAAAAAGAAACAAACTGGTGTAGTGGAGCAAATTATTCTCAGTAAAAGAGATAAAGTGAAAGTACATGTTCTACAGATATCATTGCAAACTCTGGAGGCTTTATTCTTCTCACATAGAGCAGACCCTCTCCATTCGCGAGGGATACGTTCCAGAGATCCCCACAAATGGCAAAATCCACGAATACGTCATGAACGGCGCATGGCCCCAGCGGCTGGGGAGGCACGGCTGCACTGGCAGTGACAAGAGCCTGGCGGTGGCAAACACAAAGCTCCTGCAGACGCCGCTGGCACTGTCGGCGGCGGGGAGAGCATGGCAAGAGCATGAGGGGAGAGAGAGTGTATGGGGCGAAACTGTGAATCGCGAATGGCAAGCGTTTCCTCATCATTTTTCCACATCATTTTTACCCCAGTGTAGCTGCATTGACTCCAATGGAAGTATTCCAGGTAGAAATCAACGTGAGACTAGAATCAGGACCGCTATCTCAAGCTGTTAATCTCTTTGATCTCCAAATATGTCTTTATACTTTATTATAGTGAGTAAAAGATTAAACATAAAGGAAACAAACAACAGGAAGAAAGGGGAAATCATTTTTTGATCCCAATATATAACCAGCCGTATTAGATAAGGAGCTATACAGCTGTCCCATTATTGTTCAAAAAAGAGCAAAGTCAAACTATAGGAAAAGTTCCATACCTCCATATTCCTTTCCCTAGTCCTGTCCTGGGACCTCTACTTTGTGGACCTGATTTTTAGGTGCTCAGCTCTGTCACAAGAATTCACAAACCCAAGATAGATGCCCCTAACTCTCCTCTACAGTGAATGGGGAGATAGACTTCTAGGCACAGGGTTCACAGAAGCTAGTAGGAAGGAGCCTAAGGAATCCTAAAGAAATACTGCTAGATCTAGGTACCCAACTCTGACCAGCAGCTAGTAATCTGTGTGAGAGTGAGATTCATAGCCTGAAACTCCCTACTAGAACTAGGTGTCTAAATCATCACTTTACACATATGGAACTAGCTTACTTCTTTCTTGAAGGACATAACAGCTGTAGGAGTAGGTGGTGCTGCCATTCATTTTTTAAATGATAACTTAGTGGTTAGGGAACATATTCTGGAAGTCAAGGACCTGAGTTCTGGGCTTAAATTCCATATCAGGGTTTAAACTCCATATGACCCCTTACAGGAAAGTGCTCTAACTAACAGGCTAAACTGG
This sequence comes from Crocodylus porosus, assembly GCF_001723895.1. Taxonomy (NCBI): domain Eukaryota; kingdom Metazoa; phylum Chordata; order Crocodylia; family Crocodylidae; genus Crocodylus; species Crocodylus porosus. The sequence goes on along the minus strand of NW_017728909.1, from coordinate 30,723,239 downwards.
GGAAAAGGACTATCCACTCCTCCTCCTGTTTTCCTCCAGAAAAGGAATGCAAGTTTCAAGGGGCCAGAGAGAGTAAACAACAGAGAATATGACTTTACAGCCAAGCAACGAGGATAGTCCCCTGGGAGGGGAGTCCTGGATTCTAGTCCCTGCTCACAGTATCGTTTATGAATTTTATCTTTAATGCAAAATTCTTAAAACACAAAACCCAAGTTTCCCTGCTCCCAGGGAAAATCTCTCATCCCAGGGCTAATCCTGCTTGGTCCCTCTCCTTCTCTGCGCCCCTTTATTTTGCATTACTTTCTGGCAGTGGCACAGCTTCAAGATTCATAACACCAAAGACCCATATGGCAGTGGTTCTCCGCCTTTTGTTTTTGTACCAGGACCCATTTGTAAACATCGATGGCCCATCCTGATCCAGTAAATAATTTAAGTAGAAAAGGGTACACCAGCCCTGCTTGGTGCCCTTAACTCCCAACCCACTGCCCCCCACCCCTGGGCCCCAGCCCCCAACTGTGTGGGGTAGGTGGTGGGTGCATGGGGCAGGGAGGGGAGTGTGTGGGGCATGATTTGTGCACCCACAGTGGGCATGGAGCTCCAGCCATAGCCCCACAGACAGGACCCAGCACAAGAGGACAGAGCAGGGGTGGTGAGACTCATTGCTGCCACCAGCTGGACCCCCATGCCAGCCGTGCTGGCAGCAGCGCAAGGATTAATGGGGACAGGGAGGAGGAAGGCATACTGCCCTCACCTCTTCCTGCCACCAGTGCTCAGGCACTGGGCCATAGCTGTACCCCATCAGCAAGGCACAGCCACTGCCCTCAGGCCACCCACATGGCCCACCATCCTTCCTCCCATCTGGGGTAGAACTGAGCCATGTCAGCAAGAAAGAAATTGGATTGAATCAAAAGAAATCTCATGAGGTTCAACAAGGACAAGTGCAAAGTCCTGCACTTAGCATGGAACAATCCCATGCACCAGTACAGGCTGGGGCTGACTGATTGGGCAGCAGCTCTGCAGAAAAGGACCTGGGGGTTACAGTGGACAATGACCTGAATATGAGCCAGCAGTGTGCCTTTGTTGCAAAGAAGGCAAAAGGCATACTGGGCTGCATTGATAGGAGTGTTGCCAGCAGATCAAAGGAAGTGATTATTCCCCTCTATTCAGCACTTGTGAGGTCACATCTGGAGTACTGTGTTCAGTTTTGGGGCCCCCACCACAGAAAGGATGTGGACAAATTGGAGAGAGTCCAGCAGAAGGCAGCAAAAATGGTTTGGAGGCTGGGGCACATGACTTCTGAGAAGAGGCTGAGGGAACTGGGTTTGTTTAGTCCAGACAAGAGAAGACTAAGTGGACATGTAATAGCAGCCTTCAACTATGTGAAGGGTGATTCCAAAGAGGATGAAGGTAGACTATTCTCAGTGGGGCAGATGGCAGAACTAGGAGCAGTGGTTTCAAGTTGATGAGATTGCAACTTTGTAAATGATAGATATAGTATAGATGTTCTGTACATGGACTGTAGGGCATTTAAAAGTCTGTATCATTCGATGTTCTGATTAAAAATTAGCACTATACAATGAAGAACACACCAGTAAGAACTCCCAGGGCAAGGTTGTTTTTAATGTAGTTCCTGGATGTTTAAACAGGGAACTAATACATAGGAGTAAAGTGAGCAAGGTTCTTTGAGTAGCTGTGATTTCTCTTATTAGACCAACTGAGTAATTGGGAAAAAGCTCTTTGCAAGCTTTTGGGCACAATCACCCTTCTTCAGGCATAGGAATTCTCTGCTGTTCTGACACCCCAAGGAATGAGAGAAGCTAAAAGTGTGACAGGATGTCACTGAGAATGTAAAAAGGTAGAAATTAGTAAAGCAAAAGGTAAAGCAGGGGGGAAAAAAAGCCAAAGGTGAGTAAGGGAGACTCTACAGTGGTGGTAATTCAGGGTGGAAAAAAGGCAATCTGTGAAAAAGGAAATAGCTGGAAATTAGGAAGACAAAGGGCAGAAAAAGTATAAAAGGTCAGGTCTGGCAGGTACTTGGTGAATCAGATGTCAGGCAGGTTATAAAGCATCATGAATCTAATGTCTATATTGAGTCCATGATTTTTTGTATCCAGTAGATGTAAGAAGTGGAGTTTGTAGGCTCATCTATGAAAGGTGTTTTGTAAGTTTCCTTTGATTAGAACTGAGAGATCAGAGTGGGAGTGATTGTCCTGTGAGAAGTGTTCCCCCACAGGTAATTGGGTAATCTTGTCATTGATAGATTTTCAGTGTGCATTCATTCTGGCGCACAGATGTTGTTTGGTTTCTCCTACATATTTTCCATCAGGGGATTTGGTGCTCTGTTTGAGATATATTACATTTCTGGTGGTGCAGGTGAAAGATCCAGGAATGCTGATGGTTCTGTTGTGGGGTGTAGTTATAGTGGTGGGAATGAAGATATGTTGACAGGTTTTGCATTTCTTGTCCTGGCATGGTCTGGATCCAGTAGGTGTGGTTTGGGTCATAAGGAGTTTGCTTCTGGTGATGTGGTTAGCAAGGTTCAGTGCTTGTTTTAAGGCTAGGATGGGTGGTTCTGGGACGATCTCTTTAAAAACTGGGTCTCCGTCTAGTATGGGTTGCAGTTGTTTGAGGATTTTCCATGTAGGTTCCAGGGAAGGGTGTTACGTCATAACTAATGATGTGCGATTTGTGGGGATTTTCTTTTTGTACTGCAGGAATTCTTTACACAGTATCTGGGTGGCTTTTCAAAAGTGTGATCTCTTTCTATGGAGGAGTATCTTTGTTGGCTGAAGGCCCTTTTAAGATTTGTGAGGTGGCAATCACGGGTATTCTCCTGACTGTAACTTCAGTGGTATCAGAGAGCTTGACTGTAGATTACAGCTTCCTTGGTGTGTTTCAGGTGATTGCTAGTTCTGTGTAGATATGCATGTTGGTCTGTGGGTTTCTTATATATGATGGTTTGAATTTTACCATTTTAGATTGATCATGGTGTCCAAAAAAGAAATGCTGGTGTTACACTATTCAAGGAATAGGAGTAAGGTGGTGATTTTATCTCAGTATACATAATCTGGGATACCAACACTGAAATATGAGCATGTTTCAAAAAGACTATTAAAAAGTTGGAGTCTACAGAAGAGAATTACAAACATGATCCAAGGGGATGGTGCCTTAAGTGAGAAAGTTAAAGATCTTTAATCTTATTGAAAAGATTTGGAAGTACATTGATTGTGGTATCTACATACTTTCCAACAGAGAAAATATTTGGCAGTAAAAAGCATAAACAAGAACCAATGGGATGGCTCTTGGCATCTAAGCGGATCCCAGACAAATACACTAGAAGTAAGGCACAAAAGGGAGGGTGACTAGAATTAACTTCTAAGGGAAGTGGTAGATTCTCCATCTCCCTATTTATTTAACATTGACATTGGATGGCTTTCAAGAAGACGGGTCTCACAGAGCGGAGTCCTCGGGGTGGCCATGATCTCCCCTAGCGCCCCCATTACCGTACCAAGTTCACCTCAAAGCATCCTCAAATTTCGTCTGCCATGTCTTGGTCTTATATATATCAAAGGGAGGCTGCCTTTCATTCTCTTGGCCATGGTTCTCCAGCTATTACTTGTCTTGTTTCTATAATGGGGGTTCCATGCACCCTGGCCTTATGGGCTATGCGTGGCTTCAACCACCCCTGTACCATGCCCCAAGCCTCACAGTTGTACTGGATGTTGTTTGGTCTTAGCCGCAGCCCTTGTCTCTCACTGTGCCCCGCAGGCACTCATCAATTGCTGCCCCCCTCACCACTGGGATCTTCCTACACTGCCCCCCTCACCACTGGGGACTGGGGTCAGTGCACCCCAAAATGCTGTGCCCTCTCTGGTGCCAGCTTCCCCACGCTACCATGGATCCCCTATGAGGCCTCCTCCAACCCCTAATAGCCTCACCCAAACCACCGGTAGTAAACAGTAAACACAAGACTCAAGCCCCTAGGCTAGAAAATACATTTCTGCCACTCGGCTACAACACCACTCAAGCCACCCCCAAAGGTGCTCCATCCTTTACCCGTACCAGCTGCTCATGCATCTTGGCCAATTCTCTTCTCTTGCTTCAGCAGAGTTCCTACCCCTTTGGCTGCCAGCAGGGAACCATAGACTCAATGAGTCAGAAGGGACCTAGACAGATCATCTAGTCCGACCCCCCGCCATGGGCAGGAAGGAGCACTGGGGGTGGGA
>NW_017728909.1:30693185-30718683 GCF_001723895.1 Crocodylus porosus | reverse complement strand
GACCTCTCTGGACCTGTTAGTGATGCCCCTGTTGATGTATGACAGGGTGCAGTTGGCTCTGCCTATTGCTTTGTCACATTGGCGACTCATATTCATCCTGGAGTCAATCCTGACTCCAAGATCCCTCTCTGCCTCTGTGCTGCTGAGAGGGTCAGCCCCTAACCTGCAACCATAATGCTGGTTCCCTCTCCCCAGGTGCAGCACCCTGCACTTGTCCTTGTTGAACTGCATCCTGTTCCGATCCGCCCACTTCTCCAACCTATCCAGGTCTGCCTGAATGCGGTCCCTTCCTGCCTGGCCTCAGCCTGGGAGTTATATAGGAGCCAGGCCCTGCCCCTTCCAGTCAGCTGACTCCCACCAGCTGCCCTAGCAACCAGCACCTGTGCCTCTTCATTACTACTCCGCAAGTAGCAGGCACCTTAGTGCCCTGCTACACACCTCCCCTCTTTATAGGGGGAAGTGCTCTGCAACAACGGGCTTTAGCCAAAACCCACATTTTGATTTAGTCAAACAGAATTTGCTAGACTGTATAGAGAGATACTTTAGTAACATTTAAAGTTGTGTAATCCTTAATAATCTAATGATTCCTTCTACTCTTAAAATATAGACCTATGAAATATCAACCATAAAAAAGAAAACTTACACAAGCTACTAAGTTGAGTCCTTTCAAGGTTCTTATGCAATCTAGCTGAATATCCTCTGCTTAAAAATCAGACATTTTTTGTAAGGAATTATTTATGCTCCGGCATGCATTACTTTCAGGAAGTTTACACAGGTTTTAGTAGTGGGGGCAGGTTCTGTCCTCCATGAAGTCACTCTCAAAAAATGGGCACAAGAGGTCTATCCTCCCCCAAGACCCACCTCCTACTGGCCTGAGTGTCTCCCTTGCTGAACTATTCGTCAAGTCCTGACACCCTTTGCTGGGGTGGCAAAATGAGGCTCCTCAAGCCCATCACAGCCCCCTAATCCCTTTCTGTCTGGTGTAGGATTTGTATACCATATCACAAAACCTTTTCCTCAAAAAACAACCAGGGTACTTACAGGTTTGCAAGGAATGAGTAACATGTTTTTGGACATTGTTCCCACTGAGGAAGAGTTTGCTGTTTAAAGGGCAGGGTGCTTTTCTCTATCATCTTCCTACAAAAGCACCCGCTAGCAGAAAAAGTTTCTTTCAAAAGTCATGGCTGAAAAGAACTGGCTTCAGTTAGCCTTAAGTGTTCTATTGGCCTTGCCCTAGGCTTTGGATCTATGAACATCTTTTGGGCTGCCATCCTGTATAATATTTATGAGGACGGCTGCAACAGTGCAAAGCCCTGGCATAGTTTCTAATAGCTACTAGAAATATCACAAGAAATTGTTCTTTCATTGGGAATAACTGGGATAGGAAAGACTAGACTTTATTGGCCAGAGGTTGTGGTTGTCTTTTTCTCACAGTTTAACCAAGGTAAATGAAATCCTGGTTCCAGCTTATGTTTAGTGAAATTTCTCTTAAATTCATGTTTGCTAGTGAATGGAGGCTGCAGTCATGCCTGGAAAGTCCTGTATCATCCACATAGGCTGCAGCATACTGGTCATATGGTTAAAGAACCTGTTAGAAGGCCAACAAATCAGTTCCACCCCGCCCAAGGACTAGTTTCAAAGAAATCTGCCAGTGTTTGCATGTGAGAAAGATTTGTGAAATGAATTGTGATCCCATCCCTCCTTCTCCCTTCCCCCCACACCTCTGCTGTTCTACTAACTCATCAATCTTTGGTATTAAATAGAAGTCATGTGTAATATACTATTGATTTTTCAAAAAACTCAGGGGAGAAGCACATCATTCCATCAGGCTCCAGCATCACTACAATGGGTCTCCTCTCCTCACTAGGTGACTCTCCTTCTCCTCCTATGTCTAACATGGCTTTCAGCTCCTGATAAACTACTTCCCACATTTTCTTGAGAAGCAGCTCAATGGCTTCATGGAATATTGTCCAAGACAGGAAAATTGCTTCATGACCAGGGATCCTGGTTTTCTCTGTTTAAAAACTGCAAATTCTGTGATAAAAATCACAACATCTCTGATTAAAAGCCCCAAAATCTACATTTTTCCATGATTAAAATGAAATGTCACTATATATAGGTATCAGTTGAACACAATATTTTACAAATATATTTACAATTTTAAAGCAGTTCGGAAGCCTACCAGTGCCTCAATCATGGTAATAAATAAATTCTAAATACCTATAAATTTTGGCATTTGATTTTGGGTTTTTTATCATGGAAAATCAGAGCTTCCCCAGCCCCCTTCACTCACCAAGATGTAGGTCCAGCAGTGACTGGTCCCCCACCACTGCTTTGTGGTGCTGAGCAGCCCTGACCATGCCATTGCCCCTCACTCCCAACCCACAGCCCCACCAGCCCTGCTTTTGCCCCTTACTTCCCACCCACAGCCCTCTGCCCTTGCCAGTGCCCCTCACTCCCCACCTGCAATGCCCTGGCCTTGCCAGTGCCCCTCACTCCCCACCTACAGTCCCTCACTTCCCCAGCCCTGCCAGAGGGCACCCCCAGCTGGGCTACAGGGCCAGAGACCTGGGTCCGCAGCCCCCTGCCCCCCACAGCAAGGCCCAAGCCCTGACTGCTGCTCATGGAAGGCAGTGGCTGCTGCTGCAGAGCAAAGTGCAGAGCCTGGCTGCCCCTCCCCTTGGGCAGCACAGCTGGAACATAGCCTGTCACAGGGGGGTGGATGCAGACTGCCCACTGCAGGCTCGGGGATCCCCGGCCTGCTACTCCCCCCAGGGCCTCTGAAGCCCATCAGGTGAGACCCGGAAAAGCAGGACTGAGTAGTGCCAGGCAGGGAAGCTCATTGGCACCACTGGGACCTCCACACTGCCGTGGCAAGGTGCCCCCTGCCCACCCAGCAGCAGCGAGGGGCACAACTCTGCACCACCACCCTTGCTGCTGCTGGGAGGGCAGAGGGTGTCTCGTCATGGTGGTGCAGAGCTTTCAGATCCCTGTTTCCTATCCAACTCTGGCCTGCCATGCCAGATCCTGCCCACTGGGCTGAGGAGGCCAGCAGGGCAGGGAGCAGGGTGGAGAGCCCAAGCCCACAGCAGTCAGCTTGCACCTACCCTGAGCACAAATCTGGGGGACATGTGCCCCCTCATGTTCCCTCCAGGAGTGTGCACAGTGGCAGGGAGCCAGCCCCCATCCCACCCCAGACAGGCCACCTACAGCCCCATTCCACTCCCTGCTCCCCTGTGGGCATGCATTCCAGCCCTGGGCCCCATGCACCACCCCAGCTTGGACCCAACCCCTGCCCAGCTCCCTCCCTCCTTCACTATGGGAACCTCAGTTCCCCCTCCTCTTCCAGACTTACCTGCAAGGAGCTGCTCTGTAGGCTGTCTAGCAGCCGTGTGCATGTGTACATGCACACATGCACACGGAGCTCCTTGCTGATCACCCTTCTCTCATTCCCCCCAGCCCCTTGCAGGCTGGAACTCTGCCAGCCTAAAAAGGGAAACATACCATTTGCTGCAATTTTCCTCTTTAAAGGTGAAAATCCAGGTTTTACCGCATTTTTCTGTGACAAACGGAAAACCCCAATCCGTGTTCATGACCTCTCACCTGATGGTTGCCAGACTTGTGGACTACAGGCTTTCAGAAGCACTTATTGCACAATTGTGGGTAACAACCATGCAATACTATATCAAGGGCAATGCTAACAGTGCCCCAGCACTGGTTGCCCTGACATGGAGCACACCACATCAAATGGAAGTAATATTTTATCACAAAAAATATAGTAACATATTGTATTTAAATAGCCAGAATATAGCAACTTTCACAATATAAAGATATTATATTTATATTAAGTTAATTACACTGCACACAGACAAGTATCTGATTGAATTTATATTCTGAACATATTATATTGACAGTTAGTGAACCTGGCAGCCCAGCATCACACCTACTATACCTGACCGTACCCACTACACAAAAAACACTGAACACTTAGCTACTCTTGCATACTACCTATTTAAAAACTGTAATGATCAATATCATCGTATAATTTGAAAATCTGGTATTGATTTTTTCCATTTGAATTCTGGCAGCACTCCATTAACGTGTACATTGTTACTAGCTACTATTATTATTCTTGTATGAGACAGTGAAACTGCATTATGCTTCCCTATCAGATAACTGTGTATAAGTTTCAAGCGTGTTTGATTAGAGTTATAACATATTATGCTATTTTAATACAGGTAAGCAAATTCAATTTTTTTAATATACTGTGATATAAATATTAAGTCAAACCTCTGTGATTCGCGGGGGGAGGCGGGGAAGTGGGGAACAGACCCTTCTCTGCTAGCGGACCCAGAACCAACTCCACCCAAGACTCCAGCAGGGATACCTTCCTCCATCCCCCACCCTCTTCCTCCTCTCCCTCCCTCCCCTGCTGCACTGGTAGGAGACTCTTCTCTGTGACAGACCCGGGGGCAAGACTGGGTTGATCTTCACTGGTGCAAGCACCAGCTTAGCCCTGCAAAAGTGCATGGGATGTGGGAGGAAACTTCTGTACTTAATTCTCACAGGGTTCCCTGAGGAACTTTGGCATTTTAAAAGTGCTCTGCAGTCATGAACGTGTGTTATGCCACAACTATAGAGTGCTTTCAGAAGTGTCATTGTGTGAAAAATGTAAGTTGTGTGTTGCTGCTGTTGCTACACGGTTGCTACATGCTGGTTGGTGGTTCTGAATCAAGCATTTCAGCATCCTCTCTAAATCCATGCTGCGCTTGGAGCTTCAGCCAGCATGGCCCAGAAAGAATGAAAATAATATTAATTCCTTCCTTTTTTTGTATTTTGTAGTCATGTTCTTTAACAGGTCTGGAACACTGTCTGAACTCATGACTAATTTGTCGAAGAGTTAGTCTACTATGGACAGGACCTCTATGGGATGTGATGGGATCATGTACTCACTCGGGCTCTAGTCATCCAGGCCAAAGCAACTGTCATCACCAGTCCAAGGAAAGAAACAAAACTTCCAGCAGATTTCCTCTGGACTCTATCCACTGCCTGGGTTCCAAAAGAAGTAAGGGAAACAAAACAATCCACCAGTCCCAAAATGAGCCACTGACTAGCCTTAGATAAAGTCAAAGCTAGTCCAAGGCCCTCTGACGAAGAACTGGAAAGTGTCTTTAGGGAATTGTTCACACTCCAGCCTGCCAGGCCCTTAGGGAATTCAGAGTCTCAGTGGGAACAGCCTCAGCTCAACTTCCCAGAAGGCCTCTACAAAGAGCTGGAAATTCAAGGTGATCTTCCTCCCAGAGCTGCCTCCTACAGCACTGAATTTCCTTCTTAACTATTCCTACAGTCCTTGCAGATAGACATGCAAGGCTAATCAAATCCATACCACTCCTTACTTCCTGCCTGTCTTGTGCACGATTTGCAAATTCTTGTCACACACACATAAAAACTGAATGAGAAGGCTGAAGAGACAGTGAATTACTTAAGAAGCTTTGGTGAAGTTGATCATGTTTCCTATTGCAGAAGCAGCGATAAATAATATGTTCCCCCTAATCTTCAATCACATAAATTATGGGCTAAATGCAGTCCTGGTATATGTGGGCACAGTTTAGTTGCTCTACAGATTTCTGATCTGTAAAGCAACTCTGTAGAAATGTCACATTCTTGTTCAATGTGTCTGCTCCTGTTTCTAAGAAGTAGCCCTTGCTTTTCCTGACAAAAGGAATGTTTCACTTCTGTTAGCAATGCAGAAAGGAGCTGGATGCTAGCCAATCCTATGCATCATCAACAATATTGTCACCTAATTTGCAAATACAGAACATTTATTACCTTTGCGTATAGAGGAAGCAGCCTGATTTTCAGGTTCCAGCTTGAATATGAAGGATTGGCAGTAAGGGGGGAAAAAAAACTCTGATTTCAAGTAAATATGTTTTGAAAGTGGTAGTTGGAAAAGACCCACCTGGATCTATTTTTATAGCAGTAACAGATTCTCAAACCCAGAGACAGTGATAAATAATGTATAACGCCAGATTAAATGCCAAGTGTTGTATTTTACCACATATCACATTCTTACAATTCTGTTTATAAATAGGAAAAAAGTGTCATAAATTCTATAAATAAAAAATTGATCTTAGAAAAAAATAATGAGAAAGAGTTTGGAAAATGGTAAGTATGATGACAGGAAAGGAAAAGGGAACTGGAGAAGGAGATATATAAACTGAGGTGTCACTAACTATTATATTTATTTAAAAAAACTAATTTTCTTTGTTTTAAATTCTTTACATTCTTTACTTGAACAGTCATGAAAATTCTGACTATAACTAAGTAATAAATACAAAATATATATAGACAAGCATGAATATAAGTATAGCAGGTAGCTGTGCATGGTAAAGAAGAAAAGGAAGACCTAGGACAAGCTGGAGCACCAACATCAAAAACTGTAGGGATTAAAACAGACTGATTGTACAAGGATTGCAAAAGACTGGGAAGAATAGAGGAAAATTATTGCTACATCAAAGGTGCCCCAATGGTCAGTGTGGCCTCAGGACTGATAGATAGATAGATAGATTTGTGCTTATCATTTAATAAATGGAGCATGTGAATTTATATTTTTAAAAGGTAGAAGTTTAAAAAGATTCAAGATTTAGGTCACCACTGATTTAACTGCTTTTTCCAGTTACTCCACTTGTTTTCTCTCCAAATATGCAAATAGTTTGCAGACTTTGTATCTGCAAAGGAAAAAAAATATCTCCCTGGCATTTGCAAAGAGAGCATATAGGCCAGTTTGTGTGATCTGCATTTTGTTCTGCTGATTATTACAGACATGCATAGATTCTTAAATTTAGGTTCAGATTTAACCACAAATTATTTTCTTTTGCAGGCCAGATGGTCTCCTACACCAAATTATACTCAGCAAGAGAAGGGAATGAGATGGCAGGACAGAATGTATAGTGCCCTGATTCTCAAGATGTCATCTCCCAAGTTTAATAGAAGTGGAAGCACTGTAGAAGCTACTCTATTTTGCAACAGCTAGTCTCACATACCAAATTAAAATTGTTATAATGGAAGAGAACTCTGTTAGTATAACTTTGTCTTAAGTAGCAAAGAAAAGCAGATATGATAAACCAAGAATATGGATCTGAAAATATAGTTAGATTTGGGTTTTTTAATAGAGTTTGCTGGAAGGGGAAGTTTTCCTTTATCCAGGACAGAGTCCTGTCTTGTGAGATACTAAGAGTCCAGCAGAGTCCTCCAGCAGGAGGAACTAGCCAAAGGCTCCAGGTGAGGAGGCAACCAAAGTCAACCTTCGGACATTCAGGCTAAGTACAGACAGTCAAAATAAGCCCTAGACAGAATTGATGCAATCTAGGCAGCCTCCTCTAAGGTGCGTAGGTTGAACTGATAACCAACTGAACTGATGTTCAGTTTTCATTTGGGGAGGCCTACACTGACCTAGGCCAGTAGGCGGGGATGCTAGAGCACATCTCCCAGCCTGCTGGCCATTGCCAGCCCAGCCAAGTGTCCCCAACTGGCTCCCCAGAACATGCTGTCCCCCCACAGAGGACTAAGGAGACCCCTATCCAGGTACTGATCCACCTTAGAGGAGCTTCCCCCTCAGGGGCTTTCCCCTAGCCCAGGGTCCCCCAGCCAAGGGGAATTCTTCCCCTCCTGTGCTTGCTTTAGCTGCTGCAATTCTCAGGGATAGCCCTGGGCAGCCTCAGGGAGCAGAGAGAAATTTTTCTGCTCCCCTGCAACTAATTTTGCCTCAGAGTCACAGCAGCTAAGGCAAAACTGGTTGCGGAGGAGCAGGAGAATTTCCTGCTGCTCCCTCAGGCTGCCTGAGACTCACAGGGACTAAGGCAAGCAGCTCTGGGGTTTGGGAGGGAAAGAATTCCCCTCAGTTCCCTGGGGCTGCCATGAGCTGGGGTTAAAGGAAGCCCCCAAAGGCGGGGGCTCCCTAGTGTCCCCATGCTGGATTGCATGGGCAGGCACCCTCCCTCCTGTGTCCGCCACTGAAGCAATCAGCAGCTGGGAGTGGGGAGAGTGGAGGGCTGCCAAGGGTCAAAAAGCCCCTACCACAGGGGTTTCCCCACCACTGTGTAGACCCTGGCTAGGGAGTTTGGGGGGTCTGTTCCCTTGCACCCCTCCATCTCTGTGGGCTGATGGATGCAGGAAGAAAGCAGACTAAGAAGCAGAGAGCAAGGCAATCCCTGCCCCACTGGAGCAGACAGCATAGCCCAGGGCTGCCAAGCATCCTGGGATGCTAGGGGACTGTGAGTTAATTTGAACCAGTAAGGGATCTGGGATGGAAGTTCCATAAACCAGTTTAGCCTCAATCTGACACTACACTCAACCAGGTTTATCTTAAACTGGTTTATGTGCACTGAGCTTCTGTTCTGCCACAGGTTTAAGCCAGTTTCCAATCACTTAAACAGGCTTACGTACACCTTCTATCCCTAGCCCCAGAGAACTTTTGCAGACCTGACTGGACTTTCCCTTCCCTGTGCTGATTAGCGATTTGCTCCACTTCTCTTTTCCTCTTATTCCCTTGTAGTCTCTTTACCTCAGCTTCATTCCACACCTTCTCTTCTAGCTTTCTTCTTTCCTCCCAAACTTGTAAACCAACTTCACTTTTCCCTGCCTACCTGACCCATCTCCCCGCCACCACCAAAAAAACCCTGACTGCTACCATCATATTGTTCGTCCTGCTTGTACATACTACCAATCTCCCTGTGCCCAACCCCATGTCTCTCCTGTTATTTAGATTATAATATCCACAGACAGGAGTAGGGGATAACCTGGCACTGTTTTTATAGTGTTTACCATAATGCCCATCTGGTTGGCCCTGACAGCAGTGTTGGAGAGTCATAATGGGAAGGTGCAGCTTTTCAAAAGCAAAAAAAAGGACTTTTTTAGGGCCTCGTACAAGGCATGTCAATGTGGCAAAGTCCAGTTCTGTGGACAGATACCTGGGCTAGCTCCAAATAACCTAGCTTGACTATTAGAAACAGTATTGCCATGTTAGCTTGGAAACCTGCCCAAGACGATTAGATCTGCTGCAAAAGTTAGTCTGGCCAAGGCGTCATGCTAACATAGCTATGCTATTTCTGGAACCCAAGCTAGTTCATTCAGAGCTCACTTGTTTATCTCTACACAACACAGTTTATTTGGGGAAAGGATGAATAGACATTTTTTTAACTCTGCCATTTGTCACATGTGTTAGCATTTTGGATGCAATCTTTTCTTCATTACTCATATGTGAAACATCAAGTGGGTCTTCCAACTACCTTTCAACACTTTGGTTTACCATTCAAATGCATCATGTGATCCAACTTCCAGTAACTATGCAGTTACTTTTTAACACAAATTAGACAAAGTTGCTCCTTCAGAGTTCAGAACTAAACAAATCACTTTAAATAAAACTTCCTCACCCACCTTTATTCTTCAGTGAGTTCATCTGTATTTCCTTTAAGTTCTTCCTCACTGTTTAGAGATGTGTGATGTTAAATTGACTCACTTATTGACTTCCATAGCTTCAACACCTACCACCCTTCTATCTAGTGCTCTCTGGAATACTCCTATATCAACATCAGTTCTCTACATGCTGCGATCTACATCTGAGATGGCACCTTACAAACCACTATATACAAAAGACCTGTGGATCACTTACATCCACAAAACCAGCAATAATCCCAAATACATCAAGAAAATGGGATTCTATAGCCAGGTTCTCCGATATGACCACATCTACTCTAAGAACACTTTTGACACCTACCTCACCAACCTACAATCTGCCTTTTACCCACACACTCCAGTGGAGAAATAGACTCTACCTTTCGATGCGTCTCCCAAATTTGCTGCAGCAACCTCCTACAATTCAAAAAGAAGCCCCCAATGACCACGCATTCCTCATTGTCACATACTCTCCTACAATGGGACCTGCAAGAGGATCATCAAAGAAATATAGCTTATACTCAAAGGTGATCAGATCTATTCCCAAACCCCTGCTCTTCATTTTCAAACAGCCTGCAAACTTTGCCCACCTCATCATCAGAAGAAATTCCCTGCTGATCAACAGACATCAAGCAGAGTACTGCCCAGTTGAATACAGTCACCAATACAACAATTTTCACACAACAGCTATTCCCTTTCTGACTTCATAATCCTCAAGGGAAATCTACAAAACAACCTGCACAGGCCAGGGAACAAAAATTCCTAATCTTACGGAACACCAAAAAATGATGGACTAAACACAGAAAAATGGATTTATAGCTCATTACAACTTACCAATTATCTGCTAACTTCTCTGTCCTCTTTGGGTAATAATGACCCATTTCCTCTTTTGAAAGATTCTGTTCTTCTGCATAATTAGATTATCTATTCAACTGCACTTTACTTGTCTTGAAGCTACTTCTGATAACTTCTTTCTTTACTCCTAGTTTATAGCCCTTCTCCATTATATTAAGTGATTGGATTCATTTAAGTATGGAGTTAAACACAAGCCATTGTTTCATTTGTTATTTAACTTAAGCTGTAGTGGCCTCGTTCCAAGAACTGAGGAAGGGCATTTTATGCCCCAAACCTTGTTTACCATCTCTCCCAACAGATGGTCCAATAAAACATATCACCAAAAAACTTTGGCTTTTTAAGTTTCCAAGGCAGCTGAGAAGGTAAAAGCCAGCATGTGTTTCTATTTCTGGTTTCTCTTACCTCTATCTTTCTGTATTTTTCACAGTACTGTCATTCATGTGTGCTAGCAACAGAGGTATGCTCCTTCCCAGCATGTCCACAGGTAGCAGATAATGAAAGGACCTTCAGAGAAGGTTAGCTGCAAAATATGCAAGGGTAACTGTAATGAGTAAACAGAAACAGTGTGTTGTGGCCCAAATCAAGAAACCAGAGCCATCCAGCCCTCATGGAGACATGTGCCCAAGTTGCAATAGAGCCTGTTGAAGAGATTGACCTTGTTAGCCATCTTCAGACCCACAGATAAGGCAATCATGGAAAACAATCATCCTCAACTGTGAGGGATTGCCAATGATGGTGATTCATGTACGAATATAAGAAACTGTTCAAATTATTTAGAACAAATCATTTATCCAATGAATTTTGCTCCTAAATTTGCTCATGGAATGATGTTTAGCAAGTTACAAATTTCAGTATAATTTCATTGTGACTGGTCCTCTCAGGAAAGATAAGTGCCATGGTAGTATCTCTTTTCCCTGACTAGTTGAAAGCACTAGCACTCCCAACACAGTCACTTGTGGAAGCAAAACAAAGTAGTAGATTTTGAAATGCTTATTTATAACGCATTGAAATTTCCCAAGCTAACAGCATGAGGCTCTGGGAAGGTAACTGAACCAGGGTTGCCTGTATTTTTGGCTTGCTGAGAGATGTTTGGTGGGTTTGCATGCTTGGGTGTGTGCTCTGAGCAGCTGAGTGGACTGATTGCTGACTGAATGCTGCCTAGCTGTGACAAAGGGGCCTACCCAGTCCATGCCCAGGAGAGGTATATAAGGATACAGCCCAAGTGACCAGGGAAGCAGTGAGCAGGACAGGCTAACTGCACCTTGTCATGAATGTACAGATGCATCATGAGCAGGTCCAAGGACGTGATATGGAGCACTAGCAACAGAGGAAGAGGAGCACATTCCATTGGTGGGAGAGGCCAGGCCAAGAACCCCCAGTGTGGGGAGGATTGAGACCACTGTCACAAAGAGGAAGTGATGGGGGGTGGTGGCTGGAGACTCTCTTCTACAGGGGACAAAGGGATCCATCTGCCAGCCTGACCTGTTGTCCCAGGAGATCTGCTGCTTGCCCAGAGCCCAGATGACACCAGAAGGATTACCAAGACTCATCTGACCCTCTGACAACTACCCCATGCTGTTCGTACATGTGGGAACCAATGATACTGCCAGGACTGATACTGAGCAGATCAAGAGTGACTACAGGGATCTGGGTGCAAAGGTGAAGGGGACAGGGGCACAGGTGGCTTTCTCCTCAATCCTTCCAGCCAAGGGAAAAGGTCATGGCAGGAGTGGACACATCAGCACATGGCTGCACAGATGGAGTCACCAGCAAGATGTTCGGCTTCCTCAACCATGGGATGTTGTTCCAAGAAAAAGGATTGATAGGAAGAAATTATATCCACCTGACAAAGAGAGGAAAGAGCTTCTTTGCAGACAGGCATGCTAACCTAATGAGGAGGGCTTTAAACTAGGTTCACGGGGGGCGGGGGGGGATAAGTGGGGAAGCAGGTGACCTGCAGGAAGCAAAAGCAGCAGGAGGCAACAGGGAGATCTCATTCTCCCTGAGAAAGTAGGGCAATCAAATAGTCTTCTCAGACATCTGTACATGAACGCACAGAGCCTGGGAAATGAGGACAGAGACCTGGAAGTCCTCACACAGTCAAGGAACTGTGATGTGATCAGAATAACAGAGATCTGGTGGGAGAGCCTGTATCACTGGAGCACTGTCATGGGTGGGTACAAACTGTTCAGGAAGAACAGGCAGGGAGAAGAAGAGGAGGAGTTGCACTTTATGTAAAACAGTGGTATGATTGCCCAAAGTTCCAGTATGAAACTGAAGATACGCCTGTAGATAGTCTCTGGATTAAGGTTAGAGGGGAGAGCAACAAGGGTGATGTCATGGTAGATGTCTGCTATAGACCACCAGACCAGGAGGATGAGATAGATGAGGCTTTTTTCAGACAACTAGCAGAAGTGTCCAGATCACAGGCCCTGGTTCTCATGGGGAACTTCAATCACCCTGACATCTATTGAGAGGGCAATACAGCAGTGCATGGGCAATCCATGAAGTTTTTGGAGAGTGTTGGAAACAACTTCCTGTTGCAAGTATTGAAGAGACCATGCTCTTCCTGACCTACTGCTCACAAACAGGGAAGAATTGGTGGGGGACGTAGAAGTGGATGGCAACTTGGGCAGCAGTGACCATAAGATGATCGAGTTCAGGATCCTGAGGAAAGGAAGAAAGGAGAGCATCAGACAAAGGACCCCAGACTTCAGAAAAGTAGGCTTTGCCTCACTCAGAAAACTGATGGGCAGGATCCCTTGGGAGGTCAGTCTGAGGGGGAAAGGAGTCCAGGAGGACAGGTTGTACTTTAAAGAAACCTTACTGAGGGTGCAGGAATAAAGCATCCCAAAGTGCAGGAAGACTAGCAAATGTGGCAAGCAACAAGCTTGGCTTAGTAGAGAACTCTTCAGTGAGCAAAAACACAAAAAGGAAGCTTACAAGAAGTGGAATCTTAGGCAAAAAACTTGGGAGGAGGATAGGAATATTCCTCAAGCATGCGAGGATGAAGTCCAGAAAGCTGAAGTGGAGTTGGAGTTGGAGTTGGCAAGGGACGTGATGGGTAACAAGAAGGGTTTCTACAAGTATGTTAGCAAAAACGGGAAGGTTGGGAAACATGCGTGTCCCTTACTGAATGGGAAGCAATGTAGTGACAAATGGTGAGGAAAAGGCTGAAGTACTCAATGCCTTTCTTACCTCAGTCTTCATAGGCAAGGTCAGCTCCCAGACTTCTGCACTGGGCAGCACAGTTTGGAGAGAAGGTGCGCAGCACTCGATGGTAGAAAAAAACAAGTTAAGGACTATTTAGAAAAGCTGAATGTTGTTTAAGTCCATGGGGCCAGACGCAATGCATCCAAGGGTGTTAAGGGAGCTGGTTAATGTGATTGCAGAGCCACTGGGCATTACCTTTGAAAATTAATGGCAACTGGGGGAGGTCCCAGACAACTGGAAAAGGGCAAATACAGTGCAAACATAGGGGCCATCTTTAAGAAAGGTAAGAAGAAGGAGGAGGTACAGACCAGTCAGCCTCACCTCAGTCCCCAGAAAAACCAGAGAACAGGTCCTCAGAGAATCCATGTCTGAGCATTTGGAGGAGGAAAAGATAATTAGCAAGGATCCAGGTTTCCAGTTTTCAACGGAAAACTGAGAAACATGGATTTTTCCCTTTACCAGAGGAAAACAGAGATATCCCATTGTAGCGAAGAAACCCACAGATTTTGCATTTTTACTAATAGCTCTCTGCAAATTGGCAGAGTTCCAGCCTGTAAGGGGCTGGGAGGGAGCAGGAGGAGGGTGGTCAGGCAGGGGGTGCCAAGTGCATGTATATGCACATAGCCACCAGGCAGCCTGGAGAGCAGCTCCCACAGGTTAAGCTGGGGTGGGGGGAGAGATTTAGACACCACTGGGAGAGAGTTTGGCAGGGCTGGGTCTGGGGCTGGGTCTGCTGCCCAGCTGGAGAGTGCATGAGGCTTGGGGCCTGGGAACACGATGTGCAGCCATAGGGCCCTGGTTGGGAAGGTAGGCAGCTGATCTAGAGGGCAGGAGGAGGTGAAGCTGGCTCCCCATTGTTGCATGCACTCCCTGGGGGGCAGAAGGGACCCATGCCCCCATGATCTGTGCACAGGGTGGGGTTGGACTGTGGGCTTGGGCTCCCCACCCTGCTGCCCTCCCCTGGGCCCTCTGCATCCCAGAAGCAGCAACCAGCACTGCAGGGCAGAGTGGAGTAGTGCAGGAAAGCTGCTTGCTGCTGCAAGCTCCATGCTGCTTTGGCAACATGCCCACTGTGCATGCAGCTGCAATAAGGGGCACAGCCCCATGCCGCCATCCCTGCTGCTGCTGCTTGCACAAGTAATGTGTCATCAGAGCACCGCAAAGATTGCAACAGCAAGCAACTTTCCTATACAGCCCTGCTCTGCCCTGCAGTGCCAAGTCACACCTGTTGAGCTGTGGAGGCCCCGGGGAGGGCAGCAGAGTGGGGAGCTGAGCCCACAGTGAGTAGCCTACCCCTGCCCCCACCCCATGCACAGATCTGTGGGGCATGGGTCACTCTGCCCTGCCCCCAGGAGTTTATGCAGCAGTGGGGAGCCACCTCCTGCTGAGCAGCAGGCAGTGGCCAAGGACCCAAACTCCACTCAGCTACAGCAACTGCTGCCTCCTGCCAGGGGCAAGGGGCTGTGGACCTGGGTCCCTGGCACCATAGCTCTGGCAGCTGACAGCCCCCTCTGGCAGGACTGGGGGGGGGCTGTGGGTAGGGGGGTGAGGGGCCTTTCATTTTCAACACTGATTTTGGGGGAGTTATCAGAAAATCTGCAATTTTTTTAATCAAGGAAAACCAGAATCCCTGGTGATTAGGAACAGTCAGAATGGATTCATCAATAGCAAGTCATACCTGACCAACCTAATTGCTTTCTATGATGAGACAACTGGCTCTGGATGTGGGGAAAGCAGTGGACATAATATACCTTGACTTTAGCAAGGCTTTTGATACTGTTTCCTGCAGAAAACTGACTGGATCATCAGGCTCATATAGTAGTTAATGGCTTGATGTCTAGTTGGCAGCTAGTATCAAGTGGAGAGCCCCGGGGGTCAGTCCTGGGGCCAGTTTTGTTTAATATCTTCATCAACAACCTGGAAGATAGCATAGCGTGCACCCTTAGCAAGTTCACCAATGACACCAATTGGTGGGGGGAGGGTAGTACTTATGCTGCATAGTAGGGCTAGAATTCAGAGTAACCAAGGCAAATTGGAGGATTGGGCCAAAAAAATCTCATGAGGTTCAGTAAGGACAAGTGCAAAGTCCTGCACTTAGGACAGAAGAATCCCGTGCACCAGTACACCCCCAGGACTAACTGGCTAAGCAGGAGCTCTGCAGAAAATTACCTGTGGGTTACACTGGACAATAAGATGGATGTGAGTCAGCAGAGTGCCCTTGTTGCCAAGAAGGCTAACAGTATACTGGGTAGGGCTGTGCGAACAGCACCATTTCATGTCGACGGTTCAACGGGACATGTTTCATTTCACTTCATTTTGTTTTGTTTTGAAACTACTATTCCATTTCGTTTCATCAAAATTGTTCTGCTGTTTCGATGTTTCACATGCAAGCTATAATGGGGAAGTACAAAACTGCCTATAACTTTGTCATTTATAGCCTGATTCAGATGAATTTTGAAGGGATAGTAGCCCCTTCTGAGGCCACAAAATCTGCCAAGTTTCAAGGAGATAGGTATAGGGGTTTCTAGGAAACTGCACCTCAAATTGTTCAGAGCAAAACTTGTGTCACTTGTAAGTGTGAAGGCACAGAGAAAGCTTAGTTCAAATAATGCTGCCTTTTATGCTGTTTTTCCATCCCTCCTCAAAGCACTGCAATTGGAAGGGACGTCACAGAAGGATCACAGTCACTGGCCAGCTACACATGTCAATACCAAAGCAGTCCTTCCCCACTCTTCCCCCTCCCTCTCCTTACTTTCTGTTTCCCTGCAGGCAAGTCCAGCTTGAGCTTCGAAACTTTTAAAATGTTTCAATTGCCCTCATTTCGTTTCACGGGTGTTTCAAAGCCCTTTGTTTCATTTTGATTTTACTGTTTCGAGTTCAAAATGAGTCAAAATGAAACAGCTGGTGAAAGGTTGCACAGCCCTAATACTGGCCTGCATTAGTAGGAGTGTTGCCAGCAGATCAAGGGAAGTCATTCTTCTGCTCTATTCAGCAGTGGTGAGGCCACATCTGGAGTAGTGTGTCCAGTTTTGGGTCCCCCACTGTAGAAAGGATGTGGACAAGTTGAAGAGAGTCCAGCAGAGGGCAACAAAAAGGGTTCAGGAGCTGGGGCACATGACTTATGAGGAGAGGCTAAGAGAACTGAGTTTATTTAGTCTTGAGAAGAGAAGAATGAAGGTGATTTGATAGCAGCCTTTAACTACCTGTAGGGTGGTTCCAACGAGGATGGAGCTAGACTGTTCCCAGTGGTAGCAGATGACAGAACAAGGAGCAATGGTCTGAAGTTGCAACAAGGGAGGTTTAGGGTGGATATTAGGAAAAACTCTCTCATTAGTAGAGTGGTGAAGCACTGGAACAGGTTACGTAGAGAAGTGGTCGTCTCTGTCCTCGGAGGTTTTTAAGGACCGGCTCAACAAAGCACTGGCTGAAATGATCTAGTTAGGGGTGGTCCTGCTGTGAGCAAGGGATGGGACTAGATGATGTCCTGAGGTCCCTTCCGACCTTCATTTTCTATGATTCTACAATTTGAGCTTAAGGGAAAAGAGAAGAAAACTGATATCCTTGGTGAATCAAGCTCAGATGGAAGCCCGTAAACACAGAAAACAGTATATTACACAAGTATTGCTAAAATTACTTCACTTAAAATTCAACTGCATATTAGTGGAATCATTTTTTTATTATTATTATTCACTCATCTACCCTTATAATCCTGGCTTTTGTTTCTTGATTACCTTTTTTATTGTTGTTTTTTATTTCTTGCATCTGATTTCACCCAGTTTCTCATGCTCCCTTCCATTCATGTTTTTCTAGTCTGTCCTTTTATTTTTCTTTATTTTTCACTTTATATTTTAACACCACACACCCTTCATCTTAAATCAGTGGATGACTGTGCTATTTCATTTAGTAATCCCTGAAGTGTTGAGGTCATTCCTAATCTGACATCCACTCAAGCCCATCCAGCCTCAGAATTTTTAAACAACACCTCTGCTAAGACATCTAGGCTTAACTGTGGCTTTGTCACAAGCTCTGCAAGAGATGCAGCATATAACTGCATAGACCCAAAAGCAAACCAGGAAGATGATGGAAAAATGTTAAAGAAAAATGTTAAAGGCCCACCTAGATCTAGGTCATCTAGGTCTGGGTAGCTAGATGAGCCAGTGCCCTATAGAGCTAGTACAGTTAAGGCACATCAGTTTGTGTGCCACATAGACAACAAGTGACAGGATTAATATGGTGTCCAGTTATTTGAATGCCAAGGTACCCATTTGCTGCTGAGTTGACCCTGGCAGCCTCCAATGGAAATCCTGAGGAAGATTCAGTCTTATGTCTCTGAATCCATAGTGAGACTGTGGCAGGAAGCCACCTTTGTTTCTCCCCAAAATCTCTGCCCTGTGACAATTTGATTAGGATGGGCCCAGATGGGCCCACCTTTACCCTGTCTCTTTAGGTAACCTGAGCTGGCTACATTCCTGAGGGAGGGGGGAAACCTGCTCCCTCTGCCTAGGTGACTGGTATCTGCTACCTGGGTGAAGGGCAACTACCTGGTGGGCTAGAATCTGCCCAGCAACTAGTGATGTATTTCAAATTGGTTGTCCAACAGCCAACAGGTGCTGGCCTCCATTGGACCAGGTGAACGAGGTCACAGGGGCTATATAAGTTAAGACTGCCCAGGAGGAGGGGGCAGCAGCCATGCAAGGGACTCAGACTTAGAGAGGAGCTTTACCATCTGAAACTGGCTCTCTCCCCCATAACTCATGAGCTAGGAACTGCCTGCCTCCAGAGGGACTCTCCAACAGCCTTGGGATGATGCTTGTGAGTAAGCTACTCGAGATCTGGTTAGCTATATAGCTGGCAGTAACTCAGATGTGTGATCAAAAGACTACCTCAGCCAGACTGTTTTGCTCTATGGGATTTCCATGATATTGCTCTATCCTGTACCCTATTTTCACCCTACCCCCTGTAATCAATAAAGTTCTCCTTTGTGACTGGTGTAGGAGACTTCTTGAGGGGTGGGTCTAAAATATGACTAAGAGGCCCCTTAGGTCTGTGGACTAAGGGAGACTTTCCTTTTTGGCCCTTGATTTGGGCAAGTGCCCCAAGTGCCTGTACTGGGTCGAGTACCCATAGGACTATTAGGCCTGTGTTTCCCCAAGGACAAAGGGCCGAGACAGTCCCTTCTTGGGGTGGTGACAGCTTACGTTACCTCCAGACTCTGTGGTGGGGCTCAAGAGCGGGTCTGCCAGGGCTTAAGCACCCCTGGAGAGACGCATGGAGTCCAGAAGGTGGTCGGGCGCAGTGAGGTGGGAGGCTCAACACAGGAGCACCCCCTACTGGCCCACCACACGTGGTGGTAGAGGTGGGGTCTGAATACCCTGCTGTATTAGAGGCATAATTTGGGAAAAAGAATAGAGTCACTGAAATCCCTTGAGCAAACAATTATCAATTCGGCACCGGGTTAACTGGATAGTGTAGATAGCCAGGATAGCAGACGAGTATGTCCAAATGACCGTGTCCGAACTAAAAGAACTGGCGAAAGGGAGAGACCTTCAAGTGAAGAAAAGGCTAAAGAAGGAAGAGCTGATTACACTCATGTGCAACAATGACTCAGCCACAGAGCCACCTTCTCGCACGTCAACTCCTGAGTCCTCCCCAGTATCACATTCCCGCATGCCAAGTCCGCAGCCCTCCGAGGGATCACCCCCTATGGAGAAGCGCTGGAGGTCCCAGATGCAGCTAGAAGCCAAGGAGTGGGAGCGGGAGAGCAAGCTCAAGCATGAGCTAGAGTTGAAAAAGCTGGAGGCACAGCAGGAGGAGAAAAGGATGGAGCTGGAGGCGAAAAAGATGGAGCTGGAAGCACAAAGGATGGAGATGGAGTCCTGGCGTGAAGAGGCCAAGTGCCGAGAGAGAGAGGGAACACCAGCCCCAAGAGGCAGAGGCCAGGTGCAAGCGCGAACTATAGCTACTCCATCTGCAGCCCAACGGGGGAGATAGGAGCCCTCTGTGAGTGCCCGGGGGACACCCCAAACTGAATTCCCCAGCCTTCTCTCGCTACCAAGTCGGAGACAATCCTGACGTATTCCTCAGCATCTTCAAAAGGCAAGCCCGAGGGTGGAAGGTGCCCAAGGAAGAGTTCATGATGCACATGGCTGCTCTGGTAGAAGGTGACATGGCTGTGGTCCTGAACAGCCTGCCCTCAGATGCAGCCCATGACCATGATACCTTTAAAAAGGCCATGTCTTCAAGGTTCAAGTTAGGACTGGATTATTTCCGGAAAAAATTCTGGAATATCTGCCCATGACTTGAGAAGACAATGGCTGATTTTGTGGCCCTGGTGTGGGAGGCACTCCTTAAATGGGCAGACAGAGCCAAGGCTGACAATAGAGAGAAGGTGCTCCATCTCATGGTGCTGGACCAATTTTATTATTGCTGTCTGAGGGAGATTAAAACCCTAGTCAAGGACAGGGCCTCCAAAACCATTCAAGAGGCCGCCAAAATTGCAGATCAGCTGTTGCTAAATCATGAGGGGCCAGACAAGAAGCCTCCCTACTTTAGGAAGGGAGGGCCAGGTCCAAAAGGGGAAAAGAGGTCGTCCCAGACCGAGCATAAGGAGGCCCCTGATTTGACCAAACCACCCAATTCGGAAAAGAGGGGGTGCTATAACTGTGGGGAGCTGGGACAGATCAACCCCAACTGCCCAAAGCTAAGCAACAAACCCAAGCCCGTCAGATATGCAACAGCTGTAAACAGTGAGGGGGAAGACCCGAGCCCCTCTGAGGGGTGTGCCTGTTGCTACAGGATTACAAACCCAGAGGAGGTGATGGCCTCCCATAACAATAAATGGGAGAACCCTTATAAGGGAACTGAACATGGAGTCCAGTGTGACATTAATCAATGCCAACCTTGTTTCACCTGCAGATATAATCCCAGGGAGGACCCTTACCATTCAAGGGGTGGGGTCCCTGCCATTTGAGGTACAGGTAACCCGTCCACCCATTGAGTGGAGAGGCTGCGTGATGTGCATAGAACTGGGTGTGCTGGAAGGGGCTCCAGTCCCCATCCTGGTGGGATGGGATATTATTGATCTAGAACTCCTGCACCGGGAGGTGGACCAGGTCCTAGAGCTAGAGCCCTACTGTATTAATGTGGTGACTCGTCAACAGAGCAGAAAGACTAGAGGGGGAGGGTTAGAAACTCCCCAAGAGACAGCCACACCATTGGCTGCCATGGGATAGACCCCTGTGGAGGGTGATCGCACACCAGTCCCTGAGGGAACTAGCAAGCCCGAGGGTGGGTTAAGTGACAATCCCAGGGGGATGTCTCATCCGTCAGTGGCAGAGGGGGGTGAGACTCTCAGGGAGGAGTTCAAGGAAGCCCCTGAGGGTGAAGGTGCACTCCGTGCAGAAGCACCCGAACTCCCTGCTGATTGCTTAGCCGGGCAAGGGGAGTTCAAGCAGGAGGTTCTAGAGGACCCCAGCTTCAAGAAACTCCAGCAGATGGCTCAGGAGCAAGAGACCGAGTTCACCCCAGAGAAGAGGGAACAGGTGGTCTGGGATAAAGGACTTCTCTATTGGTTGTGGGTACCAAAGAACCATGCCGAGACCTGAGAACCCCATCACCAGATCATAGTACCTCATAAATACAGACAACAATTGCTTTCCATGGCTCACGATTTACTGTGTGCTGGACACATGGGCAGGGAATGGACACAACGGCGGCTGCAGGAGAACTTTTATTGGCCCAGAATTGCCCAGAATGTGATGGACTACTGCCGATCTTGCAAGACATGCCAGCGGATGGGCAAAAGGAGACAAGAGAAAGCCTCCCCTATAGCCCCTCCCTATCATTGATCAACCCTTCCAAAGAGTGGGAATAGATATTGTGGGCCCTCTGAGGCATAAAACCTGTAGAGGGAAGAAATACATCCTGACTCTAGTGGATTTCGCAACTCGGTACCTGGAGACAGTTGCCTTGACCTCCACCAAGGCACCTGTAGTTGCTGATGCCCTAACCAAGATCTTCTTTCAGCTAGGTTTTCCCTCTGAGATCCTGACTGACCAGGGTGGAAACTTCCTGGCAGAGGCGATGAAGTGCCTGTGGGAGTGCTGTGGAGTGAAACACCCTAACACCACAGCCTACCACCCTCAGACAAATGCACTAGTAGAGAGGTTCAATGGGACCTTGAAAGGGATGCTAAATGCCTATGTGGACTCTAACCCCAATGACTGGGATGAGAAACTTCCACGTTTGCTCTTTGCCTACCAGGAAGTGCCCCAGGAGTCCACTGGGTTCTCACCATTCAAGTTAATGTTTGGGAGGCAAGTTTCAGGTCCTCTCGATTTGGTGAGAGAGCAGTGGGAAGAGACCTTCCACAAAGACCTCCGTGGTGGAGTATGTGCTTAACTTTCGTCAGAAACTGACTGACATGACGGAAGTGGCACGAGACTCCCTGGGACAGGCCCAGTATGATGAAAAGGCCCGCTTATGTACCTTTGAATGAGGTGATAAGGTTATGGTTTTCCTGCCACTAAAGACAGACAAGCTGCAAGCTGCTTGGGAAGGTCCTCATGTTATCCTGGACAAGCTGGATGATGTGACCTATATAGTGGTGAGGAATGGGAAAAAACCTAAGATAGTTCATGAGAACATGGTTAAACCATACTTTGATAGAGGTGATGCAGTATTCTGGATTTCCTCAGTAGAAGGATCACCTGGGGACCCAGAGGAGCCATGTATGGTGACTGGGATGGAGAGGCAGGAATAGAGGAACTCCGCCTGCCGGACCATCTGCCCCCTCAGGACAAGGACAAGCTGCTCACAGCATTCAAAGACTTTGGGACAGTGTTCTCCAACAAACCAGGTAAAACAGACCTGGCAGTACACTCTATAGACATGAGCAGCCATCGCCCTATACACTCCAGACCATACCCAGTTAATGAGAAAGCAAGAAATAATGCAAGAGATCACAGAGAGGGAAGGGTTAGGGGTAATCCGGCCTTCAGTGAATCCCTGGGCCAGCCCGGTGGTACTCGTCCAGAAGCAGGATAGGTCCATCCAGTTCTGTGTACTACCAGAAGCTGAACGCTATTACCACCCCTGATGCATTCCCTATGCCCAAGATGGACACTTTGCTTGATTGCCTGGGCCCAGCCAAGGTTATCTTTACTCTCAATCTGTCCAGAGGATTCTGGCAAATGGCACTGGATCTGGATGCCATAGCCACATCCGCCTTTACCACACCTGTGGGACTATATGAGTTTACGGTTTTACCTTTCGGTATGCGCAACTCTGCTGCATCTTTTCAAAGACTGATTAATAACCTGCTACAAGGATGTGAGCAGTTTGTCATGGCTTACACTGATGACATCACCATCTTCAGTCAAGACTTTGAATCGCACCTGATTCATCTGTCCACCGTGTTAAGCAAGATCAAGCATGCTGGTCTTACGGTGAAAGCCAAAAAGTGCCAGTGGGCACTATCTGAAGTGGTATATTTGGGACATTGTGTGGGTGGAGGTCATATTGCTCCCTTGTGGGACAAAATCGAGGCCATTAAAGACTGGCCTCCTCCACAAACCAAGAAGCAAGTCAGAGCCTTCCCTGGCATCAGGCACAGCTACAGCTCAGAGCTCCATCAGCTGATCTGGGCTCCTAGCCACATGGGCATGCACTTCCAAAGCTGGGAGCCAAGATCAACTGATGAGGCTCCTAGGTGTGAGAGCACATGGTGTTCTCCCATGGCTGGGAGTCCCCTCAGCTGATGGGGGTCCCAGCCATAGGGTCACACCTGACCATATGTTCAAGTAATGGCATGATAGGAACCAGCCGCAAAGTTGTTACCCTTTTTTGTGGAATAACTTTGTGGCTTATTCTTCCATATGTCACACCATTAATTGATTGAACATGTGGCCAGGTCACAACTTAAGAGATAATTAATTGGTTAATCACATCTTAAGTGTAACATCTGGCAGGGGCCCTAGCCAGAGATTTTTTTTTTTATTTTGCAGAGCTCTAGGCACAACAAAGTGTTGTCCTCAGCAGTGCATGTCAAGCTAAGAATTGGAAACCAGATATCATTGGTACATACAGACAGGGTGCAGGTTATCCATCAACTAGATGATATTTTGATAAAATGTCTATGGCAAAAGTTCCACAAGGTGATGTCTCTTGCAGGGTAGTATGGCCCATATTTTTATAAAAGGTCTTCCCCCACAATTAGCCCATATTCTCAAAAGAGTTCAGCTCCCAGTTAGGAATCAAGTTTAGTGGCTGAGTTTTTGCAACACCAGTCAGCTCTGTCTTCCTTCAAAGAATTGGCTATAACTGTCACAATGAGAACTGGATCTAAAATCTGACCCTACACTCTCACTGCAGTTCCTCTTCATTGCTCCTAGAAGATCTGTCATTTCATTTTTTTTCAGTTAGCCCTCCATTGTTTCAAGCATTGTAAACCTTGAAAAGTGGCCTAAGAACTTCTAAATCCATTGGCAAAACATTCCACCCCTGGATGGATGGGAAAGACCAAGTGAAAGAACATTACAATTTGGGGGGGAGCAAGGAATGGGCATTTTACTGAAAATAATAAATAAGCAGGTACAAAAAAAGAAGAAGATGGTGTGTAGCCACTATATAAATACTATTCTGAAAAAACACTAGGAGGATGCCACTACTGCTTGACCCAGACTGGAACCAGAGCAGAAAATTAAATGCAAGGAAGAAGAGCACTCCAGGGACCACATCACACACTAGAATTAGGATTTATTGAAACCACATCTCAAAGGGTGAAAACCCAGGCAATTGTCTAGTCAAAAGAGCTTCTTTTGTTCTGTGAAGTTTATGACTCCTCTATTCAGGACATTTGTTTTCAGTAAATCCGGGATGCAGCACATGCAATTCATGAGCAATCTATTTTCTTGTTTATTATTTGTACTACATCCAACAGCAGGCAAACAGCGGGGGGAAAAAATGTCAGAGAGTTTTATAGACTTCGTAATCTAGAATTGTGTCCCTTAGTCCTAAAGCAGAAATCAGAGGTCACATCTACATGACACACTTTACTGTGCAGTAGACTAATATACTACACAATAAAGTGTCACTGCCTACACGTGAATGGCATTTACTACGCAGTAAATTAGTCTATTGTGCAGTTACCTAGAGATACTAGATTAACTGTGTAGTAGTTACTGCATAGTACTCAAATCTACTCTTGTAGATGCTGACCAGAAGCTAATTTGCTCCCACCCAGCCACACCAACAGGGGGCCACAGGGGATGGGGGAGTTCTCTGTCCCTGGTCCTGGTGCTACTTGGCTTTCAGCTCCCCACAGGACCCAGGAGCTGAGCAGGTCACTCTCTGCCCAGTCCTCATCCCAGCACTGTGCAGCTCCCTGCTCCCCACAGAGTACATGTGTAGACGTGCTCCTGGGGAAGGCTTACTGCGCAGTCAGCCTATATCACGTTAATAGCATTTTTGAGCTCTGGGTGGTGTCACGGGTGGGGCCTAGGAGCGGCCGTGATCTCACTAGCACCCCCTGCCGTGTCAATCAGGCAATCCAGCACCCTCTACTTGCCCACCAGGTCTTTGATGTTATGAGTTCAGTTATGGGAGGCTGCCTACTTGCAACTTTGACACTGCACCGAAGTTATTCCCCGTTCCAGGTGGGGTGCCTCAATGCACCCCTGCCTTACGGGCAATGCGTTCCTCCTACCTCCCCTTTAGCATGCCCCAGGACTCACAGCTCTTTCTGGACGTTATCCAGTCCTTTATCTTCTACACCCTACCTGGCGCCCCGGGCATGTTTCACCACCACCACCCCTCTCCAGCGCCCTTGGGCTCGTCACGCAACCAGCGCCCCTTACTCCAGCCCCACAGGGAGCTGCGTGACCGGAGCCGCGCGAACAGGCTAGGTAAACAGGCGCTCGAGTTAGCGCAGAGTTCGCGCAGGGGAGGGCGTGGGAGGGCACGAGACCCTGCCTGCGAC
>NW_017728909.1:30683673-30693174 GCF_001723895.1 Crocodylus porosus | reverse complement strand
GGATCCTATGACCACAGCTGACTTCCTGCCCTTTGGGCAGGGGGCTGGACTCGATGATCTCCCGAGGTCCCTTCGAGCCCTAATGTCTATGAAATCTATGAAATCCTGATTAGCCCAATCGGGCTCCCTAGGGATGTTCTTCCCACTGGGGTCATTGGCCTAATCCTTTCCTGGCCCCTTTGGGTTCCTGTCAACAATCCAAATCCTATCCCCAGTTGGGACTCAGGTTGCCCGTAGCCATACCTGGCCGCCTGGACCACCGTCTGGTTCTATTGCCTCACTAGGGGTCGGCGGCCTAAGCCTTGCCTGGTCCCTCCAGGTTCCTGTCAACACTACTTATCCACTTAGGCTCAGGCGACCTAAGCCTTACCTGGCCCCTCTGGGTCCTGCAATAATAAATATCCAGATAGGCTCAGGCGGCCGGAGACTTACCTGGCCCCTTCGGTTCTTTGGGGTTCCTGTTATCCTGGAAACCCTCCGGAACATCTTCTAGGCCCACACCCCTCTTGGGGCAACTGTCAATAATCTATGCCCCTCTTGGGGTTGTTTCTTATTACACGTGCCCCGCCTGGGGCCTCTCTTCTACACGTGCCCGCACCCACGGCTTCTCAGCACCTTCTCCGGGCTCTCTATAGCAACTGACTCGCCCTCGTCAGGCTAGTCACCTTTACAGCACCCACCCTAGGCTTTTATCCGCGTAGCTCCCACACCTGGAGCCCAACACGAGTCCCTACAGGCTTCGTCCTGGTGCTACGATCTTTGGGCGGGTTCCTGTACCCTGCTCGGGCCTCTCATTATTGCCCACACAGAGCTACCCGCTGTGCCGCCTTGGCACTGACCAGCTGTGCCGTCCCAGGCACCACTCGTCTGCCCACACAGGGCACCGGGAACCCCCCAAATCACTGGGGAGCTCCCGTGAGGCCTCCTCACTCCCCTACAGCCTCACCCGGTCCTCCAGTATAACCATAACAAAACCATGAGCCAAGCGGCTGCAACACAAACAAGAAGCCTACCGGCTTATAACACAAAGCTTGCACTCACTCGGCTCCTTAGTCATGGTCTCTCATAGGGTTACAGTTGCCTGCATCACTGCAGCTGGTCAGGGTGGTCAAGCTGCGACCATCGACTCAGGCTGCTCAGCTTCCCCGCAGAGCTCCTGCTCCTGCAGCAGCCAGAAGGGAACTGCTTTCTGGGCTCCGGCCTGGGCTGTTTGTAAAGGGCCGGCCCTGCCCCCTTCCGGTCACATAGCCCTCCCGGTTGCTGCAGCAACCGGCACCTGAGCTGCCCTTGGAGATTGGCAGCTCCACTTCTCCACTTTTTAGGAGCAGGGCACCTCAGTGCTCCTGTGACAGGTGGGTCTACACATCAACTCCACCCCTACAGGCAAAAGTCATAATGTATGTGTTTGGCAAGCCACGTAGTACAGCATCTGCTTTTTAATTCTCTATTCATTCTGCACAAACTTCGTATTCCACCTGTGTTTTGCTCATTTCTCTATTTTTAGTTACATATTCAGTTGGAAACAAAATTTGATACCTTTGTAATGTGCATGAACGATGCGTGCCCCAGGAGGCTGCGGGGGCATGGCAACTGGCCACAGGCGGTGGGGGAGGTGGCGGCAGGGGGTTGTGAGTGCTGACCAGTGGTCAGCAACCACCCGCAGATGCCACCAGTGGTGCTAGCAGTAATGGGGGGAGTGATAAGTGGCAACTGCCCGGAGGCACCACCAGCAGCATCAGCGGCAGCCAATCGCAGGAGGTGTATCGCCAATCTCAGTAGGTACATGTGCACCTGCATGCACCCCTATGCATCACCAATGGTAATGCACATACGCAGCCGCTCATCTTAATCCAGGACATGATCCTAAGCTGTTTGGCATACACTATCCCTACCAAACATGTACTATTGACATTCAAGAGTAGGGTCTGGTTTATACCTGCTTGCAATCTTTTGTTGGCTTCTGAACTGGTAGTATGCTCACTAATATTAAAATGTATGGTTTATCATGGGGTCTCATTTCTCTTTACCTCCAAGTATTGCTTTAAAATTATAGCCATTTACAATCTGAATTAAGAAGACAGAATTATTCTAAGAGAAACAGAAAAAATCATTTGCTTAGTTTAAGCTAAAGATGTGCAGCTGGGTTACTCTTTGGATTCTCTCAAATGTTAGAAGAATTATTTCCTTCCCAATTAATTTTCATCCTTCCTCTGTTTTCCATAAACTGAAAGTGACCACAGACAGTTCATATCACAACCTACATTGTAAATATGTGATTATTTTGAGGAAAAACTAAGACAATACAAAAAAAATCTAAATATTTGTGTTGGATGGAGAATCAAATCGTGGTGCGCTCCATATGACCACACCTAAACGTGTATGCAGAAAAAAAGGTCAGGGGTACTTGGAATTTTCATTTAGTACTGTGTGAAAATACATATAAGCTTTTTGCATTTTTAGAAATAGTAATGAATGATTCGTTTACAACAGAGACTGGAAGAAAGTTGCAAATCCTTGAGAAATGTCCTGGGAGAGCTCTATTTTAGTCATATTTTACATCTTAGCAGAATCTCATATCTAGAAAATGGAGTAATCACTGTCTGCATCAGGGGCTGTACTTTGCAACCCAGCCTCCTGCCACAGGCAGCAAGTCTGCCCCTCCTAGAGCAGCCATCTGCCTGCACTTACCCTCACTGGTGATCCCCAACTCCCCTGCAGCAACGGTAAGCACAGACTCAGTATTTATTTATTTAGCATATGCTGTTTTGGCATATTGTTTCAGCCATCTTAAGGTGATGTCATCACCAGTGTGAAGAGCTTGAAGGCTACCAGGTAGCACAGTAAATGGACAAAAGTCAACAATGTGGGATGTGGCTTGAACTTGTCCACAAGGGCATTTGGAAGGTTCTTGCACTACAGCCTGGGTCAGCTCTATAAAGCCCAGGTAGGCTTCTGCCCTTGTTAAATGTAGCTGATCCACTTATAATAAATCAAGGCTAGCTACCCTCCAGTCCCTGTCCACCTGCAAATAGCAATGCTTAGGATATCCACAGAGATGTATAACAGCTTATTTTGAAAGCATTTATTTGGTAGAAATTCAGAGTTAAAATACAGGAACAATATTTTATACAATTAATACCAATCCTAATGTGATGATCTACCAGTTAAGGAACTGGGCCAGAACTCAGGAGGGCTATGATTTATGTGTCATTCTTTCACTAATCTGCTGCAAGCTCTCCAAGGACACAGTACAGCTCTCTTTGGCCTTAATAGATACCTGAGCTTTTTCTACTCTCCCCGATCTCTCCTCACCCCATGTGTTTGAGCCTGAACCACAAGCTATTATACCCTAATAATTTTGACAGATTTTCTATATGCAAATACAGCTTTTATTGCAATGAAACTTGGATATCAACTGTTGTAGTACAAATAAAGAAAAAACAACCCTGGACAGTAAAGAAGTGTTATATGCAACTGAGGAATAACAGAACATCCTAATCAAATGTCAGACTATGTCAACATGCCTTTACATAACTTTCTGAAAACTGCCAAACTCAGATGCCAGTGGCCAGCCAAGGAAAACCAGTTTCAACCAGTTTCAAACATCAGGCAAGCTACTGGAAAAATCTACTGTGGATCGTAGAGAGCTCAAATCTATGGAGGCATCAAACCTGATGGTAATTGCTCTAAAAAGTGAAAGGAGATATTTCAGCTACATGAGTCCCAGACTACTCATGACTATAAATTAGCAGCTTTGTGTGAAACTGCACTTTAAAAGCTCATAATAAGCCTTAACTATTAGCATTATGTGCCAGTAATTATTCAGTTAACTTAAAAGTGGTCAACTGCATTTTAATATAAGCTTCCAGGTAATCTCCTGTGGACAAGCTAAGTGAAGTGCAATACAATGGTCTAGCTCAGAAATAGCCAAGTTTTGCATGACTACTGAAGAAAAGAGTAATAATCTTTGGATCAACCATCACTTTAGAGGCAGTAAAAAAAACACAGCTTCTACTTAAAAATCCATTTTTGCAAACATAGGTAATTTCTTTTGAATGTTGCAGACACCATCTCTGCCCACCTCTTCATCACCATCTGATCTGCAAAGAAACTTCAGAAAAAAGCCTGATGAACACATACAGGTTGTAGCCCAATCCCTACCATGGACACCTCACTGGTTTTGCATGTCAAAATGTATTTTATTCAGGGGATAGCCTTGGAGATGGAGCACCAACTTAGACTCAGACCTGTGTTCTCTTCCTACTCTGTCCCTGGCCTGCTGAGTTACCTTTGACAAGTTGCTTCATCTCTCTGTACCTAGTTTCCTCATCTGTAAAATAGGGATAATGATGCTGACCTGTAAATCTCAAAGACATACTAGTGATAAATAATTGGGTATTAAAATTAATGATATTGACATATAAATGACTGTGCTGTTTGTGTAGAAGATATGTTCCACCAAAACCAGAAGAGAAACTACTAGACATAGGTTGCTCTGATTGCTTCATAGTGAGCACATCAACACGTTCATTAATGCACCCTACTTACTGCAGATTAAGTTTAGTACTTGGTTAACTGCACAGTAGCACCAGTGCACACTTTTTTTGTGATGCTTACTGCATGGCAGTGAATTAGCACAGTTTTTGACCAGCTATTAGGCTGTTATTAGGCTACTAAGCAACAAACGTTTCATGTAGACGCACCCACTAAGACATACTTCAGCAATGTATCAACATATTGAAGCCATGTGGGGAATTTGATAGAGAGGTAAATAAAAGTGATGTTTTTAACCAAACTGTAATAACTGTGTCCTGACAAGCCCTTTCTGTTACTGTTGTCTCCATATGGGGTGAACTAGAAAAGAAGAAACAGGAATTAACTTGTATTTAGGACTCTGACTATCTTTTAGCATAAATAAATCCTTCTATAGTCTCAGTCAAGACAACTAAAGATATTCATTGTACACTTCTTAATTTTAGCAAAACTGAAAATGGGGGATGTATAATAATGCAATAGAACCCCCTTCAGTTTATATCAGTAACATATATATTATAAAAAGTATGCTAAGACAGATATGCTAAAGGTGAGGAAAGAGACTGACCATCTTTAATTTTGGAAGAACTTGACTGCAAGTGCAAATGCCAAATGCAGTATGCACATGTCAGAGTAAATCCAACCTTCCTAAGCCTCAATTAGTTATCTTTATTATGTATGTGGCTTCTCAAAAGAAAAAATGCTGCAGGAGTTCTGTATTTGGAAAACAAAGAAACACTTTGTAAAGGCTCACAGAGTTGAAATAAGTCCCCTAGCTGTACAGCAGATGCAGGCAGAGATAAATAACTACCTATCTTAGGTGCTTAAAATCAGAACAAACAGGACACTAACATGAAGCAGGAGCTATGGCACTCTGCATGTGCGCAAACACACACATAGATACTGACATTTTGCACCCATTACTATTCCTTTGATAACATAATCTAGTTAAAATGGAAATGTATTAAGAAAGTCAAACAATTAATTGATCCAAAAAAGGTTGTTTTATGTTCTGTGTAAATCAAAGCTAAAAATTCATTTGAGGGACACTGGCGTATTATAGACTAAACATAGTTTGGCATGAGCCTAGGGTTTGGTGTGGGTGTTAAAGTTGTCCTGCACTACACATGGTCAGTAATCCTCAGCAGAAATGTTAACTCAATTTGTCAGTATTATCTTTATGTCAACAGTAATGCTTAAATATTTACAATAGGCATAGTACTCTGAGGGTTAGTAACGCAAGATAAATTGGAAAAATGCTAACAAAATGGATGGTACTAATACAAGCCCTTGGCACTTTGTACTATTCAATTTTATATACAAGAGGGTTTGCCTGAAAGTTGGGTTTTATTATACTATACGGTTTATTTGTGGTCCCAAGATTTTTTGCTAAAATATAGCAGAATTTCATATTATCATCAGAACAACCAAAAAGGCACTGATTTAATTATATGAACTGGATTCACATGAGAAAGGCATAGGTTAGATATGCTGGACTAAATCACCTCCTGCCATAAGTGTATGCAAATATTATGTAAATCATTGGGGACTCTACCTGCAGACAACCTGCTTAAAGTTGGCCTTATGACTTCGAAGGGTTCTAAAACACACCCTGTGTTCCTTTTCTATAAGCTGTATAAAAACTATCCCCCAATGAGTCATGAGTCACATAATAGAATGGCAAATTTCAGAATTAGCCAAGAGAGGCAAATTAAAAAAAAGCTATAAACAAGGGAGATGATTGCACATGAAAAATAGGTAGCTATTCACTATGGCGAAGAGACAGTTCCTTCCTTATCTGTTTTCACCTTTTTCTATCTGTATCCATACAGGTTCTTCTAAAGCAACTATTGCTATGGTATCAGGGTCCTTTCTCTTTTCTCCCTACTGTCCATGATCTTTCCTCATTCTTGATGTGGACCTCAACTTCTCTAAGTTTTCCCTTCACCACTGCTATATCACTGTGCTTGTGCTCACAGCTTCAACACCAGTTCTTCTGGATTCCCCATCAAAGCATCCATCTCCTCTCACCTTTGCTATTGCAAAACCCTTCCCAGCGCTCTCCCAAAGTCCTAGATCTCCAGATTGCAGCATATGTAGATTGTCACCGTATCAAAACAGGCAATGACAAAGAAATATGTAATTCCACCTCCCATTTTTCACACAGTTCCAGTAACTCCTCCAATTAATACAGACCCTTCAAGCTTTTAGGGACTTGTTCTGTACTAATCATGAGCATTTCCAGTATTCATTTCTCCCCATGTTCTGCTTCCTCATTTCCTAGCACTGTATTCTTATCTCTCAATCTGTATAGTCCTGCCACCAATCACACAACTACCTGCTACCCCTATTTTGCTTACTTGGCTTTTATCCCCTATTTTCCTTTCTCTCTATATC
The DNA here is from genome assembly GCF_001723895.1 of Crocodylus porosus. Lineage (NCBI taxonomy): Eukaryota > Metazoa > Chordata > Crocodylia > Crocodylidae > Crocodylus > Crocodylus porosus. The sequence goes on along the minus strand of NW_017728909.1, from coordinate 30,686,244 downwards.
ATTATTTACTCTTCCTTTCAACTCTATCAAACTTTCTTGGGTGAGTTCTTGTGGCATAAAGGATACTATATCTACAGTTGTATTGTTCTTGAAGTCTAGAATGAGATAGTATATGACCCATACTAATAAAACACCATGGCACACAAAGTAAATCTTAACCATGACACCAGAAGGTGGCACTTGCTACATAGATCATATCATGCTGTGGTAGTTTATGGGCTCTACATCTCATGTTTGTTATTGCTATAGTTCATCTCCATATTACAGTCCTCATTCTCACTTCCAGTGAAGAAACCTAGTCAACAGAATTGCCAGGGAGTCTAAGCAGCAATTAGCCACTATGCCACTATAACACAAAGCCACTATGATTTCAAAACACAGCATGGCCAGTGCAAAAGACACACTTCATTTAATGGACTCTCCAGAAAGTTTAAGGTGACTTGTAATTTAAAAAATTGCAACCAAGCTTATTCATTTGTAGTAACAGACATGTAAAATATTGCCTCCCATGCATTTGTGCCTGCTCAGACAATTATAGCTGCTCTCACATCCTCTGCTATTGCTCATTAGAGGAATACAGCAGGAATAAAAACACTCAAAACAGGAATTCCCCACTATGAGCATGTGTAGTTAAAATAATTTTGGGACCTTTGAATACTAAAACATTATTCTGAGAGACTGGGCCTTGAAGGAAAGTAATAGAAGAAAAGTAATAGGGGAAAAGATGTTGCAAGGTACCTTTGTTAACCTAAACTACTATGCAGGATTACTTGTAATCGGATTTTAAGACTTCCATCTGTTTTCATGCACATTTCCCTCCATCCCCTCAAATAATTTCTTCACTGCTTAACCATTCAATTTCAACCTAATATATACTGATATACCTAAAGAGTCTCAAACTTTTTCTCACTTCAATCAGATCTATTTAAAAATTGCATACAGTCTACCAATCTGCTACCTATAAACACACACATCACATATGTAGAACATTCACTATCCTTTAATTAGAGAAACCAGCTGGGATTTGAAAATTTCTTTGAAGAAAGCACAGAAGCAATGTTTAGAAAATGTATGAAATCCCATCTTGCCTTTGAGCTGTCAGTCAGGCTTTGAGTCTTTTGCCCCATATTCTATTAGCCATTCTTATTCTGGACCTGTGATATCCGATTCCCGTTTCTGTAATTTCCATCTTTTGTTCACAAGTCTATTCTCTTTACAATAACACCATTCAGATAAGGCATGTCTTTGAGTTGTCAGCTACTATTTTTTTTCTTGTAAAGATACCATTAGTGCCTCAGGACTCTGTGATAGAAATGTACAAAGCAAGGGCCCTTTGCTGAAATATTGCAGCTCACTTTTCAATGCTGCTTCAGAGAGCATTAATGGGGAGTTTTTATAGTTTACCTTGCAGATGATGGAAACTTCTCTTTGTTAAACAAAAGAATGAATGGAGCAAGGCACATTTCTTGTGGGTGATGGTGTCCTGGCACTGTAGGAAAAATGAAGGGGGATTATACACAGATAAGGCAACCTGCAAATATAATTCATGCATATTATGACATATTGCCCACATAAGCCTCATTTGGCTCAAAATAGTCTGTTTGAAAAGTTTATAAAATATCAGAGCATAATAGAAAGATACTTTCATATCTCCTCAAGGCAGGAGCTGTCTTTTTATTCTGTGTTCTTATCTGTGTGTTAAATATATCGGCCAGATCCAGATGTGCTGGCACGTGCAGATTGTAGCACTGAGGACCTCTTTGCAGTACCACAAACCGCATACCTGGTACATTAAAAATGTGCCCTGCACTGCAAATTTGCAGCACAGGGGCAAAATCTGTTACTGCTACCTTTCTGGCACTGCAAACGTATGTCCCTGCATGTGGAGAAACACCCACTGGATGCATCTACACATGTTTTACTGCAGAGGAGACTAGTTAGTTCCACAGTAAAGCATCACTGTCTACATGTGCACTGGTATTAGGGCACAGTAAATTAATTAACTCTGCCATAAGATAATACTGTCAGAGACAGTACTATCTTACAACGGAGTAATTAAGTGTGATGAAATGCATGTGTAGACAGTGACAGGGGCTGGCTGGGACACAAGGGTGCTAAAGTGTGGGGATTGTCTTCATAGTTTCATAGTTTGTAGGGTCGGAAGGGACTGAGCAGATCATCAAGTCCAACCCCCTGCCATGGCAGGAAAGAGTACTGAGGTCAAATGACCCCAGCAAGGTATACATCCAGCCTCCTCTTAAAGACCCCCAGGGCAGGAGCCAGCCCCACTTCGCTTGGAAGTTGGTTCCAGATCCTAGACACCCTGACTGTGAAGTAGCACCTCCTGATATCTAGCCTAAATCTACCCTCTGCCAGCTTGTGACTGGTATTTCTAATCACCCCTGGTAGCGCTCGGAGGAACAGGGACTCCCCCCATGCCTGCTGGTACCCTCCGACTAGTTGTAACAGGCCACTAGATCCCCCTTCAGCCTTCTCTTGTGGAGGCTGAACAGGTTCAGGTCCCATAGCCTCTCCTCGTAGCGCCTCCTGATGTCTAGTCTGAATCTCCTC
>NW_017728909.1:30682583-30683573 GCF_001723895.1 Crocodylus porosus | reverse complement strand
AGGTGTTCATCCAGCCTCCTTTTAAAGACCCCCAGGCAACAGCCTGCACCACTTCTCTTGGAAGTTGGCTCCAGATCCTAGCCACCCTGACAGTGAAGCAGCACCTCCTGATATCTAGTTTGAATCTATCCTCTGACAGCTTGTGACCGTTATTTCTATACACTCCTGGTAGTGCTCAGGAGAACAGGGACTCCCCTAATGCCTGCTGGTCTCCTCTGACCAGTTTGTAACAGGCCACTAGATCCCCCTTCAGCCTTCTCTTGTGGAGGCTGAACAGGTTCAGGTCCCATAGCCTCTCCTCGTAGGGCCTGCCCTGCTGCCCCCGATCATGAGAATGGCCCTCCTCTGGACCCTCTCCATGTTGTCCACATCTTTCTTGAAGTAAGGTGCCCAGAACTGGACGCAGTACTCCAGCTGCAGCCTGACCAGTGTTGCATAGAAGGGGAGGATCACCTCCTTTAACCTGCTTGAGATACATCTGTGGATGCATGACAAGGTGCGGTTTGCCTTCCTTACTGCATCCCCACACTGCCAGCCCATGTTTATCTTGGAGTCTATAATGACTCCAAGATCCTTTTCTGCCTCCGCACTGAAGAGAAGGGAGTTCCCCAGCCTGTAGGTATGGTGCTGGTTCTTCCTCCCCAGGTGCATCACCTTGTACTTGTCGGTGTTCAATCCCATCCTATTCTCATCCACCCACCCCTGTAACCTGTCTAGGTCTCATTGTAGTCTATTCCTCCCTTCTAATGTGCCCACATCCCTCCACATCTTGGTGTTATCAGCAAATTTGAACAGGGTGCTATTTACCCCGTCGTCCAAGTCACTGATGAAGACATTGAACAGTGCAGGCCTGAGGACCGAACCCTGCCGAACCCCACTGCCCACATCCCTACAGGCCAAAAATGACCCATCCACCACCACTCTCTGGGTGCGGCCCTCCAACCATTTGACTGTGTGGGTGTTGACACCACAGTCCCCCAGTTTCTTAAT
>NW_017728909.1:30648476-30681387 GCF_001723895.1 Crocodylus porosus | reverse complement strand
CCCCCTATGTATTTAAAAAAGGTCTTCTTGTTGTCCTTAATCCGGGAAGCTAGTCCCAGTTCCATCTCCGCCTTGGCCTTCCTGACTGCATCCCTGTATCCCCGAGCAACCGCAGTATAATCCTCCCTGGTGATGGCCCCTCCCTTCCACTGGGTGTATGCCTCCCTTTTAGCTAGGAGACATTCCTGGATGCTTTTGATGAGCCATGGGGGCTTTTGCACCCTCCTGCCCCCTTTGATCCATGTTGGCCCTTTGGGCTTGGAGGATCGTCTCCTTAAGAAGCAACCACTCTTCTTGGACACCTGGCTCCCCTCCCCTCTGGGACCTCAGTGCTTCCCCGACTATTCTCCTTAACTCATTGAAGTCTGCTGTCCTGAAATCTAGGGCTGCTGCCTTGCTGCAGGCCTTTGCCACCTTGTGCTGGGTGGTGAATTCCAGCAGGCAATGATCACTGTCGCCCGGGTGGTCGAGCACCCGCAGCCCCCTCACCAGGTCGTCACCCGTGGCCAGCACCAGGTCCAACAACGCATCTCCCCTGGCGGGGCTGTGCACCTCCTGCATTCTGGCTAGGAACCTACGTGAGCAGTCAGACCTGGCTGACTGCTCCTCCCAGCAGATGTCTGGAAAGCTCAGGTTCCCCATGATGAACACGTCCTTTGACCTAACTACCTCCATGAGCTGACTTAACAATTCCTGGTATAGCTCTTGCCCTTGGTTGGGTGGTCTGTAGTAGACCCCCACTATTAAATCTCTTTCCCCCCCGACTGCCTTGTATTCTAACCCAGAGCACTTCCGTGTGCCCCTCCACTGACTCTGTGCTACCTAGTGAGGGTGCGTATTCCTCCTTAATGTAGAGCTACACACCCCTGCTTTTCCTCCCTGTCCTGTCCCTCCTTTACAGCCCATGGTCCTTGATATTCACCACCCAGTCATGCTTTGGGTCCTACCATGTTTCAGTGAGCCCCACTATGTCTGGGTTGGTGTCAGCTAGCAGGAGGGTAAGTTCCTCTTGCTTGTTTCCCATACTATGAGCGTTTGTGTAGAGGCATTTGAGGCCTCCTGTGGATGTGTGCACTGGCTCCCTACTTCCAGCATTTCCCTGGCCCTGGTGTATGTTCCGCTCATCAGTTTAGGGTGGGCTGCACTTGTGGGTGTTGTTTGGTTTGGCAGTCCAAGCCTTCCTTCGCTCTCGTCTTCCCCTTCCCCCAATGAGCCTAATTTAAAGCCCGCCAGAGGAGATCTGCCAACCTAGAAGAAAATACACATTTACCTTTAGGGGAAAGGTGGAGCCCATCCCATCTGAGCATGTCTCTTGTCGTGACGTGTGGGTCATTGTTGAAGAAACCAAAGCCCGCCTCAAGACACTATTCCCAAAGCTGCCAGTTGGTCTCCACAATGCACGTTGCATGCCATCTTCCACATCTGCTCACTGGTAGGATAGAATAGAAAACCACCTGTGTGCCTATCTCCTTCAGCATGCCCCCCGGAGTGTGGTAGTCCACCATCAGGCGATCAGGGCTTCTCCTGGCCACATCATTAATACCCACATGGATTAGGACCATGGGGTAGTAATCAGTGGGCTGGATCATGGCCTGAATCATCCCCTTCATGTCCTGAATCTTTGCTCCCGGTAGGCAGTAGACCTCATGTGTCGAGGGGTCCTGGCGACAGATGGGGCCCTCTGTACCTCTCAAGATGGAGTCGCCTATGCCGATCACTTGATGCTTTTTTCTCCTGGACTGTTTAGCTCCTTCAGCCTGTTTGGATTGTGGAGAGCATGGAGTTGCCTCCTCTCTGGTTGCCCCCTCTCCTTCCTTCTCCTCCAGAGTTTCCAGGGCCTCGTACCTGTTCTCCAGCTGGAGTGGAGGAACTGGTACTGCTGTGTTATGAGCAGCCCTTTTTCTGGATGTGACCGTCTGCCACTCTGCAGTGGAGCGCTTTTCCCAAGGTGCTTCTCCTTTGGGTGTGTGACCCTGCAGGGAAAGGAAATAGCTGTCAATTTCTTCCTCCACCTCCCTGATTCCCCTCAGCCTGCTAACCTCCTCCTGGAGCTCCCTCACCTGTGCCTCCAGGGCCCTAAGGCAGGCACCTGCAGGACAGGTGTGGGGGTCCCCAATCCCTGCCCCCCTGGGCCTTGCTGGGCAACTCCTGTAAGCTAGGTGGGTGGGGGGACACCAGTCCCCCATGGGATCTGTCTGGGTGGAGGCCTCAGACAAGCCCCAAGAAGGCTGCACCCACCAGGCAGGGGCCCTGGCAGCACTCCGTGTCATTACCATCTTAGGAGTTGCTGCTTGTTTCTGGCTTAGTGCGGTGCCTTCGCCCTGAGCTAGCAGGAGTCTCTCTCCTGGCCCTTCCTGCTTGCCTGCCGGCATAAATGCTAGCACAAACACCAGCACGCTCTTACAGAGCATGCCTGTTTGCGCGGTGCAGCTTGGGAGTGCAGCTCCCTACTGGCTCAGTTAAGAGGGATCCGGGGGGCTTCCTCTCCAGATCCAGCTCAGATGCGTCCGGTCCCTCTGCCCCACTTACCTTAGGGGGATCAGCTGCTGCTGCTGCTGCCGCCGCTGCTGGCTCCGCTGCTGGCTCCGCTGCTGCTGCATCTGCCTCCACCTCAGGTCAGGTAAGGAGGTACACGTGCGTGCAGGACACACGTGTGCCTGGATCCGTTCTCTTCTCCCTGCTCCTGGCTCCCAAGTGTCTTGTGCACAGCAGCATATTTTAGCACACTCATGTCCCAGCCAGCCCCTCTGCCACCTGACACCACCATCCCAAGCCTGCTGCTGTCCCAGGTGCCTGTGTAGACACTGTGCCTGGGAGTAGCTGACTGGTGCAAACTGCTCTGGAGTTTATCACATTGCATTAATTGCACATGTAGATGCACCCATTGTTTAGTAGATGAGCTGGAGACTCTCAGTTTAACAGACTAATTCCTGCACGTTAGCATGACTTTCACCCACTGAATGTAAATACTAATATTGTGGGGTTCTGTGATAGAAATAAATGAAACATGGCACAGTATGACTGTGGCCATGCTGGATTAAATGGGACTTGACCTTGTCAAATCTTAGAATCTAAGCAGTCCTGGACCTAGTTAGCTTTAGAATGAGAGACAGCCTTCGAATCCAAGGTGCTATAGATACAAGCCAAAGCAAATGAACGGCTTGTAAGTTTTTATTGAACTCCATTGTTACTGAGCTGATACAAGGAGGTACAATATAGCTCCCAGTCCTTGTCCTGCTCAAAAAACACAAAGCAAGTGAGGGACATTTCATCTGCTTCAGCATTATTTTTCTCATCTGTAAAACCAACACTATTTGCGTAAACTCAAAGGAACGTCTGAGGCTGGATTCATGCGTTTAGTGATTCCTGATTAAAGTGTTATTTATGTCCAGCACTGTATTCAAAGTATAGATACGTTTATACAACAGTAACACAATTCTAGTTGTCATTAATGGCCCGAGTATAACATTAGTAATTGGTATAGTCTGTCTTTTCAGGATTTTGCGAAGATCTTTTTTTTTGGTTTAAAGCAATCTTTACAACATTCTATTGGCCATAAAACACAGATATTCCACAAAGAACTCAGCAACTGTTTAAAACTTAAACTGTTATATAGGGAAAGAAGTGAACAAATAATGCCATCTCCATCTGTAACTTTATGAGGAATCCATATAAAATGACATTGTTTTTAAGTATATTTTTGAAGTGTAACCCTAGAGTAATATTATCACAGTACTTATTTAACAAGTCTATTTCTGTATTGTTCCATCCTGTCTTCTTACAAAGAAATAAATAAGGAGGGCAGCAACTACTTCTAGAAGTACTAGTTTTATAACATTTTCCAGAGGCACCAAGAGTTTGTTTACAAAAAGAATATTTTTTCCCCTCAGACAGTGGTTCATTTGTTACAATAACAAAATCCCAAACACAAGTATTTGTACTTATGCACTACGTTTGGAATTCAGGCCAATTTATTGTGCATCTCTTAAGTCCCTAGTTGTGCCTGTAGTTAGGAGTTCATCCTCTACACAATTGAAAACCATACACAAATAACTGCAAATTTACATGTGTTGGTCCCAGATCAGTAAATGACTTACCTGTGTGCTTAAGTCCAATTGAATCCAATCGCAGCTAAGAATCTACTTAGTGAAGCATCTACCTAGGTGGTTTGCTAAACTGAAGCTATGGTCAGACTCATTTCTGTTTGCACAACTGGAAGCCCACTTAAAATTAAATGGTCTCTAAGAACATATTCGTTGATGATTAGTACAAATGAAGCCACAATAGAAGGGTGAGGAGTTATTCCTACTGGCTGTATCAAGTCCTTCCTCCTGAACTTCTTTAGCACTATGGATCTCTCTGGTATCTCTACCAAGATAGAAAGCAGAGGAAGTATATTTGCTAGTCATGGCACCAACAACAGCAGTTGTTGGCTGCAGCTTTAGTTTTATCTAAGGATATGTCACATAGTGAGGCTGTTATGTGATCTGTCTTTGCTGCTTTCTGCTCCTAAAACCTTTCTCCATTGTCTCAACTGCTACACATTTTTAACATTCTTGAATTAGGTGCTATATGACTCCCTCATGAAATTGCTACGTAGGCTATTTTTATAATTACAGAAGTGGGAAAGAGGGCTTTCTTTGCCTCGCATACGTTCTGCCTGTAAGAAGGTGAGACTGGTTCTACTGTACTGAGTCACCCAGAACAGTAGGCAGCTAATTTCTGAACTGTAACACTACGACTTCAGCAATGACAGGGCTGGGAAATTTGAGGTTATACATACATGTAGAATCTCTTGCTTACTCTTTCAAATCATTATTTTATTTGTTCCTTATGCGCTAAGATCACTATATAAAAAGGTTCTATGTTTCTCTTCATTAGTCTTGTATAGTACATTATAGAAGTCAGGGCAGAGTGACACTTTATAGATTAAGTTAGAAAGGCAAAAGCTCTTGTATGCAACAGCTGCTTTGTCCGATACTATGACTGGGCCTGCAGGAAGGAGGGGTTCTAACCAGAAAGCAGTTAGGTGCCGCTCTGCCCTGCCTTCTGCCTGACTACAGACTAACACAGCTGACTACCTCCCACTGTTCAGTAGAGCACAACTCAGCTTTTTGCTAAAATATCACTTTGATCAAGTTCCAGCATTCCAAAGTCTCCCTTAAATCATTAGTTTTATATTAAGCAGAAACACAAAAAGACTGTTAAAATAAAATCTCTAATAGTAAGGACTTGGAAAAACACATTTTTAAATACCAGTCTTTAGGCAGAAGCCACGGCATATTAAACACGCACCTGTTACTCATGCAATGCCTGTATTTGCATATGCAGACAAACAGTTTCACCCAGACCTGTTGTAGGGTTTGCAAGAAAAAGGGTCAGATTGCAAACTCAAGATTCCAGTTTTCCACAAGGTACAAGCCAGCTACAGGTGCAAATTAAGATTTTATACCCCTTCCCTTCCCTCCACCCCTGACATGTACAGATTTTGTGGACTCAGCTTTGGTTCCAGTGCTGAGGCTAAGCAGAATAGGACACACTAATAGATTTTTTTTAGTCTCAGGCAGAGAATTCACAAAGGGCTCTCCCAGTTTTATTCTTATAGTGATCACATTGTCAGCGTGAGATAAGTAATTTGGATTAACCTGTTCCAAATGTTAAGTGACTGGGTTATAATCAAGTAAAAACTTTGACTAGTTTCATAGATTTCGTAGACATTTGGGCTGGAAGGGACCCCAGAAGATCATCGAGTCCAGCCCCCTGCACCAGGTGCAGGAAGTCAGCAGGGATCATAGGATCCCAGCAAGATAAACATCCAAAGGCATTCAAAGTGGATGCTTGAACTGCCTCCGGCGGCAGTCTATTCCAAACCTTGGAGGCTCGGACAGTGTAGAAGTTCTTTCTTATGTGTCCTGCCTGAAACAGTCTTCCAGGAGTTTATAACCATTCGACCTTGAAATTCCTTGGGGCACTCTGGTGAACAGACATTCCTCCAGATCCTGATGAGCACCCCAATAAACTTATAGGTGACCACAGATCATCCCTGAGCCTGTGCTTTTCCAGGCTGAAGAGTCCCATAGCTCTCAGCCTCTCATCATAAGGTCTGTTTTCCTGACCTCTTATCATGCACGTGGCTCTCCTCTGCACCCTCTCAAGCTTCTCCACATCCCTTTTGAATTGTGGAGGCCAAAACTGGACGCAGTACTCCAGCTGCAGCCTCACCAAAGCCAAGTACAGCGGGAGAATGACGTCCCAGGATTTGCTTGAGAAGCACCTATGGATGCAAGCCAGCGTTTTGCTTACTTTACTAGCTGCAGCATCACACTGAAGGCTCATGTTCATCTTGCGGTCAACCATGACCCCCAAGTCCCTTTCATGTGTAGTGCTAAGGCTCAGTAGTGCTACGCTCGTTTAAGCATGCTGCAAGTTTTTCCTCCCAGGGCGGAGAACCTTGCATTTGTCGGTGTTGAACACCATCAGGTTCTCGCCTGCCCATTTCCTGAGCCTGTCAAGATCTGCCTGGATCACCCTCCTGTCCTCAGGTGTGGATGCTTTACCCCAGAGTTTGGTGTTGTCGGCGAAGTTGGCCAGTCCACTTCAGACGCCAATGTCCACATCATTGATGAAGATGTTAAACAGTATTAGGCCCTAGGACAGAGCCTTGTGGGACCCCACTGGTCACAGCGCACCAAGACGATTGGCTCCATCGACCACCACCCTATGGGTCCTACCGTGGAGCCAATTCCCCAGCCAGTGGATTGTGGTGAGGTCGAGGCCGCAGTTAGCCAGTTTAGTCAAGAGGTGATCATGGGATACCAGATCAAAGGCTTTTTTAAAGTCAAGATATGCAACGTCGATCTCTTCCCCCTTGTCCAGGTGATAAATCACCTGGTCATAAAAGGAAATGAGATTGGTCAAGCAAGACCTACCCACAAGAAACCCATGCTGAGTATCCCTCAGGATATTGCCTTCAGCTAGTCTGTTAAGGACAGCCTCCTTGATAATCTTTTCCAAGACCTTCCTCAGGAGAGAGGTCAGGCTGCTGGGCCTGTAGTTAGCCAGATCTACTTTCTTCCCTTTCTTGAAGATAGGCACGACATTGGCCCTCTTCCAGTCATCGGGCACTTCACCAGAGCACCAAGAGCTCTTGAAGATCCATGCCAGGGGCTGAGCTATGATGCTCGCCAGCTCCCTGAGTACCCTTGGGTGTAACCCATGAGGGCCGGCTGACTTGAAGGTATCCAGCCTGTCAAGGTGTTCCTTCATGAGGTCAGATTCGATAGAGGGCAAGGAATCTCCCTCGCCTGGGCCCCCCTGACCCACAGTGGGCAGGTCCGTCCTACGGGACTGGTGGAAAACTGACGCAAAGTACCCATTTAGCAAGTTTATTTTTTCCTGGGCGTCAGTTGTCAGTTGCCCCAACTGGTTTAGCAAAGGTCCAGTGTTGCCCTTGCTTTTCGTCCAGCTCCCCGCATATCTGCAAAAGGACTTTTTATTTTCCTTGATATTTGTAGCTAGCTGGAGTTCTATCACAGCCTTGACTTTCCTGATTTGCTCTCTGTAGGTGCAGACCAGAGCAGAGTATTCCTCCTTGGTGATGGTTCCAGTCCTCCATCCTTTGTAGGTCTTCCTTTTAAGATGCAGAAGGTCTGCCAGTTCCCTGGAGAGCCAAGGGGGTTGCCGTCTCCTTTTGCTGCCATTCCTCCGAGACGGGATAGACTTTGCTTGCGCATTCACGATTGATCCCTTGAGGCACAACCACTCGTCCTAAACTCCCCTCTCCATTGGGTTGTGGCCATTTAGGGCCTCTCTGACAAGCCTCCTTAGGTTGTCAAAGTCAGCTTTCCTGAAGTCGAGGACTTCTGTATTACTGACTGACTTGCCAGCTTTATGGCAGACAGTGAAGGTGATCCGCTCATGGTCACTGTCACCCAGCTTCCCTTCAATCATTAAGTCACTGATTAGGTCATCTCTGGTTGCCAGTAGAAGGTCAAGCAGTGCTTTACCTCTTGTCAACTCATAGACTTCCTGCATTAGATAGAGGTCATCCACACGAGAGAAAGCTTTGCGACTGCGCAGATTTGGCCGAGCACTCCTCACACAAGATGTCTAGGTAGTTAAAGTTCCCCATGACAACCATACACTGGGATCATGCGGCCTCAGCCAATTCCCTGGTGAACTCCTGGTCAAGGTCTTAACTGTGGGTAGGAGGTCTGTAGTAGACCCCCACCATAGTATCCCCTGTGCCATATTCCCCATGGATTTTAACCCAGAGGGTCTGAAGTCGTCCACCATGGGTGCCAATGTCGTCTTGCAGGGACGCGTAGCTTTCCTTGACAGAGAGAGCTATGCCTCTGCCCCTTTTGTCCACTCGATCCCTCCTATACAGGGTGTAGCCGTCTATACCCATTGTCCAGTCATGAGTGGAGTCCCACCAGGTCTCCGTTATCCCAATGACATCATAATTATTTGCATTTAGCAGAAGAACATGTTCTTCCTGTTTATTCCCCAGGCTCCTGGCATTTGTGTATAGTTTGCATCCAAGAAAATTTCTTTACTCATTAAAATACTTGCCGCTCAGCTACTATAGAATGAAGTTGCTTCTTGCTTATTGACGATTGCTTTTATCAATACCTAATATATAAAAGAACACATACAAGTAGATCAAATCACATTGGAACTCATGTTTGCCATGTTGATAAACAAACAACAACTACTTATTCCATTGAACCAAAATGTCACACAAAATCTATTAGCTGAACAAATTGATCAATTTATTTTTATTGTATTAGTCAATTTGTAGACCTATAAAGTCTATTGAAGTCATTCTCTGACAGACTTTAAATCAAGACCAAATAGCTATTAGGTACTAGCATTAAAACAAAGAATTCTTAATATGCCAAGCATACTATGTATTATATGGAAAACATTTTCAATATTTTTTTGTATGGTGGGCTAAGAAACTTAAATGCATTTAACACAGATTTATTTATGGGTCCCTTTACCTGAAGAAAAGTGCCTGAAAGGTGGGCAAACTTCACTCCCAATTATACAGTTGCTGCAATAAGAAAGATTACAGAAAAACTCTTGTCTCAATGCTGGATAAAGTAACCTGAAAGCTTTTTTAGGTCAACATTTAATAATTACTTTTCTAACTAACATGTCATGTATTGTAACTATTTCTTAATGCTTATAAATCCAGTTATCTTTTCTGTGCTCTAACAATTTCAACAGAATAGATTAAGTTGTCTTCTATGTTCTATACTGGTACTTGTTTGGTAATAGGGAAAAAAAGGAAGCTCAAAAAGTACAGAAATTGCCAAGAACTCATTTTTTAAAGAAACACAGAAATAAAACAAATATGCACGTCAAAATGGTGCCTATTCCAAAGGTACTGTTCAGCATGGCTGGAATTAGGTCAAAACTAATTGAGGTGATTGATTTCATAGGGACAGATAATTCAGTAGCCTTTTCCTGTTTATATCATATCCAGGAATACATTAGTTCCTTTGATCTTATTTAATATTAATTGAATCAAATAAATTCTGTGCATAGTCTCTGAGGTGGTTATAAATATTTTAATTTTGAATTAAATTGCTTAGCTGGAATTAATGAAATGAATAAGAAAATATTGTTTCTCTTCTCTGATTGAAAGTGCACTCATTTTCCAGTATAAATATTATTGTGTGCAAATTTTAATGTTTCTCCCAGAAAAACTCAGAATTATTTAAAAGTTCACAGGAGTTGAGCACAATAATAGAACTAGAAGCAGGACTGAAGTATACGCATGTACAATTTCAAACCAACATAGTTTTAAAAAGTTTTACATCAGTAGCTGAGCTCTAATCACAATAAGCTACACCCATTGGAAGCAGAATTTGCTTTTAACAATAACCTACTTGATTAATAGCACAACTTTACAAGGTAGTCCAGTATAGATATGGAGGGAGCCATTAACCTTGTGCCAGGATCTGAAGGGGGAGTGTATACACAACCAAACAGTAGACTAAGGATTTTGAGTTCATCAAACAAATAGGCTGCCAAAAGACAGTATTCCTGTATCTCTTAGATGATCTGTATCCTCAGTATGTGTAATTCAATTGCCTTATTTTGTGATGAATGCTGAAGATAAGGGAAAAGAGCTGGAGTTTCACTCCTAAAACCTGATATGACTTGTGTAAGAAATGTAGAAGACATTTTTAATTATTTACCTATCAAGGAGATACAGAAATTGTGGGGGTTCCTTTTTCTTCCACAGTTGCTGATAAAAGTAATGATCAGAAAAGTGTTGCATACAGTCTATGGTGCAATGTAATATGCGACACAGTGACCCCGTGTGTACCTCCCCTTTCAACAAGGCACTTTAGTAAAACAATAAAGAAAAAGCTGATGAAGGGAATGGGAAGTAATAGAAGGGGAGGCTTTTACAAATACAGATCTTTATAAAGGGAGCAGGCTACTATTAAAAGTTACTATTGTACAAATTGAGATTGTTACGGAGGACTAAGGATAATTTAGGAGATTTTTTTCACCTAAATTTTTTCACCTAGATAAGCCTCCATGCAAGTAATGCACAAACGCCGAATTTCAGAAGTCCTAACTCAGAGTTCAAATGACATCTTGCCACTCAAGGAGTGGAGACCAGGACTGGGAAGGATCTTTGAGGACTGTGGATCCACTCATTTCTCAGATGCCAGCCTGACAAAATGGAATCAGAACTTGTGGCAAAGGTGATCTCTTTTATTAGACCAACTAGATCAGGGGTCAGCAACCCCCAGCACACGTGCCGAGCACGGCACGCAAGGCAGGAAGATGATGTTTGCAGCCAAGAGGCTGCAAACAGCTGCTCCAGGCTTTGGCATGTCAGCACTCCAGCACCTTCCAAAGTAGACATTGTGGGGTTTTTGGCACTCCAGCCAAAAAAACGTTGCCTACCCCTGAACTAGATATTTGCAACAAAAAAAAAAAAATTATTTGCAAGCTTTTGGGGGCACGCACCTCAGACACAGAAGAATGCAAAGATAGAGAACACAAGGGTGATAACCTCTGTTTGGTAAAGCAGCAAAGCTTAGCAGAATTCATCACTGCTGATGAAACCTGCACTGGCGTTGCTCTACATCTGTGAAAGCTGCACAAATAAATATGGCACCAAAACCAGATAAAACTTCAAAACTGCACATTTGGCCAAAGCTCTGTTAGAAACTGCCAAAATCAAGTCGTTACTATGGCTGGCTTGTGGAACTCCTTGGAGACCATTCACCCTTCAACCAACTGACGTTGCTACGGTCTCTGAAAGGGAAACTTCATCTTCCTGCAGCTCCCCTTCAGAATCTTTCTTGGAAAAAGAAATATTATCTGGGATTATTACAACACTAGCCTCATAATTTTGACTTGTGTCTTATTTTCAGTTCCTTCTTTTACCTATATCTGCATTTGCTCATAGCTTCTTCTCACCTATCCATTTAGTGTTCATATGATGCCTCGGCTAAACTGGAAATGGAATGGTTGTGTCGTCTTTGCCAGCCAAGTGAGAGCAGCTATATATTTTTTTATTTATGCTTTAGATGTATATATCCCGCCCTCCCCAAAAGAGGATCAGGTTGAATTAAAATAAAAACAAAAGGAAGGAATAGATTTTATATACACAACATATCTTAAGTTTGGGGTCTGGAGAGGGCAGATACAACAATATAAATCACTCCTAATGCTGTTTTCCCAAACTGTACTACCTGTAGTCATGTTAATCATTGCTCTATTCTCACAGTAGCCAAAAGCAGCAGAGCTATTCACTGCTGTTCATGAGTGAAGGTCTTATCCAGGGTAAACTGTTCCACAGCAGGCAGGATCCTGGGGGATAGGTTGTGTCAGACACTTGATAAAGGCTTATCTGTCCTTTCACCCTGAGAGGACAGACTGCAGAGCAGCTGGGTAGGCTACAGCAGAGGGAAGCAAGTTTATCAGTGGGCAAAGGGAAAATTCCCAGTGCCTGGTTCTAAGAAAGAGATCTGATGACCAGAAGGGGTTGAGCTAAAGGGAATATAAACCCAGCTCCTGAGCCAGAGAAGTCAGTCTGGCTCTGAGCAATGCAGGGACAGGAGCTTTTAGGAGTGAGGCTGCTACTGGGAGATTTCTGCCAGCAAAAGATATCCTGGGGAGCTAGAAGGAGAAAGCTAGGAGTTGCTGTGCTGTTGTGACCTGGAGTGGGGTTTAAATTTGGTTTAGATTATTTTGTTCTTGTTGACTGGTTTACATCTGCCAGGCTTGGAAGTGACTAAAGGGAAGGTAGGAGGTCATGAAGGAGTGACCCAGGAGGTGTTGCTGATGGTTTTGGTTTAGAGGCTAGCAGCCTTGTAACGCTATAGTGGGTGCTGGTGAGACACTGGGTGTCTAAGTGGGCCTTGGGGCATACTACTAGATAGGGGGTAGAGAGAACTTGAGGGGAAACAATAGAGACTGGCCATGGTGGGTGCCAGGGAAGGCATCCCATGCTTAGCTTCAGGCTTTGGGGTCTGGTGTTGCAAGGCAGGGGCAGGGCAGGCAGAGCAGAAAGAGAGAACAAACAGGGGTCTAGCTGGAGCCAAGGGGAGGGAGATGTTCACTGTGTGGGGACAGAATCTAAAGATCAGGCCAGACATAGGCCAGCCTGCAATGAGCATGGTGGAGTGAGGCACTGAAGGCCTCATCTCTGAGGGCAGCCTCCTTAATATAGATTAATATCCCAGCAATGTGTGGCAGGTAGGATCAGAAGGGTACTCCAGTGCGACCAGGTGAGAGTAAGTGGGACAGAATTAGTTTCACCTCAAAAGGGTGACACAGCCAGCCTCTGAAGAGTCCTGTAACAGTTACCACAAAAAACAGAATAGCAGCTGCGAGAAGTTGTTAGATGAGATACCAGGCCTGTCACAAAGGTGTGAAAACAGTCTACTACAGCCTACAAATAGGTAGCTACCAACATTCAAACTCTGCAAGTTGAGAAGTTGAGTAAGCCTAATCATGTACTCTATTGAAAAGAGTGCCAAACACAGCCATTTAGAAACATTGTCCCTCCTTTGGGTAGAGAAAATTGGAGAAAATTACAAAATTTTGGTTTAAATCTAAACTAAATTTAAACCCCACTCCAGCTCTTGGGTTTAAATTACAAAATTTAAATTTCTAACCCAGTCTAAGCAGACTTTTGAAGTATGTTTCCACATGAAAGCACATCAAACAAAGGTGAATGTCTTCCAGGCTAAGAATAAATATAACCAATTGAATAGAGACTCATATTTTTTGGAACAACAGCCATAACCAAGCTACCTGTCTAGAGATTTGTAATGGCTGAGGACTCCCAGTCCTAGTGGGAGAAGAAGAATATAGTTAAGCTTAGGATAAATAAATGCCAATTTTTTATTGTTCCTTATCTGTTTATTTGATTCTGATTGCTCTAGTTAAATCACTTACATGCTGGGAGAGGAGAAATTTTGAAGTAAATGGGTACATCTACATGTGCCAAAGGGTTACATTTATCCTGAGCCTGGAAGACATATATCTTTGTTGCCAGTCCCTTCCACCCAAAGGAGGGACAATATTTCTAAGTGGCACCGTTTGTCACTCTTTCAGTAGAGTACATGATTAGGCCATAACTGTGCTGCTGACTGTTGAGTAATGACTCCACTGTAAGATAGTGCTGTCCACAACAATCTTACATCAGTTAGTTAATTTACTGCACCCTAATACCAACGCATACGTAGACAGTGACACTTTACTGCAGAGCTAATTAGTCAACTCCACAGTAAAGCATACATGTAGATGCACCCAATAAGCCTTGATAGTACTTCAAGGATGCCATGGATCCCCAGGCAAAAGAGTTAGCACCCCTTTGTAAATAGGCACTACAAAAGAGCAAAGCAACAAATGGAAAAAACAATTAACAGGTGGGATGTTATAGCTGGGTATGCCAAGTAAACTAGTCAGAACTGTCACAGGTGACTGTCTTAGACCTACCCTGACCTGAGATTAATGACCTGTAACCATCCTGACAGAGCATGGGTTGCTAGAAGCACCCCAGTGGAAGCAGCATGATAGAAGCAATAAAAGTGCTATTAACTGTCTACTGCTAATACTGGGCTTTCTGGTCATCTAAGAGCAATGACTGACCTTCTGGTAAGAAATTAGATCTGAGAGGGGCTTAACACTCACTGTAAAGGTAACATACTAAAAAGCTAATAGACCACTGTATATTTAGAATGCTGGGGTCTTATTTCTATTTGTTGAGATGCACACCATTTCTTTAAAGTGATTTCCAATTGGTAGTTTGAGTTAACATAAGAATTTATCTCCCAAGCACGAGGTTAGCATAAGCCTGGCACAATGATTTGTATTACAGTTTGCATTACAACTGGGAATACAAGCTATCCAGCCAGGACTGTCTTCTTTCCCTTCTCTCAGTTTGTTTTAAGAGCCCAGCCCTCTGGTACTGAATGCTTAGCTTTCCAAACAATCTTGGTGCCCCACACTGGTAAGCTACTTTGCCGATCCCAGTTAAAGTCACAAACAGGAGCAGGCCCTAGAACACCAGCCCTAGTTACATCACAAACCAAATGCACCACTTAGATTATCTGTTGTTTAAAAGAGACATCTTAAGTATGTTATCTATGTGAAGAAAAGCATAAACATTTCAGCTATCAACTCATCAGAACTGCCTGAGCAAGCATAAAATATCTTCTTGGCACCAGGTAGTTACTCCATCCTCTCAAAGAGATTTCTCTCTCCAACTTACTCTTAAACTGCATGCTAATGGGTTCATCCCAAGATAGTGAAGCAATGCATGTTTTTAATATCAAGCCTCCTTGGATGGACGAGATTTTAGCTGACAATACAGTTTCAGGACTACATGTACTGTACAGATTTTTTTTTTTTTTTTTAAATGAAGTGAGCAAGAACTCTCAACTGCAAATGACACAGCGTGGATGAATAAATTGAACCCAGAAAAAAGTTACAGACCTCTTTAGCACTGCAAGTGAAGCAAGGTGAATAGCATTACAAAAAGCCAGTTCTTACCAATACATTTGTTAAATAGCTTTCATTCCCTTCACTGTAATTACTATTTGCACATTTGTTTTCTCTTAGCAATGTAAACCAAAACAACTGTCATAATTTCTTTTTCACATGGTCCCCTCAGTTTTTACATATAATTGGGCAATGGACTAAGCCAAACAGTGCTTCTGGAGCTGCAGCCACAGGATGAGACTCTGGATGACTGGTGACACAGTCCACCAGGCAAAAGTTGACATTTCTAGCCTGGTGATTATAGCTAGTGACTGAGAGCTGTGTGATGGCAGAGATCTGACAGCAGGAGTGCCCTATGGAATCCAGGTGTCTCTTCTCTTAATCCCAGCCCTGGCTGAGACAGGTCGGTGCAAGTTTCCCTACTACAAATATTTAGCAGGAAGCCTCCACCCATCTCCATGTGCAAGCACACAAATGAATACTCTCTCGCACATCTAGCCCTATCCCCTTACCCTCTTCCTGTCTCAAATGGATGGCAAAGGTCAACCGGGAAGAGAAGACTTCCTATGAAAACTTGGGCGTTGAAAACAGGAAGGGTTCATTAATCCTTTGAAAGGGAGACCTACATGGTTTGACCCAGCCCTTCTTGTGAAGACAAATATCAGAATTTATATTCAACTCAGTCAGCACCAGACTAGGTAAGGGTTTTACTCATCCCAAGCCCTTCTTCCACACTGTAAAGGACCATTGACTTCTTCTTTATTACTGTGGGTGACATACCACAGGAGATCAGGGAGGAATACAAGAGAAACCCACTCCTATTCTAGGTTACTTTGGAGAGATAATTCCTTCTGGATTTGTATCAAATTCCATTTAATGCCAACCATTTCTGAGGTCTCTTTTTTCCTCTTCCACAAAAGTCCTCTCAACTGCCCTTGCTGACAAGTCGGCCTTTTTCTGATGTCCCTAAGTGCCTGCACGGACACGGTATCAGATAAGCACCAGGGATGAGTGACTGGGTTAACTGATAAAATTGCTAATTAAAGCCCTGTTTTCAACACTCCTGAAAGATTAACTGGGCCAAAATTTAGAGCACAGAGGAAGTTTTACTTTTAACAATGTGCACTGTTTGGTAAATAAAAGGCTCTAACAATTTCAAAGAAAGTCATGCCAAGAAGCTTGCAAAAACATTTTCCTCCTCGGAGAGTTATACAAATGGTACAATTCACTTTAAAGCTTTGTAGGTTTAACTTTGCAAGTCTCTTGTTTGCCTGGGAAGTAAACATTGAGGCTAATTCACTGAATACACTGCTGCACTGAAAGCACAATCATCCTATAATCTTAACCACTTGTTCCCAATTATATATTCCTAACATTTCAAACTGGCCAAAAATCAAAATTGCTGGAAAACTGGAAGTGGGTTTTAAGAAATTATTTTTATCATGCCCACCATAAGCTAGATATTGCTTTACTGTCAGGACTACAAAACTGAGATAATGAGGTAATATTAGTATGGCAGTGGCTGTGCTGATACCTGCATTAGGCCACTGAACACATTCAGAGAAAATGAGATGGTTCTAGAAGCCCGAGCCAAATTCATCTGAGCTTAAGGCTTATACAATTATCCTGCAATTATCCTGATGTTTGACTGATTATTAAACATTGAACCATTACCTCTTGTTTAAAGCTTTGTATAAAATCTAACCAAGCTATCCAAAAATGTTGTTCATGTTACAAATGTTCTGATGTGTGCAAAATAGAATCAGACTCTTATTTGCTAACTTGTTTTTCATAGTTACATATGTGAAATAATAAAAGAGAGAAACAGACCTATTTTTTCAGTGCTTCACATCAGTGTTCCTGGGAGAACACTTTTGGAAACAGTGAGGGGAGCTCAATTGATCATTATCTAATAATGAACATGAAAGATTCCCAGGATGTATTTGGCATGACACCCACTAGTTTACTATAACATAAGGATAACTGAACAGAGGGAGAAAGCTTAGTTCACTGATATTTCCTGGGCATACATACAGCACATGGCCCATTACTGTGGAGGGAGCAAAGTTAAAATTGTAATTTTGGTGCCCACTTCTTTTTGTAGTAATTTAATACTAAGTGGAAAATAAGGTAAGGGGGTAGGGGACCTCCCAGAAATACCTAGATGCCTTAACATGTGGCATTCCCTTTGAATCTGTACTGAGCCAGTAACTAAGCATGGGTGGGGATAGAAAAATTGGATCCAGGTCTCACACTGACCTCCAGAGTTTGAGGCGGTTGAGATCTGAACTTCTGTATTGGCCCCATTTGAAGAACCAGGTGTAGAGTTCAAACCCAAGCCTACAATCAATTCAAAATTCCAAAGGGACATGGATCTGAGCTTTTATTTCAGACCTATATTTAAATAGTTTAGTGGCACTGCGCTGCTGGAGGCACCAACACTTCAGAGACTTATAAAATCAAAAGGCAAGGTCTTGACATGCAGCCATTATATCTCCTGGCAGTTTTTATATGCATGGGTGATGACTATGAACTCCAATTTCCTGGGAAAATTCCAAGTCAGTTAACCACATTCTAGCTAAGAATGCTGTGATAATATATTAGCATTCTTCACTTCTACTAATCCACTTCTAAATAGACTGTGCACTTTTAAGCCATGGCCATAGCTTCGTTTGGCAGAGGCACCATTTCAGTGGTGAATAAAATCATTCCAGCAGAGAGAGAAATGAATTAAGTTTGTAAAGGACAAAAAGGACATGATTGTACAATAAAGCTATTAAGATAAAATTCATGTTTCAAAAATCCTCTAAAATATATGAGCGGTATTGGCTTACAGGCTGAAATCTCTCTCAAGAAAACAAGCTCAATACAAGCAACATCATTGTTGGATCCCATAATTTACCCAGCCAACCTCCTTAGCTCAGACTCAGAGACCAAACATCAGGGATAAAAAACTAATCTAATCCCCATCTTGGCATCTCAGTGAAGATAGCCAACGAGTGCCAGCTGTAGCAGTGGTTCCTGGACCAAGACCAAACTCATTTCACATAGAAGGCAACAATTTTAGATCACTGTCAACCTGGACTAGAGTTTTAACTGGTAGCCTTATGAGGTTTAGCATACTTTCTATTCCATTCATTATGCGTGTTACTCAACTTCACTTTTTGGAGCTCTATGAAAGTTAAGAAGCAAACCTGGTTTTGGCCAAGAAGCCTGTGAACTTGTTGGCACTGTGGTTTTCAGTAGCAGTTGTAGGGTAAGAACTCAGTACTTCTCAGGCTTAAGACCTTAAACTGTAATCTCTTTGTCCTTTCTTCTAACCCTTCAGGTCTGCATGATATGTAATTTGCAGTTTGGTTCCCAGCATGAGAGACATGCTGGGATTGGCATATAATCAATTCCACACCCCATGCATTCTATTCCTCTTAAATTACTGAGAATATATAATTGCATTAGACTGTTAAGGGTACTAGGAAAGTCACACTGGGTGTGTCTACACAAAACGCTTTACTGTGCAGTAGAATAATCTACTGCACTGGAAAGCGTCACTGTCTAAATTACTGCACAGTAAATGTGTAGTCTACCGTAAAGTAGAGCTGTGCAAAATGACTATGTTTCATTTTGGTTTTGGATTCAGCCATTTCAGAGGGACAGTGATTCATTTTGGAGTTTCAACACTACTTCAGATTGGCCAGGGAGAGGCAGGCACAGCCGGGCAGCCACAGGTTCTCCCACAGCTACTCCAACTCTACCTGCCTCTCTCTGGGCAGAGGGAGCTGCAGGAGAAGCCCCCATGGCTGCCCTGCTTGGGCCCCAGCCTCCCAGCACTTAAAAAAAAAAAAGCTCCACACTCACTGGCTGTAGTAGTGGTAATCAGGGCCTCTGAGGGCTCATGGCAGCCAGGGGCAGCGAGGATCACCCCCCTCTCCCCAGCTGACACCCGCACAGCAGCTGTCTCATCTCACAGGTACAGCACAGCTCAGCAGGGCACCGCATGCTGTCTAAGAGCTGGAGTGGCTCCAGCAGTCAGCCAGAGCCCGGCACTGCTCAGTCCCAGCAACCCCAGCTCCCAGACAGCACACAGCACTCTGCCAAGCCACGCTGCACCCGTGCAATGTGACAGCTGCTGCGTGGGTGTCAGATGGAAGGGGCAATCCCTGCTGCCCCCCACTGCACAGGGGGGCGCTGCCATGAGCCCTCAGAGACCCTGATCACCACTGCTACAGCCAGTGAGTGCGGGACTTTTTTTTTTTTAAGTGCCAGGAGGCTGGGGCTGGGCAGGGAAGCCATAGGGCCTTCTCCCATGGCTCCTCCAGCTATGTTCAATGCAGGCTGTGCCGAGCAGGCTCGGATGCTGGTGCTAGCCCTAGCTGACAGAAGTAGCATGCTGTCATCCCACACACAGATCTGGGGGCTCACACCCCTTGGGAGGGCTGCAGGGCTGTGCCAGACTCCTCCCGGGGACACGGGCACCCAGATCTGCACATGAGATGACAGCTGACTGCCATCCCTCCCCCAGAACACTGGGATTGGAAGCAACCTCAGAGACAGATCACAGACACTGGCCAGCTACAGATGTCAATATTAGAGCATTTCCTCCACCCCTCTTCCCCCTTCTTCTTCTCAGTTTCTGTTTTTCTGCAAGCCTGGCTCTGAAATGTTTCAGATGGTTTGGTTTGGTTGCAGAGTCTTCTGTTTGTTGTAATCATTTTGCATTTGTTATGTGTTATAACCTTTTATAATAGGTGGCCATGTTCGCATGCGCCAACTAGAGGTTTGCGTAGTGTTTATGTAACAGGTGCTAAGTGAATAAGAGACTCTAGGGTGGCAGTATAGAAGAAACATGTGGTTGGGATTTTCCACACGGGGTTTTCCCAAGGGAAAGTCCGAGGTCTGTCAGTAATGTGACAGTCACAGCTCCGAGCCAATGAAGAAATGCCACACGCAATTAGACCGCCCTGCATCACTGAGGGTATAAAAGACTACGAACTTTGGGGTCTTTGCACGCCCGATGGAACATACTCACGGATCAGTTCGAACTCGGAGCAACCTTCGGCCCGGCCAGCCGGAGGGGAGGATGCCAGACCCACCTGATCCCGGCAACCTATCCTGGAAACACCTCGCCAGTATACGACAGCAGTCTCACGTGTCGCTAGGGCACATGAGACGTGGTGAATGTGTGCTCACTGGTGGACACAACACCATTGATTCTGTTTTGTTTTGCACCTCGCTAATAAAGTTGAGCCTGACCACCTATAACATCACAGAGTGTGATCTGCTGTAAGCCTGACTATTGAAAGATCCTGTAACACTGTTTAGTTTTGGATTCAGTGTTTTAGGCACCGAAACACCTCCAAAACAAAACAGCTGCTGAAATTTCGCATAGCCCTACTATGCAATAACATTTGTTTAGATGCTGGCGAGGAACAAATTTGGAGGAGCTCTCTGCCCCCTGTCCCAGCTCACAGCATGAAGCTGGCAGCTCTAGAGAGTGAGCAGGGCTGGGAATCCAACCCTCACCTGTCCCCTGGAGCAGCTCCCCACTGCAAGGGGACTGCATGGAGAGCAACCAGCTCTGTAATGAACAGGGAAACTGCTAGTGAGCCCCATGCTCCACTGCCCAGCAAGAGACTCACTCCTGGTAAGACTTACAGCTCAGTATTTTACTGTGCAGTAAGCCTATTGCCAATTAATAGTATACATAAATGCACCCACTGTTAACTTTTCTTAAGAGGGAAGCACTAAAATAGATTCATGTCTAGGACCTTGATTTTAACTCTGTTATTCAGGCACTTTGGGTGCCTAGACACATACAGCGAGGATGCTCTGATTTTCTGCAATTACAGTATACCAGAGCAGATTCAATTAATCAAGTCTGCTGAAGCGTGGTAATTACCGCACTCCAGCAGACTCCAGCATCCCCATGCTAAAAAATGGCAGCAGGGGCACTTTAACTAAGCTCATTTGATGAGCTATAGTTAAAGCATGCCCACTGCCATTTTTCAGCACAGGGACACTGATATATGTGACACTCTGGGTAGTTTACTTAGAGTGGCTCTCAGAGCTGCTCTAATTAAAGCACCCTGACCCCTTTCCCCCCCACTCCCAGAGCATGTGCACGAATGCCCATAAAGCCTGTCTCTGCAGTTCTGTAGCCATAGTTCCAGAATAGCCCAACAAAATTAGGGACCTAAAATCTACCAAAGATAAAGCAGAATCTATCCAAAAGGACTTAAGACTGTAGCTTCCCTGTTCTTGTTGATAAGTTTCTTTTCTCATTATGGCCCAATTCCATGCCCATAGAAGTCAATAGAGATATTGCTACTGACATCATGAGAAACAAATGAAAAGCAAGTGTGCACTTCCTTGATTTCATCACAGCTTGCATATTTTAACTGACATTCCATAAAGAAATATTTCACATAGCTCTATTTATGAGGCCTGATCTTGAAAGCCCTTACTCACCTGACTAGTCCCACTAAATGCAATGAAAATGATTATTTTGGTAGGAATCCCTCCTTCTTTTTCATGTTCTTGTGACAAGGTATTTAGCAGAATTTGCAGATTCATTTGAATCTGACAGGGCTACACCATGAGCACTTCTGCTATGGTCTTGACCTTGCAACCTCTGGGCTGTTAACTGTGTGCCTTAGCACCCACACCACCAAATAAAGGCTTGTAGGATTTGGTTCTCAGCACGAAGGGAGTAAGTCATGAGATTTTTGCCCAATATTTATCCTATGGACTGCAGATCCTTCGTTTCAGCCCCAGTGGTTTTATCTCAGAATGGAAGGAGTTTTTCTTAGTTTCCCTATTTTCATGTATCCTCTTACTTTCTCACAAAGCTTTATTGAAATTTCTAATCTGTTGGATTTAAAGCAATGTCTAATTTATTTTTCTTATCAAAACTACTTCTTTCCAGCACCTTCACTTTGCAGTTCTAGCTCTGTGCCACTGTCTATGTATTTTCTTTCCCTCTGCTTTACAGCTATTGTTCCTTTCTTTAGAATTATTTTACTTCCCAAACAAAATAAATGCTGTCTGAAATGGAGTCAGAAAAAAGGGGTTGGAATCATTATACACATGAGGGATACTGCATAAAGCATCAGGGCAAAAGCTAGGAGGGTTTTTGAAGCAAAAGAACACAAGTAATTAAGGAAACTTAAAAGTCTAGAGATGTCAAATATTACAGTTGATGATTTATTTTCAAATTCTTATAGGAAGAGGAAATCCTACAAAATTCCTCTGTATATCTGTAGTATATAACATGAAGTACATATTGTAGTACGTAACATACAATGCACTGAGTAGATGATAAAGCAAAGTATGGTTACATAGACAAGAAAGAGGAACATACATTCCCTGGCTCAGAAATTATTGATTGATTAAAGCCAGAGAATAGACATGGTAAAAATGCACTGGCTTCATTCCCTCTACAGAAAAATCAGCGGTAATTTGAAAATGGCGTAAAATAAATGTGTGAGACTTGGGGGAATTCATAAATGGAAGAATTTAGCACAATCTTCTTTCCACTTCATATTTATTGTTGATAACGTATTGATTTTAAAATGTTTCACTGTATCTTTTAGTCCTGGAACTAGTTGTAGCAGAGATGGAGGACCTGTTCTTTGGAAACTGCCTGTTCGAAGAGCTTTGGGTCAAAAGCTCTCATCTGAGCAAATGGGTTCTGCTTTTTGCTACAAATTTCCTTTGTTTAAAGGCATCTGATTTTCTATTTCTTTCACACCCACACCCCCAGTGTAACCTAGTTTTAAGGAGTGGACTACAGCTCTGCAAGCTGCAAGTATAAACTGGTTTGTGAAGTAGCGTAGTTGAGTGCTAGTAGTAGCAATACATAGGAAATGATCTCCAAATATCAATATACTACCTAGATAGTAGCAGAAGTCATATAAAGTGGACAACACTGGAGTAGAGCAAAAAAATACTAAAAGAACAAAAGAAAATAAAGAAACTAAAAACACTACTATTTTGATATCATATGTATACAGATTTGTCATGTATAGTGTCCTGAATACTGACCCCTGATTGTCAAAGGACAGAGCTATTACCTATTATACTCCTGACCCATGCTTATGGCTGGGACCAAGAAAAAAATACCCTTCTCTTAGCAGCCTCTCTATATATTAGTACTAAGATATAAATAATGGATCAAGTTTGAAGCTTTGATACTAAATGGATCACTTTACTGTGCAGTAGACTAATCTACTTCTCCCCCTCCCCACAGGGCATGAGGGAGTTCTCTGTCCCCATCCCCAGTGCTATGGGACTCCCAGCTCCCCACAGGAGCTAGGAACTGAGCAGCACCAGGACTGGGGAACTCTTCCTTTCCCACTCTGCCAAGGGCTTGGCGGCAGCTGTCCTGTCAGTGCTTACCTGCTAGCTGCCCCACTGGAGGGACAGCTCCTTGCCACCCCTAGCTGAGTGGGAATCCCTGTCCAGCTGGGGGCTGACTGCTAGCTGCCTCACTGGATGACTGGGGCAGGGAGCTGGGAAAGATTTGCTCCCCAACTCCCCAAAGCCCAGGCCTGATCTCAATGTCCCTGCCCTGAACTGTACACATGCTCTCACAGAAAGCTTAGTGTGCAGTAATTTTTCTATGTATTAATTGCACATATAGACATACCCAGTGTCAAGGATAAAGCAAGACAGGGTGGCACCTTAGAGACTAACTGGTTCAGACAAGCATAAGCTCACTACATTATCTGCTTGATTTCAGACTAACACAGCTAACTGCCTCTAGATTCAGTGTCTTTATTTATTTATTTTAATTTCGGCTACTCTGGACCCTATAAACCCTTTCACATCATGTAATTGAAAAAATCCTCTTTCTAATTTAATAGTTCAATTTCTTGTGTTTTCCCTTGTTTATCATCTCAGATTCGTCTCTAAATTTTCCACAGTTTCTAACAAACCTTTTTCAGTGGGGACCCTTCACTTTTTCACCATAAAACGTTGTGCTTTGCCTGACAGTTACTTCTCCTTAATCAGGTGCAGCTACAAACAAACTTCTAATTGCCTCTGTCTGTGAATCAGATCTGGACTAAAGCCATCTGCCCACAATGGAACATCACTATCTACCCATCCCAATCAGAGAAGGATGTTATGATGCACATGGAGGGCAGAATTTATTAAATGCACTTGTTTCTTTTTTAATTAGGAGAAAAAAAAGACTTGGATCCAGACTGAAACAATAGTCCTGTGACCTACTGTACCTCCTACAGGATACTTCAGTGGATTTTTGTTTGCTAGTCAACATCTAAGTCTATACACTAACAGTGGCTGTGTCTACACAAGATGCTGACTGTGCAGTCATTTTAGTACTTGTATAAACAAGTACTAAGTGACTGCACAGTTGCCTATGTTACCCTAGCACTGACAAACAGTTGTTTTGTGACACTGACTATGCAGTAGCCTGAGATTACTCTGCAGTAGCATCACATTATGGTTTCTGCCATGCAATACTACTGCACAGTAGTCTGGTGCTACTGCACAGCCAGTGTCTCATGTAGACACAGCCACTGTATCACAGAATCATAGCAAAGTAGAGCCTCCAGAAGGGACCTCCAGAGGTCATCTAACCCAACCACCTGTCTGCTCAGGATCATCCCTATTACTAAAACTACATGGGCAAACTACCATACAACCACAATGCATAGCAGCCTAAGCTGCCACTGGCCACCATTGTCCCCTTGGTTTACAGATGCGCTCCTGCTGCAAGGACTGTGAACATATGCTTAAGGGATGCAAGGAAAACAGCCATACCCCCACTACAGATGAAGGCAAAAACTCTCACAGTCTGTACCAATCTGACTATGCTGTAAAATTCCTTCCTGATCCCAAACATATCAATCAGTCTGGCCCCGAGCAGAGGGTCAAGGCCCTCTAGCTAGTAACCTCTAGGTTTTAATCCCAGCAGAAGCACTGGAACACCCCAGTCAGAATCCCTAACCTTGGCTGCAACCAACACCCAATACTTCTGAAGGAGGGAGGAGGAGAGACAAAAAAAAAGCAGCTGCAGCTCTGGCACATGTAGCAACAGGAGGGGACAAAAAATTCCTTCCTAGTCCCATGGAGCAACTAGCAAAGCCCAGAAGCAAAACTTCCTTCCATTCTGACACGGATCCATTTATAATTACCCTTTGCTTGCATCTATCAAGTCATTTGTCTATGTACTTTATAATAGTTTTGTCTAGACGACATTTCTCCGATTTGTTTATAAGAAGTTCAATCAGTATGCAAACTGGATCCTGCCTTGATTACCGATCTGTTGACTGAAAATACAGTCAACAATTAAAATGTATATAGTTAGGGCAGGCATGGGCACAGGCCATCAGACCCTATAATAGTTGGCTGAATCCCTAAACAAAAAGACCCACTTCCACACACTACTGAGGGAAAGAGATATTAAGAGGGACAACAAGCAAAGTAACAATACCAGCAACAACCACCACTGCAAACAACATTGTTCTGGTTACACTCAGGATGAGCTATCAGCCTCCCACAACCTCCAGCTCTCAATCCTGGTCTCTCAGGCTGTTTCCAAGGGAGGAAGGCACACTGCCCTCTAGCTTCACCTATGGGAACAGACACTCAGTCCTCACACCCTTCACAAACACATACCTGCACCCTCAAGCATCTCAGCCTCTCAGGCACTCACCCCCCAAATTCTCACCTCACCTCACCACTCTCACCTTCAGCCAGCCCCCAGCTCCCCAGTGTGAATGCTTCAGATCTCCAAGAGCCACTCACTGCTGGACTATGGAGAGTGCCTACCTTGACTGCTTCCACCCTTACTGCATGCAGGATATTGGCTCTCTCTGGAAACCCAGTCCACAGATGCCAAAGATCCTTTAGCTGCCAGAGCTCTCAGGGCCTTCCAAGCATCAAAGGATCCTAGTCCCTAGGCGTCTCATGTGCTAGGTATTCACTCAATCCACCAGGCTCTCTCCCTCATCGCAACTCAACTCAAGCACAAACTCCTCTCAGATGCACCCTGTCTCTCAAGAGAAGAGGGACAAGGAGGAGAAGCAAACTCCAAGAGAACCCACAAAAACTTAGGATCAAGTTCCTGGGATCCAAGGGCCACCTGGTTCCAGACCAATTTACTTGCTCGCACAGGAATGTGAAGAACTCACGGCTCTCCTCAGCAGCACGTGCCCAAGGAACAAGAAACCTTCTTGCCGGTGGGCTTTTATGTGCTGATAGCCCAGCAACAGGCATCCTCCTCACACTGACCATCACGTGCCTGCACACACACTACCATTCCATTGCATGCCACACCACTCTATTGCACGCAGCATCCCACTTGTCACTCGCTATTCCCCTCAAGTTTTACCTCAGCAGGAGGATGCATTCTTCCTGCTCAAACCACTCAAGCACTGTGCACAGTCGTACCCTGAAAGTAAGCAAATGACCACAACAGTTCAAGGAGTTCACACTATTCTGGAACTTTCTGACCAGTGTAACCAACTGCACGTGCTTCACGACGGAGGGGAAGAGCCATACCAAAACTAGGCCCTCAGTGTGGGATTATTTGTTCAGAGTAAATCCATGCTGGTTGCTTGTAATCAACTTTTCCTTCTCCAGCTGCTTGCAAATAGACTTCCTTATGATATGCTCCAGTAACTTCCTGGGTACTAAGAGGAAGATAACCCATCTACAGTTCTCACGTCCCCTTTTTGCCTTTTTTTTTGAAAAGGGGCAATATGTTGGCCTTTTCTAATCCTCTGCCACCTCACCCGTCTCCCACTACTTCACAAATATTATTGGCAAGGCCTCCAAGATCTCTTCTGCCAGCTCCTTCAGTAACCTGGGATAAAGTTCATCAGGCCCTGCTGACTAGAATTCATTCAGACACATCAAAAGCTCTCCAACTGCTTCTTTTGATATCTCATCCCTCAGCTTGTCCCCTTCCTAACAATGCTTGTTATCCCTCTCAGTGCAGCCTTTTTTTGTGAGCATTGTGGCAAAGTAGTTATTGAGCAGCTCCACCTTTGCATCTTCCAGTAAGAATTTACCCTCACTGTAGTGAATCCACAGTTTCTTTGGTCTTTCTTTTCTGACCAACATAGTTGTAAAACCTCTTCTTCATGACCTTAACTTGCCTCTTGCCACAACAAGTGAAGTTCTTTTCTTTCTTTTCTTTTTTTTTTTTTTTTTGCCTGGATGCTTTCCTTTTACATTTGAGGCATCCTAGAAGTTCCTTCTGCAACCACACTGATCTCTTCCATTCTTCTTAAGCTTCAATCGTATCACAATGGCTTCTTGTTGGGCTCCCAGTACTGTGCTTTTTAGAAGCCCCCAGCCCTCCCAAGTGCCTTTATCCTTCAGTTTATCTTCCCATGGCACTGTGACTACCATATCTTTAAATCAGTTGAAATCTGGCTTTTTGAAATCCAGTGTCTTAATTTTGCTGCCCTCATGCTTTCCCGGTGTCAGGACTATAAATTCTATCATATTGTGATCGCTTCCTCCCAAGTTTCCCACCACCTTCACATCCTCCGCTAGTTCTTCCCTGTTGGTCAATACAAGTTTCAAGATCCCCTAGTTTTATACTCAACTTTCTGGAACAGAAGTTTGCCCTCTATGTGAGTTAGGAACTTGGTTGACATTTTATGTTTAGCTGGCTGTATATTCTTTGACAAGATATCTGAAAATCTGAAACCTCCCATCAATACCGCATCATAACTTTTGAATAATGTTATCACCTCCTTTAAGAGAGTCTCATCCATCTCTTCTTCCTGACTCACTGGTATATAATAAATCCCTACTATTACCTTAGTGCTGTATCTTTTACCTTTAATCTTCATCCAAATACATTCTGATCTGCTACCTTCTTTCTCCTGAACCAGGGAAAAAGCATACACATTTTTTAAGTACAAGGCAATGCCACCACCTTTTCTCCCAACCTTCTCCATCCAAAACAGACTGTTGCCCTCAATGTTGATATTCCAGTCATAAAAGCTGTCCCACCACACCTCTCTGATACTAATCAGATCATACTTCCTTTTATAGTCTGTGACTTCCAGCTCATCTTGTTTGTTCCCTATACATATACAAATACAAGAAGTATATCAGACATATTTTGCATTTTGACTTACTCATTTCCCTTTTGCACCACTTGTTACTGTCCTGTGACTTTCTGGCCATTTCCCACAGTTGAACTATTGCTTCTGAAACTTTTCCCTCTGGATTGTTTGCTCTGTTGTTGGAGGGTTTTGTCCACCATCCCCTGTGGGAACCTAATTTAAAGCTTTCCTTACTAAGTTAGTCAGGCAACTCCCAAAGGTACTCTCTTGTTCTAGTCAGATGGATTTCATCTCTTGATAGCAGTTCTCCTCCCCATAAAATATGCCCATTGTCAAAGAATCCAAAGCCCTCGTGTTGACACCACTGTCTCAGCCATGCACATACTTCCATGATAGAATGGTCCCTGTTAGGGCTCTTACCTCTCACAGGGAGCACTGCTGAGGACACCATATTTGCTTCAGATTCCTTAATCCTCCTGCCAAAAGCCTCAGTCTCCTCTGATCTGCTCAGTATCATTCCTGATAATATCATCGGTGCTTATGTGGCCAAGCAGGAACGGGTAGTGGTCTTGAGGGATGGATGAGCTCTGGCAATATTTCTTTGATGCTCAAATATGAACTCTAGGCAGACAGCACACCTTCACAAACTCTAAATCTGGACAAGAAATTTGACCTTTTGTCCCCTGCAGAAGGGAATCATCAGTCACCGCCACTCTCCTCTTCTTTCTTGGTGCAATGGTCTTAAGTGCCCCCATCCCTGGGGCCTTCTACTTCTGATCTCTAGACTGCTGGGTCCTCTGGGGAGGGTCGCCTCTAGGGATGTGTGGGGCCCAGGGCATATCAGCTTGTGTGGGGTCTGTGCAAGGGGGGGTAGGGGGATCAGGGAGGTGAGCGGCCAGAGCATGGAGCGGTGGAGGGGGGCAAGCAGCCGGAGTGCGAAGCCAGCAGTGCACGGCAGCCACGCAGAGTGGTGGCACCTTTGACACTGTCCGAGGGACCACCCAAAGCATGCAGCCCAGGGCAGTTGCCCCAGTTCACCCCCGCCAAGCTCTGCCTCTGGGCCTTGCCTGCTGATGTTCTCATCTGTCCTTTCCCAAAGCTGTTCCACTGCAGAGTGCTTAAAAGCAGTTTCTGGAGTTCTTATGGCTACCCCTAATACTGTCTCTCTGGCTTTCAATACTGAAGTTTCTTGTGTTCTCTTCTCCTGTTATAACATGCAAGTCATTAAAGGCTGGGTTCCATTCAGCTTTACCCATGAGGAGCAGTACTTTATTTCACAGAGTTATGACCCTGTTTTAGTGATTCAAATGAAGTTACCCCTGGAGCTAGGTATTACTAGATAGAAGACTATAGTCCTGAATCAAGCACTTGTGAATCCTTGCTGTACTCTGGTACTTATGGTAAGGCACACAGAGTGGCTTACCACAAGTACCTTCAGACTATCTTAACAGAGCCTTCTATT
This sequence comes from Crocodylus porosus, assembly GCF_001723895.1. Classification (NCBI taxonomy): domain Eukaryota; kingdom Metazoa; phylum Chordata; order Crocodylia; family Crocodylidae; genus Crocodylus; species Crocodylus porosus. The sequence continues at coordinate 30,651,888 of NW_017728909.1, read as the reverse complement.
CAACTGGTGAATTGGCAAAGTTCATGTGCTGAGACCTTAGTAGGCTACAGACAATAGACATAAAGGAGCCATTCACTGCAGTTTCTGGGGGGTGTGGGAGGTCTGTTAATTCTAAAGTTTTCATTTGTATGGCCTGTATAATGGGATATATATGGAGTGGAAGACAGTGCCAAAGCTAAGTCAATAGGATTGCAAGAGCTGTAAAGCAGGGAAGTCAGTCTCCTGTAAGCAAGCTCAGAATATTTAAATAATTCCAAATAAAACCCTCTTGTTCCTCAAAATAAGAAGAGGTAGTACCAATTAGCTGCATGTCAGCTGATTCTAATGTTTGCAGTGCAATTCACTTTGTTTTTAATAGTACTCCAGTTGAAAAGATTTCTGTCTTAGCATTCATGGAAAATTAACTAATAATGAGCTAGTCATGAATGACACAATGATCATTTTAAACAGATAAAGCCTAAATCAGTTATTTTATTTATAATGTATACCATTATTTCCAACCACAGTTGCAAGTTATCTTAATCTAAAGTGCTTATAATGTGGTATTTGGCTGAAATCAGACTCAGCACCTCGTCTGGAAATAAGAAGAAAGATTCAATCATCTGAAACCTATGAATATTACTCCAAAATGCAGGGACTATTTTTATTTCTAGGCACAATAGCATCACTGAAATTGGTAGAAAACAGCAATGTTTTCTGAGACTTGAAATAGTGGAATCCTTTTATCAAAAAAAACCAAAACCAAAACCAAAAACCCCTAAAAATTGGCAAAATGTTATTCTTAGGTGTTCTTTAAATTGGTCTTTCCTAGCTTCTTTACCAAATTGTTCCTTTATATAAAGTACACAATGGTCCCTATGTCAACTCACTCACAGAAGAAAGCATGTGCGTAGCAATATGTTCACACATCGGACTGCATAGTTTCTTAATTTCATATGAACCCTGGGTAACACAAACTTCCTATTACACATGCTTCATTCATGTCAGACAGATGATCACTGGGACATTATGTAGCAGGATTAATCAATGGAAAAAGGAGAGAATAATATATAAGTAGAGTCTTAAATTACCATTAATTAAATGTATAAAATTCTGTTAAGAGATTAACATGAGTAGTTCCCAAGAAAGAAATCTTGACTGAGAAGAGATGATTTTAGGGAATGCCACAATTAAAAATATTGCAGTATTGGTCCAAAACACTATTGCAAAATGTGTTAGGTATCCAAGTTTAACTGCATTGGTCTAGAGGCAGAAGGAATCAAAACACATTGCAGAGGCCAACTATTAGACCAACTAGTAAGGCTGTGCGGAGCTTCAGTAGTTGATTCGATTCAGAGGAGATTCGGCCTAATTTGGGGACTGAACCTCCGAATCCAAATCAAATCAACAGATGAATTAAAAGCTCCAAATTTATTTGGAGCTTCAAATAGATTCGGAAAAACTTTGTCCGCTTCAGAGATTTGGCCATAGACTAAACAGGCACCTGACAACTGCCTCCAGCTGGTAAGTCTGTTGGGGTTGGGGGAGATTGGGGCTGGGGCTGGGACAAGCTGCCCAGCCGGGGCAGTGGGACATGTTAGCACCCAGAGCAGAGGCTCTTTCCTGCTGCCACTTGCCCAGCTGGCACGGGGGGTGGGGGGCAGGTAAGGCATCGCTTACTCCAGGTGGAAGGGGGCAAGCAGCAGCAGGGCAGAGCCCCCACTCCCAGCACTGCTGTGCCCACATCCCATGACCCTTGGCAAGCAGTAGCAGGGCAGAGCCCCCACTCCCAGCACTGCTGTGCCCACATCCCATGACCCTTGGCAAGTAGTAGCAGGGCAGAGCCTGCACTCCCAGTGCTGATGTGGGTGCAGCAGCACAAGAAGCAGGAGCTATGCCCTGCTACCGCCTGTAGCAAGCCGTGCCTGCATTGCTGATCCGAATCACCAAAGCCAATTCGAAGCCAATTCAGCTAAATTTAGCCAGTTTGGCTAAATTGATTCAGGACAGTGATCCAAATCGAATCACTGTCCTCTGAACCATCTGAATCTGAATCGAATACTTCCCTGTTCACACAAGCCTACAAACTAGATATTTGCAAACAAATATTTTATTTATTTGCAAGTTTTTAGGCATACTCACCCTTCATCAGGCATAAGAGAGAACAGAGATTATAAAAGTTCTCCTAGGTAGAAATGAAAATTCATATTTCGTAGGAGAGCTAAAATCTCCCATTTAGAGATTGTAAAATCTCCCATTTGGAATAGTTCATTTTGTCCAGGTTAGGTAGGGTTACCATATGCTCATGTTTTCCTGGACATGTCCGCTTTTTTTGGCCATTGTCCTTCTGTCTGGGCAGGTTTTTGAAATGCGAGCAAATGTCCGTGTTTTTGCTCTGTCTCTACTTTCCTGGGGTGGATGCTTGGGGCTGGGAGCAGCAAGCAAGGTGACTGGCTGTCGGGGGTCATGTAGTCTGTGCACGGGCCCTGGCATACTCCCAGGTAAGAGACGCAGAGTGTTTGTGTGTGTGCATGCACGTATGTGTGAACTGAGTGGACAGCAGGACTGGGGGGCAGAGTGGGTCAGCAGAGGCTTGAGAGTGAGGGGCAGAGGCAGGGCACAGGCATATCACTCCCCCTCATCATGTAACCCCCCCCTCTCCTCTGCCCTACCCTTCCCCCTCTCCTGCCCACAGGTGTCCTCTTTTTTGGTACTGAAAATATGGTAACCCTAGATTAGGCACAAAGAAAGGTTGAAAAAGTCCTTTTACCTCGAAGTTGTGTAATGGCCAGCAAGATGTAAAAGCATATTTCCTTCGGGTTATGATGTTTCATATTTCACAGAAGAGTGGGATCATGAAAAGTAGGCCTGTGCGAGTAGACAGGTATTGGATCCGGCTTTGGATCCAGCTGCTTCCGATGTCGGTGATCTGATCTGGAGCTCCAGATCGGTTTGCCGCTTCGATCCAGCCAAAGCAGCTCCGAAGCTTCGGAGCCACCTCAGAGATTCAGCCATAGGGTATAACGGAGGATAAATGAAATATCTATAACTTTTTTGTTTCATCTCTGATTTGAGTGAAGTGTTCAGGGATGGTAGCCTCTGCTGAGAGTATGAAGCCTGCAAAGTTTCAAGAAGATAGGTTCAGGGGTTTGGGGGGAACTGCACTTTAAGCTGTTGACAGGGAAAACACATGACATAAATGACCCTGTGTGTGTTAAGGTGCAATGGGCTGAAAACTGCAGGGGTAGTAGCCCCTGCTGAGGCCACGAAGCCTGCCAGCTATGTGTGTGTCTTTCTTGGGGAGTCTGTCTTCTGGGGCCCTGCACCTCTAGCTGCTAACAGGCAAAACTCATGATGTGGGTGGGTGCTTGGGTGACTGCATCTGTCTTGGGGCACAGGGGGGTGGAATCTAGTGCAGGCCTGGGTGCTGGGG
>NW_017728909.1:30622320-30648366 GCF_001723895.1 Crocodylus porosus | reverse complement strand
TCTGTGTGTGTGTGTGTGTGTCTCACTGGGGGAGTCTGTCTTCTGGGGCCCTACACCTCAAGCTGCTGACAGGCAAAACTCATGATGTGGGTGGGAGACACTGTGTGTGTGTGTTAAGGTTCGCTGCACCCTTCCTAGCACTGGGGCCTCTGCACAATATGGCAGTGTGCCCCAGTGAGGCCTTCTCCTCCCCTACAGTCTCACGTCCGATCCACCACTTTACATGACAACAGGTAAAATAACTTAGCTGGCTCAACACCAGTAGCATCAGCAGCGGCATCAAAGGTACCCAAATGGAACTGTCACAGAGCCTGTCATTTTATAAAGAAAATGACAGCAAGAAGTAAAGATGTTGTGTTGTGCTGAACATATGATGTTACTCATGGTGTGTGATGGCTTATCTTGTGTTTTTATGTCTATGTGTATTATGAAAAAAAAGGAGTACTTAAAAATATATATATCTTTGGAAGCTTTAGGGTTTAAAACCCCTTTGTCAGGATGAGGAAGTATCTGCAATTGGTCCTGTATGGAAGGAATAGTAAAGAAGCCAGAGGCTGGCCTGGCCCGCAATGCAGGCAAGAAAGCTAGTCAATGAAAAGAAAATGGAGACATCAGGGGGTGAGGGACAGGCTGGGGTGTGGGGTAGAGGGGAAAGGGGGATGTAGCAGCGCAGGTAAAAGTGCAAAGGCACCTGGGATGTCAGATGTCCGGCAGGTCGCAGTGTGCCAAAATTCCACTGTGTGTATGGAGTCCAAGAGTTTCTGTACCTACTACCTAGGAGGCTGATGAAGTACAGTTCATAGCTCTGAAAAGTGGTTTGTACATTCAAAAAAGCACCTAACCTCATCACCAGAACTAAAACCAATTTCCTACAGCTCAAAACACAAAACCTGCCAACTACCACCAGTACCCCCACAAACTGCACACCAGAATCTATCAAAGACAACAAAACCCAACTACCTGTGGGGGCACATTCCTCGCCAAAAAAATACTCTGGCTCCAGTCTCTCAGGCCTGATCCTGAGAGGGAACAAATTACAGTGCAAACCACTTTTCAGAGCTGCATTGAAGCCAGGGCTCATGGCCTACATTGGCAGTGGATGGCATGGAAAAGACTGGCTGGTGCTGGTGCTGATGCTGGGAGTGCTGGCACAGGAAAGTGGATCCCCACCCTTCCACATCCCCTCGCCTCTGCACTTTGGCGCCCCCGACTGTTGACCAGCACCTGCGTCCAGTGATCGAGGGTTTTGGGGCTTGTAGCAGTAGTGGTGGCAGTGCCATCACCGGCAGCCCTGTCCCATTTCAAGGTATCCCTCACTATTAGGTGCAGCCTGTGTGCCACACAGTGGATGCCAACAAAGTTGGCATCACAGACAGCCTTCACCATACTGGCCCCGTTGTCAGTGACCATGAACCCACGGGGGAGCTCAGCCTGCCCAATGAGCCACACCTGCACCATGTGGGGCCCCAATGATCTCCCTTGCTGTGTGGGACTCATCCAGCACCTCGGCTTGCAGTAGAGCCCACCAATGACCTGACTGATCGCACCAGTGCCCTGTGAGGGAGAGGTAGGCGTGATCGCCACCCCAGCTGCTCCATATGTTGGAGGTGAAGTGCAAGGCTACCTGTGGCCCTGCCTTGCATGGCTCCTCCCTCAAGTACTCCCTGCATGCCTCATACAGGGAGGTCACCTCCGTCCTGCTAAAGGTGGTACATGCAGGCACTTTGTAAAATGGGGCCAGAAGTGCTGTGGACTGCCTGAACCCTGCCTGCTCAACTAGGGAGAAGGGCTGGCTATCCAGAGCAAGTATCTTCCCAATGCTCTGGGTGATCTCACTCAGCTTGGAAAGCACCCCCCCTTTCTGTCCACCTTTCCTCCACTGGTCCAGGATGGCCTGCCTCAGCTTTGCAGGGAAGGGGGCTTTGGAGCAAGCAGGGGACTTCTCTTTCAGCACACTTGCACTGGTGCCAGGCTGAGCAGGAAAAAAGGCAAGGGGGTGCTTCCTCCTCAGATGCGGCAGCATTCCTGTGGTAGAAAAGTGTCTCATCTCCTTGCCACGGCTCATGTGCCTTCGGCAGTGCTGGCAGATGGCAAACCCGGGATCATCTGCCAGCTCAGAATGCTCCCACACTACACTACTGCCCCGCTTCTGGGTTGTTGGTGAGGATCCTGCCTCATCCCACTCCTCAGCAGGCTGAGGATCAACAGCAGGAGGAGCTGCCTCAGCTGAGTCACTTGCCCCCACAACCTCAGCCTCCTCTGAGATGCTGCTTTCCAGAGGAGACCTAAGCCTAAGGGAAATTTGAGGAGCGTGGAGAACAAACTCCGATTCCCCCTCAGTCCCCAGAATTGCTTGAGCCAGCATGCTCAGCAACCCTGGGTCCAGCTCCAGCTCCTCCTCTGGCAGCGGGGGGCTCACGCTGACAGATGACATCGGGGTGGAGGAGACAGTGATTCTACCGCTGGTGCCTACTTCTGGACTGAGGGGAGGTGGTGCGGGTGCAGGGACGTCAGGTGCAGACACTGCTCCCACCTCCTTGTTTCCACTGGCAGCACTGATGTCATGGCTACTTGGGAAGAGAATGCAACTGTGTTGGGGGGGGGCCTCGCAGCTCTAGCTTTCCTCCTACCCCCTCTCCCTCCCCTGCCAGAAGACCTGGTACCTGCCTTTCTAGCATGCTTCATATTGATCTTTCCTGTGCTGCAAAAGGTCTGTGTTGTGTGTTTTAGTCCCTCTGTTGCGTGTATGCACTGGACTCTTCTTTGATTGTTTCCTTCAGTGTTAAGAGCTATGTAAAAATTGTGTGCTGTCTGTCTTTCTGTCTTCTTCTCCTATGAATATTTGATTTTCTTCTTTATACTGTTTATGTGTGTGTGTGTGTGCAATCTGTGCCTCACTGCACAGTGATGGATCATGCTGGCAGGGAAAAACACAGCTTTCTTTTTTCAAAGTTTCCAACAACAACAAAAAAGAGCAAATATAAATTGAAAGAAATGAATTGAATAGTACTAAGAGATGCTAAGCTAAAATAAGCTAAATCCTACCCAATCCTTTCTAACAACAAAAAGGAGCAGGCAAGTTCAATTACTGAGTAAAGTAACCAAGCTGAGATGCTTGAGCCTGCTAGGGTACCTTTCTCATACAGTTCCTGAGAGGGAACAAGCAGCAAAAGGCACAGCACACCTCCAAACAGAGGTTTTTATACTGTTTCTAGGTCCCTCCCCCCAGACACTGTCACTGGAAATGCAGCCAGAGAGAAATCCTTCTCACTGGTCACCTACGCATGTCAGTCTTCGCCCCACTCTCCCTCCTCCTCCCCCCCCCATTCCCCCTCCTTCTTCTAACTTTCACTTGAAGCATCCAAAGCACTTCAGAAGCTCCGAATTGCTTTGGACAGCTTAAATGAGACTGCACTTTGCTCTGGGCATGCTGCTTTGGATGCCGAAGCATCCAAAGTGGCCCCAGATCTGAAACACGATCCAAAGCTTCGCAAAGCCCTAATGGAAAGCTCTTTTGGGCAGAAATATCTTTTGTGATGAGGTATGTGTGTGTCTCTGTGCTCTAAGATGTAAATTTGCTGAAACAATGGCAGGAGCCTGGTGTTGATATATCAGGTGGTAAAATGCTTCCTTATAGAAGTCAGAATTTCAGGCTTCCTTACTGTAAAATTATGAACTTTTCATTTCCATGTATATCTAGTTATTCTAATAAAAGATATCACCTCTTCCATGAGTTTTGATTCCTATGCAAAAGGTAGCCTTTAAGACATGACAGTAAGCCGGGGTGGGCAAAATGCGGCCCGGGGGCCAGATGTGGCCCACCAGGCCATTCTATCTGGCCTGTGAGGCCCCTAAAAAATTTAGAAAATTAATATTAATCTGCCCTGGGCTGCCTGTCATGAAGCCCTCAATGGCTTCCTGAAACTCAGTAAGCAGCCCTCTGCCCAAAATAATTGCCCGCCCCTGCAGTAAGCACCGTGTTGTCTTGTATTTATATAGGAAGAGATCATAAAATATATATATTTTTATATGTATTATATACCTCTACTTATCTGCTGAGGAGAGAAAAAACCTGGGGGGAAGTAAATGGAAACTTTAGTCTCTGGGCCCATTAAATCTTTGGGCTGTCTGCTTAGACTGCCAGCGCGGTTTCCAGCTAAGGCCAAACATAGTAGCAGCATTATATGTGATGTAAACACATCTAAACTAGGATCTGATTTCGTATCAACCACCAAATTAACACACTCAGGCTTTGATTGAGGGAAAAGATAAGATGGGGAAAGAATGTGAAGAACCTGAGCTTTTATCAACCTCCCCGAGTTCTTGGAAACAGTTGGTATTCACTTGAAAAGGTTAATGGCTGACTAACACAAACAATTTGTAAATATATCTACAAGTTGTGATTTTCTGACCTCTAATTTTATGGGACTAGAAAGTTGAGCAGGTGAGTCATGTGGGTGAAAGTTTGTGCTGGAAAAGATTATGATGTTTGCAGCAATAAAATCTAGTTTCCCTTTTATAATATACAGATCGGGTCAGTGACACTCAATCCTGACCAACTCAGATACCACACGCGAGCAATCAGCGTTAACCCAAGAGCCACAATAACATATACATCCCCAAGATGGGTTTTGGCAGATACAACACATGAACTCCATTCTCTGTTTTCGTTGTGACCTAGAGTGTATTAGTCATGATTTCAAGACATACCTGATCTGTGAAGTAAAAAAATATCTTTTAACATTTTCTGTAAAGATCTGAATTGCGCCTTATAGCTGATACCTGAATATCACTGGATGAGGTAAATTGGACCACTACAGGGCAATCTTCCTAGATGTATGATGAATTACCTCTATATTTTGTGAATGTCACATTGATTTATACCTTTTATGACCTTCAGTCTGTATTGTTATTTCCATGTGGAACTAAGAGAGCCAAGATAAAATTTAATCTTGCAAGGACATTCTGTTCTCTACAATGACAGAGCTCTCAAGGATAGTCAATGTTAAAAACATTTCCATACTAACACAACAGGTTTTCTATCAGGCTACTGACTGTGAGTAGGGGGTTGCCAGATTGTATTGCAGATGGGAGAATTCTTAGGCAAGAGTGACAAGAGAAAATGAGATGGGTTTTTCTCTGCAGCCTAGTCTACATTACAGAGGATTATCAATAGAACCTGAGCCCCTCCTGCAAAATTTTGGGTGAATTCACACTCAAAGCCCATCTCCCACAGCAGAACACTCCACCCTGATGGCAATGATATAGCTCCTCTGCCAAGTGCAGTAAGGCTTCTGACACCACCTAATAGTAGCTTAAGGTGTATGAAGATACTCCAATGCCTACAGCCACCAACAGAAGTGCATTCAGCAGCTGATGGTTTTCCAGGGAGCACTTTGTACTCTGATAGCTGCTGTAGTGGATCTGCACAGAGCTTCCAATAGCGCCCCTCAAGTATACAGGTCCTCTAGGACTTAGAGGTGGCAGTAGTTGTTGGCCATAAAAAGAGGCAGCTTAGTGTAAACACAAGACCTGGGGCTACATACCTGAAAAAAATCACACTAAGGAAAGAGAAGACTCTCCAGCCATGTTAAGTCTGCATTGCTCTGGTTACTGTGGAGCCAGGTTGTTCATGAAAGCTGGTGACTATTTTACTTGGTACCAGGCCTTTTGTTGGAGATGGAAGCTAGTGGCCGTTTTGATTGGAGGCCTGCACTGTTTCCCTGTTGAACATGTTTGCTTACACCACCCTTTGACCTGGTGTAGGACCTGGGGGATGTGGAGGATGTACCCACCCCATCACCTGGTCCCGCTTTGTGGCCTGCCCCACTTGCCAACTCTTTCCCAGTTCCACCTCACCTCCAGTCTCTCACCCACCCCGACTTTGACAGGGTTTTTTGTTGTTAGGGGAGAGGCCTCAGGGACTAGGAGTAGCCACGCAGGCAGCTTTGTGTGTCAAGCCAGACCACCCACCCTTTGCTTTCCTTCAGCACTTCCCCTTTAAGGCAGTGCTCCCGTAGACTCCTGAGAGCTTGTCAGAGCTTCTGCTGCTGCAGCCCTTGTTGAGGGCCAGATTTAAGAAGGGATTAAATCCCATTTTCTTGCAGCCCAGAAAGGGGGTGGACAGAAGGGTGAGGTTAGCCAAATCGACCAGCAGTGCTGGTTAGGATGCCCAACTTGGTTTTCCCAGTGTATGAAATAACAAAGGTGTCAAACAGAAAACAAGAATTTCTTAACAGTAAGAAAGAAAGGAAAAGCAACAACAATAGCAATGATAATGAGTTCTAACATAGTCAAAGAGATGAATGGGGACAAATGCAATGGCAATATCATCAATACGTTACCAAGCCACTGATGGGATGGTTGGTCTCAGAGCAATGCTTATGCAAAAGGGCTATACGTGTACCAAGACACTCCCACACCACAGCTTCACTCTAGATCAGACTCCTCTGATCCAATGCAGTGACTGCACCTTAATACATGCATTCAAGCAAACAGAGACGCACACAAGGACTAATCCACCCAAACAATGAAGCCCCATAAGGATCTGGCAAGTCCAAATAGATTAACTGTGATGGGAGCTCTTTTCCACTCTCTCACGATTCAAGGCCAAAGATGAAACCACACGCCAACAAGATTACTGCTCTCCAGAGGCGAGGTGAGACTGAACCACACCTCAAACTCCAACCGATGAACTCTCTGAAAGAACCACAGATACCACAACGACCCGAGAAGCCTCTCACACGGGCTTTTATACTTTCTGGCTCTCCTCATCACAGCACCTTTGCTCAGCCAACCATCCTAAATCACCCTCTCCATCATAGACAGCACCAATCACTTTCATTCTCACCTTGATACATCCTGTCACTCAAAGCTGCCTCTCACATTTACCTCAGAGATCTCTCTCTGTCTTTCCACCAGGTTCATGGCCACATTGGTGCACGCTCACCACTTCTCAGTAGGCCAATGGCTCCTAAATTCACTCCTTCTAGGAGGTGCTCAGATTGACCATTACTGCACGTGATCATAACTTTAACATTACATCAACATTAACATGAAGAGTACTGAAACAGGGTCGGGTCTACACCTTGGCCCCTTCTTCTCTAAACACACCCTCTGCCTTGGTCCACTGTTTAAGACCCCAGCTCCTAGGTATCAGCCCTACCTTGATGGCAGCCCCCCGGGGTCCACTCTCACTACACTAGTCTCTGCCCTTCTGGCTTGGGGATAATTCTATAGCAGGGGAGCACACCCAGGCACCCCTGCTCATGGCCTCCACTCCTGAAGCCACAACCCAGTCCTTCAGTTTTAAGCTAAAAAAATGGAATAAAAAACACAAGCCAGCTGCTTCATAAAACAAATAATTTCAGGATTAATGTTGCCCACAAGCCCTACCCCCACCAAAGCTATCTCACCTCCAGCTCCCCAGGGCAGTTTGGGTACCTGCCTGTTCATCTCAACCAGCCCCTCTCACCCAGGAGCACCTCTCCCTGCTGCAGGCAGGGGCTGCCTCCCTTTGCATGCTCAGAGACTGGGTTTATGACTGGATCTTCCTCACCCCCTTCTGTCCCCCCAAGAACCAGGTGCAACTAATTGATTCATTAGCCACCTGCACTTTTTAGTCCCTGGCTCAGTCCACCTGTGTCCCTGCCCCTTGCTGCCCTTCCTGGCCCTGAGTTTCCTACCCATTCAGGCCTTCCTAGTGACAGATGCAGAGGTTCCCTGTTACACTTGCCCTGTGTAAATGTTTGTAAGAATCTTGTAGTGGTTCTGCTTTGAAAAGGTTTTACCAGGGAACAATGAGGAAGCAAGAGTACAATTGCAATGATTGCCTGCATTTGCTCCTTCACATGCAAAAACCTCACGTCATGTGACTGTGATATAAAATCTGAGATTGTATGGGGGACCCCGAGCAACATGAGGTGTTGAACCACAACTCCACATACATAGTGAGCTCTCACAGGAGAGTCACAATAATCTGCATCCAGTTCTTTCTTCCCAGTCCTCCTGACTGGGAGTAAACCAAAGCTCGTTTGCTACCCTTAAGTTGTTGTCAACCGCTAACATTTATTTTTCTCCAATAAAATTTCTTCTACATGTTTAACAAATGCAGCTGGCTCTGGTGTCTGGTTGAAAGAACTCTATAGCAGTCGCTGCTAATAGCTGACAGGGCAAAGTAGAAAAGTGGTTTTGTTTAGTTTTTGTGCATCTATCTGTACCAATGAAACCAAAAGTGCCCCAAATGGTAAAGTCTGTTATGTGATAACCACTTTAAAAGGTTGTCTCCCATGCTCTTTAGTAATGTGCTAGGTTCATTTTTGGATATGGAATAAATGATAGTTAGTAGTGGTCAAAGAACATTTAATGGGATACAAGGAGCTCTTAGGAATCTCCTCTCATTTCTCTCGCCTTACCCACAAAGCTGTGCAGCACACGTATTACATTCTGACCAAGAATGACTCGAGCATTCTACAAGGTCCACCAGTAACATTCACTTGTTATTTGGCTTTCCTTTCCCCTACAAGCTAAATCTGATGCTTTCATTGCATTCCCAATTTCTCCTGTCCTCAAGAGGAAGGAGAAGCAAAGGATAAGAATCAAACCATGGTGTGTCACATGAATCCAAAAACATCATTCCTACTGCAGGAGGCTGTCTCCATAATTGCATTGTTTGACTGCAAACTAAACAAGCACAATTAAAGATTTCACTTAGAGGCAATGGCGGATTCAAACTTATTGGGGCCCTGGGCAAACAGAAAATTGGAGGCCCCCAGCACCCTATTATAAACATGAATGTATCAAAAATCATGTATCAAGGAGCTCAAAATCAACACCCTTCAGGGGGAAGAAAATTGCAAGCAGCCACCTCCCCCCCCCCCCCCCCCCCAGTACAGCATCCTCTAAATTCTTCACCTCATGCTCTGGGGAACCCTGCCAAACTCTGCTTTAGGCTTGGCCCATCAGTGTAGTGTCTCCCTCCATGCTTTCTTCAGAGTTTTCTCCCCAGCTCCCTCTATCAATGCCCCATTGGAAGCTAGAGCTATATTACCTTTTCAGAAGAGCTCCATAAGCTACTGGAAGGTGACAGTGTCCATCCTCCTAGCTCTATCTTCCATCATAAAAAAGGGCAGAGTCAGCTTTTTGAGTGCCACTAACTGCAGTAGGGACAGGATCTGTGCAAAGTAGGAACTATCACAGGAAGTTCCTGAGTGCCTTAGTTCTTGCACCTCAACGGGGGTGTCTTCAGTCAATGGGGGGGAGGGCAAGGTGCCTTGAGTCTAAGGAGGGGTGTCTTGAACCTAGAGGGGTGCCTTGAGTCTATGGGGCAAGATGCCTTGAGAAGCACCCCAACTTCAGCTCTGAGGCAAAGGGCCAGATGAAAACTAGGACTGTGTGAAATTTTGCCAGCCATTTTGTTTTGACACTGTTTGGACTCATTTTGAGGTCAAAACAGCAACATCTAAATGAAACAAAGGGCCACAAAACAGCCTCAAAACAAAACAAGGCTAGTTAAAATGTTTCAAAAGTTGAAACATTTTGACCATACCTCTGGGGAAACAAACTCAGACCAGCTGAGCTGACTTCCCATCCCCAATGTCGGGGTAGGGAAGTCAGCCCAGCTGGGCTTCTTCCCATCCCCGGTGTGATCTAGTGCTGGGAATGGAAAGTCAGCCCAGCTAAGCTGACTTCCCATCCCCAGCAAAACATTGAAACAGTGTCGAAACAGCCCCTCTGTTTTGACAGAACAGAAAGGAACAGCTATTTTGAACAAAATTAAATTTGAAACGGAACGCTGTTCTGTCAAACCTCAAGGCAAAATGGAACGGTGCCATTTCACACAGCCCTAATGAAAACATCCTCCCTCTGCCTTCCTGAAGGCTTATCCTGCTGCCTTTGAGCTCTGGGCTGGGCCAGGCCTAGCCCATGGCCCATGGCCCTGCTCTATCTTTGCAAACAAATTCCACCCAGGTTATATTGGAAGTGGGGGTGGTGAAGCAAATGCAGCCCTGCTGCAGTCCCTCTGCAGAGCCCTAGCACCACCACCCCCAGGAGATGGCTTTTTCTTTCCCCTTCCCCTGATGGACGAGAGGCCAGCATGGCATAGCCAAGAACTGCGGCTGCCCAAAGAGGTAGGAAGGCAGGTGCTGGAGGCTTCCCAGTCACCTGCCCCCCAACATACACCCATTACCCCCCTACCCCCACCCTGAGGACCTGCTCTAGTGCTGGTGGTTGTTGGGCAGGAGGATGCACCCCTAGCTGCTGCCATGTGCCATGCTGGGAAATGCCGCCACAGCCATTGCCCTGCACAGCTACCTGCACAGCACTGTGCTGAACCATCCGGCTGAGATTTTTTTTCCAGGGGGCCGCTGATTGGCAGGGCCCCCTTGGCCCAGGCCCTGTGAGCCTGTGCATTAATAAGCCCTTGCATCAAAGGTAACTAACGGATAAGAGCATCAGCAATAAGAAACTTGACAAGGTGTTTTTTCCACTTGACTTCCTAGTGCAGGATTTTTTTTCTACCTGACTTCTTTACACAGCAGAGAAATGAGATGAAAGAAGAAGTGAACTAAACGTCTTGCTAAAGGAATGATAGATGTTAAGGCAACATGGAGACTTATAAAGTGTATATGAGGACATCTGCATCTCAGTGCCTTACACATCATTAGGACCAGACCATGCATGTAAGCCCCTAAATAGGTGAATGAAACAATACAAAAGGATCACAAGAATATTAACTAATCCATATGCAAGACAGCATTTTTTTTCCTGGCTATGACTGTAGTGCATACTACAAGAATATAAAAAGTTCTTTTGTCTAATAAGAAAAGTATGTAAAAATCATCGTAAGTAATCTACTACACTGATCTATTCATTGAAGGCAATCTTATGGAAACATTTTATTCCTTTCCTGCTATTTTAAAATGGAGAGCTTTGTTGAACTTCATGAGACAATTGTACTGGACTGTACTACTGAGGATAGCTATATGGACAACAAATTATAAACATAAATATATTTATAAATAATTTATAAATATAAATATTAAAAAATAGGTGTACGTATGTATGTATGTATAAGCAATCATGGAAATATAGGCATGAAAAGGGGCTACTAAACTATGTTTCTGCTGACATAACAGGTGATGTTTTCCTGTATGTGCAAAATCAAAGGGGAATCTTGTTCCTTAATTTCTTGATATAAAACACAAGGGGGACAAACCCTATTTTTTCAATAATATGAGTCTGATATTAGACTTTCAAATGCATACCCAGCTGCCTACTTAATTTTCAAATATCTTAAACACTTAAATGTTCCCACTGCGGTCAGTAGAGGGAGGAGAATATGTATGCGTAACCACTGTACTTTTTTATAGTCTTCTCACACCACTAGTGCAGCAGAGTGGCTGCATTGAGAAACAGAATCAAGCCTGTTACCCTATTTTTCATTTATGAAGATATAATGATTACTTGTATTAGGAATTATAGGTATTACCAGTGAAAACTGGGACCCCTATACACACATACATACACATATAGGTATAGATGTAGATATCTATATATGGAGAGGCAGTCTCTAGCCCAAAGAGAAGAAGGTCTAAAGGACAAGGAGCAAGAGAGAAATCATACACAGAGGGGAAGTCATTCACCTCAGGAAACCCAACAAATCAGTGGCACAGCTGGAAATAAAACCCAGGTCTTCAGAGCTCCACAGTTCCCTATTATCCAGAGCACATTGCATCTCCAAGGCTAATGATGCTAAACCTCTGACAGAGGAAAGCTCATTATATTAGAAAAGACTGTGTAATGTTCATACTCCCTGGGCTGACCAAGGAGGGTCTGTCTGCTATAAAGATTAATGGGCTGCCATATTTTCTATTTAATACTGATATGACTTTTTTGTTTATGAACAAAGAGATTAAACATTTGAAAACTGTTTTTATTGTATTTTTATAAAGGAAGGGAAAATAAACCAGGAACCAAACTTTGTGATTCTAAAGAATAGAGAGGATCACTGATATGAAATGTTATACTGGGACCTCTGTGAAATTACCCAGTCTTGTAGTAGAGAAAAGACATATTGCACCCACCATATTAGGGAATGTTATAGAGTCCTATGCAGGTTGTTGCTAAAGCCGGCGTCTGCAAAGTGTTTTCACAATATTAGTGCCATAAAAATGAAGACTAAATCTGCATTAAGTGGAGCCAGGGAACAGGGCAGTCTTTGGTGTAAGCTTTAAGCAGCCTGTAGACTACTCTGACTTTTGTCTGAACTGGACATGATTACAAGACGGTGTTGGGGCAGCCAAAAACAACTGGAATACAGTGACATGTCAGCTTCAATCCTTGTTTTTGGCCATTCCCTGCTGTTGCTATAGTGTGTCTGATACTAACCAGAGATTCATTCTTCTACAAGAATTCCTAACTTGGTGGTTCAGCAAACTTGACTCCTGCTTTGCATTACATGTACCATGGCATAAAACAGGAATGGATCAAAATTCAGATTATTGATTTCCATGGAAGGGATTAGTAGTGGGAATGAAAACAGTGGCATATGGTCCTCACTGATATGCTGACAGGATATCTTTGCTATTCTGCATTTATCTCCTTCCTAAAATGTCAGATTTTCATCAGAAGGAACTGTCTTATGCATAAGGTTTCCTGACACATGATCTTATTGTGTTGCATATGTTACTGTACATCTGTAATGCTTTTGCATGGCCTGCAAAAGGAATTTTTGGTATTTGCAACATCCTGCATGCATTTCATCACTAGTGTCCCTGAAGAAATTAAAATAATTGGTCAAATACAACCAGTAGAGCGTAAATATGGCTGTCATATATCAACAGTAGTGCATGTGTTTATGAACTAGACATGCCAGTCTCATTAAAAGCGTCAAAGTCAATCCTGAATACTCAGCTGAGTTCTCCAAGAGGCGATTCTCCCACTCTCTAAACAAATGTGTTATAAATGTCTATTTGGGACTCCACCAGCTGGAGACCCCATTCTGATAAAGCCACATCAAGTATAAATTATTTGCCTTATTGAGTCCAACTGCTCCAGCATCAAATCCTCTGGTAAGTTTCAATGGGGTTGACATTGTTGGCTCTTGATATGCTGACAAAGATATTAAGGCAGCATTTCAATTTGTGCTAGGGTTGCTGTGAGTTCATTTACAGTTCCATTGACTTATGACCTAGTGCAGTGTAATGATTTAAAGCAGAGGTTGGAGAGTTCTATTCCTAGTTTAGGCTGTAGGTTACTACATGACTTTTGGCAAGTCACTTAACATTCAGTGATTCCTCTCCAAACAATGATATAGTTATATTTACCATACCTATCTCATAAGGATTTCAGGAAGTTTAATTAATGTTTGTAAGTGTTTTGGGATGTCTGGATGACAGGCCTTGTTGAAATACAACGTGTTATCAAATCTGTTATTGCTGCTTCCATCTGTTTCAAGCAACATTGTATTCAAAGCCACCAACTGAGGAAATTTCAAATTGACATCAGCTATGTTGAGAACATTTCCTAGACATTGCATTATCTCATCTCACCAGTACAGCTAACCCATGGCATATCACATAAAACTATACTCTCATCGAGAAGCTTTAGCTCAAAGATAATACCATTTGTCTCCGTGATACTTGAGAGGATAACAATGTGTTATCCCTGTCCTTCTAGATCTTTGGCTAAAATGCATTTCAGACAGTGACTAGAAGTCAATAAAGCACCATGCTTGGCTGGCTGAAGTTTCAAATGTGCATGTCACAATGAGAACAACTATGGGAACTTTGCAATCTTGATAAAATGCAAATGAAGAATGATTTATCCTCACATTCTTAGAAGTTGGTCCCTTCCAGTTAGGACTCAGAGAGATTGGCATGGCAATGTGAAGAATATTCTGCCACTATTCTTTGGCCAAATGGTGCTATGATTATATCATCTTTCACAGGTATCATATTCACAAAAAAGGTAAGAAAGGAGTTAAGGGATCATGAAATTACCTAATTTTCTAAGATAAAGAAATGATTGTAGGATTTTACGTCATGAAATTATGTAGATTCCCAAACTGTGAGCTGAAGTCATGTCAAATTGGAGGGTCTAGAGATATCTCAGTAAAAACAAACAACAAATAAATAATTAAACATATGTATCATTTAGTTAACTTAGGCATATTTTCAAGCTGTCAAAGCCCAAAATGATAAGCAGAATAGTCACTATAGAACTTGTATTATTTATCTAAAAAAGTATGGTGGGTATTACTTGCACTTATCACAGTGGATAACCTGGTACTCATTCAAATGTGTCTAGAGGGTCATACATTTGTGAAACATTTGAAGATCTTGACTGATTCAGGAATTTATAACCCAGTAGTATCTATGCTGATGATCACAGCGTGCCTTTCTGCACATAAAGTGGGAACTCAGAACAAGTCTGCCATATATTGAGCAATAAAATCATCAGACATTCAGTCAACACTGCAGTGTAGAAATTGTAACATCATGCCCAACCAATCACATTTGCAAGAATGTAAGGGTGGACTTTGTGAAAATTTCTAGATTTTTTTTAGTTTGTTTATTTTTGTGTGGAAATAACCACATGAATCATCAAATTACCTTACTAGAATCACAATGCCTCATGCCAGGAGTGTTCAATCCAATAAAAATAAGATGACAATTATATGAGAAGCAAGATTTTTTGTGGCTGATATCTTTTATTGGACCAACTGCATAGTTGGGATAGATTTAGACAAGTTTCCTTGGGTCTCTGGAAGAAAAGCAGTCAGAGCAGAGCTAAATACCAAATGGAACAAAGGCTTGTGTAAAACTCCATTTCTAAATAAAAACAGGATATATGAGGATATCAGGAGCCACTAGACAACAGAAATGTAAAAACCAGAGGAGTGGAAAGAAAGATCATTCAGGAGGGTTGTTATCACCTGTGAAGTGCAGAGATGGGTCAATATCAAGTAGATCATAACGGATCATGAAGTCATTATCTATTTTAAGTCCCTCATTCTTTGTGTCCAGTAAGATAATGATTTTATTCCTCAGGCTCAATCTTTTCAAGGTACTTTGTGAATTTTACTTGAGCACAAAAACTGTGAGATCAAACACAGAGTGATTATTTTGTAAAAAATATTCTCCTACCTGTGTTCTAGTGTCTATGTTCTTTATTTTTTTCAGTGACCATTCATTCTGATACATAGTATTTTTTTTGTTTTACCCATATAGTAAACCAAGAAGACATTTAGGTACTGAATGAGATATATCACTTTCAGTATATATGGGTATATGATTTGTGGATTCTGAGGGTTTTATTGTGGGTACGTTTGCTTGTTTTGACAGCAGACACGAGTTCACTGGTCTTGCATTTATTAAGGCTGGGCTGGGTCTCATTAAGCACCTGTTGATTAGTGAGGAATTTGCTTCTGATGATGAGTTGGGCAAGGTTCAAGGTTGTCTGAAGGCCAGCAGTGGTGGGGAGGGGCTGGGAATATTTATCTCAAAATCTGGTTCTTTTCAAGTATAGTCTGTAATTTTTTGATCTTTTTTATTGGTTCAAATGGGTGCACCTATGCGTTCAATTAGGGCAAAGAAATAAACACCAGCACAGTTTGTACCAGAGTTTATTTGCCCCCAAGCACAGCATTTACATGTGCATCCAGGTCAGCAGCACATTATACTGGGGCAGAATAGTCCCAGCTGGCAGAGAGCCCAGCAGGGTCAGCCCCGCACTCCAGGTGACAGTGTTGGGTGGCAGAGGGGCTGGCTGGAGCATGAGAGCATGTAAGAGAGGGCCTGAGGATCTCTGACCCTTTAAGGCAGAAACAGCCCAGCGAGGGGCACTGCCAGCCATGTAGGGTGCAGCAGCTGCAGGTCACCGTGGCAGCAGGGCAATGGGACCAATTAGCAGCCACCTACAGGCTGATAACTGGAAGGGGGCAGATTCCTGGGAGGATATAAGCCCAGGGCTTGAGCTGCAAGCTAATCGAGCCCTGCCAGCTGCAGGGTTAGGAGATTCTGCCAAGGAATGTTATCCAGGGATGCAAGACTGACTGCTTTGCTGCCTGTAGGAACAGTGATGCTCAGGGAGCTTATAAAGACCCGGGCTGGGAGGTATGGGGTGAGGAAAGGTTTCCCCATTTAAAAGGGGAAGAGAGCTTCTTCCCCTTTTGATGTTTATGTAATAACCCAGGGGCTTATGGTTTGAATTAGTTTTGCACTGACAATTTGTGTTGGGACTGTAGGGGCAGTACATGGATGTCCCATTAATGCCCATGGGGCACATGATCACCTAAAGCCCTGCTGTGGCAGGCTCAAGTGACTGTTGAGCCTGGAGTGGGCAGAGAGTGAGGCCACAGAGCCATATGGGGCTAGAGGCCCAGCACCCAAGAGGGGCACAGCCAGCCAGGAGCCAGGGGCTCAGTGCCAGAAAGAGCTAAACCAGAGTTAGTGCCTCAAAGCCAGGTACAATTTGATGAGCCCGGCATAGAAGGCCTAGCTGACAGTAAAGGGCTGGAGGTTGACAAGGCCAAACCCCCAGCAAAAGAACAATGATACTGTAACACCTGAAAGACTTGGGATGTGGTGTAGGGGAGGACTGGAGCCACACAATTAGCCCGTAAGGCTTTAGGTGCCCTACGGCATCACAATCATAAAGAAACCCAGGGAGCTGGGACTAGAAAGACTAGTAGTGTGCTGGGGTATCCCACTTGGGATCCAGTTGGACTGTGGCCCATGCAAAGGCCCATGGGCAGCCTCATTATTATTATTATTATTATTATTATTATTACATCAAGGCATGGTGGGAAAGAAGGGAAAGCACCCTATGGGTGGAATGGGGCATGGTCTCAGAGTCATCAGGGGGCATCACGATCACATGTGGGACCCTGACATGCTACAGGGTGCTACAGTGTGGGGCTGGCCAACAGGCGCCCCCAGTCACCGCCTACATGTGCAATGTGGCAGTGTAAATTACTCCACCATTGGATAGTACTTGTCCCAGACAGTTCTATCCTGTGACAGAATTTATTAATTTACATTTACCTTAATGTGGGCATATATATAGACAGTGATGCTTTACTGTAGAACTAGTTAGTCAATTCCTCAGTAAGGCACACATTTAGATACTCCCAATGTGAGGTGAATATGTAACAACCATGGGAAAGCAGTCAGTGAGGGCTTTCTTCTTAGACGATAACCTTGAAAGAGCCACCCAAATACCTTGCAACAAACTACTACATTTCTCTACTGCAGTGGCCTTGCTGGAAAAAGGCAGTTTTCTGGTTTGTCAAACTGGATGTTACAAGTACTATTCTCAGAGCAGATAAAGTAGTATGTGAGAGCTTGACTGTAGATCACGGCTCTTGTTAGTGTGTTTTGAATGATTGCTGGTGTTGTGAATGTAACTATGGTGGTCTGTGGAGAATTTTTTATATAGGGGATTGAAGGGTGCCATCCCTGATGTAGATCATAGTATCTAAAAAGGTAATGTTAGTGCAGGAGTATTCCAGGGAGAATTTTATTGAAGGGTGGTAGTGGTTGTTGTGAATCTCTAAAAAGTTCACCACAGAATCTACCTCAAGACTCTTCTAGTGAGCATAATCATAGAAAAGTGGGGTGCGAAGAGACCTCAGGAGGTCATCTAGCCCAACCCTCTGCTCAAAACAGGACCATTCACAGCTAGAATATCCCAGCCAGGGCTTTGTCAAGCCAGACCTTAAAAACCAGATTCTACCACTTGTCTAGGTAACCCATTCCACTGCTTCACCAACCTCCTAGTGAGAGTTTTTCCTAATATCCAACCTAAATGTCTCTTGCTGCAACTTGAGACCATTGACCCTTGTTATGCCATCTGACTGTGTGAGGTTTTTTCCATTAACAGTGTTTATAGTCATTTTGGAGTTTAAAGCTGACTCCTGTCATAAATAAATGAAGATTTTGCTCAGGTGATCAATCTGGCCTTGTCACGCTCCCTGGTGAGAAGGCTGCAGTGCACTCCTCAGGATCTGTTGTTCTACATGAGGGATGGAGACCAGGGTTGACCCATTCTGGGAGTACTGTGTACCTTTTTCCAATAACAAAAGGGTTGCACTGGGAGGAGGTAAATACAGGACAATTGTGTACCCTGCTATAATCTGCCCTTTTGTTAATGTATTGGTCTTACTGTGCACATCTACATGTGAAATTAGGGTGATACAATACATTCTGAAGCAGTTTATTCCAGAGTTTATTGCTTCTGGGAGCAATGTTTTGCACCCAGGACTGCAGCACATTGTGCTGTGGCAGCAGAGCCCTGACCGGCAGGCAGCGTGGGGGTCAGCCTGCCAACCTGGGGCTGCTCCACCCCAGCTCAACATGCTGTGGAGGAGCTGGCTGGGGCACAATGGTGCTACAGTGTAGGAGCTAGCCAGCAGGTAGCCCCTGTACTGTAGCAGCCTCATGCCACAGCCAGCCCCATCATCATCTACATGTGTGTTTCAGTGGAGTAAATAACTCCACAGTCAAATAGTACTTGTGTCAGGCAGTACTAACTTATGGCAGAGTTTATTAGTTTTCTCCAGCCTAATAGCTCCTCATATGTCGATGATGATGCTTTACCGCAGAGCTAATTAGGCAATTCCACAGTAAACATCTCATGTAGTTGCCCCCACTGTAACCCTGATTGAAAGTACTTTATTACAGATACCTGTTTATATTAAGTGTTGCCCATTTGTGATTTTTGTCATAAAACTCACTCTGTTCCTTTTCACAACACCTTACCTCATGGAGTCAAATGATTAATTAAAAACTCGGCTTTCATTATATCAAAAATAAATGTTTTATGGTTTAAGCCCCCATACTTGCAAAGGATAGCTTGAAAACACAAGTATACCATAAAGGTTCAGCCCTAGAAGTCAAAGAACACATTGTATTATGTTATGTTTAAATCTTGTGATTTCTTTAAGCCAATCTCCTGATTTTTGATGGCTGACTCATAGTTACTGAATGTTTCGCAATACTGTATAGTGTCTTCCATGAGATGCCATGTCTGTGAAGTTTTGATAGTTTTAAGGGAAGCTTAGGCAGCTGCCTTCACCTAACTCCTGCTGTGATAAGTCAGAAAGTGAGGCTGCTTGAGAGGGTTTTTATAAATAGGGACATGTATGCGTGTGCACCCTTTGAGCTTCTATGCTGGGGAAGAACTCAATGTGTTTGGATGTGCTGCAGTGGTTGATGGCTGTGGTATGTGCTGTGTGAAAAACAAACTGGTTTCAACCCAAAGGAGTTTTCTCTCTCAGCCTCAGTGCTGATTATGTAGACTGTAATGCTGCCATGTGGCTGATCTGTTATAACTGTGAGCACATGCATGTACACACACATATAAATGCCTTTTTGGGGAATGCTATTGAAGAAAGAATTTTCTCTCCCTTTAGAATTTCAGTGAATTTTCAGAGTAGTGTGGAATGTTCTCAGCTATACAATATCAATATATTCAATATTTCCAATATCAAATCCAGACAGCTTTTATAGACACTGATCACCTAGTCTTATAACTACTTTTGTGTCCCAACACCCAGGAATTTAGGGAGACAGTGTCACAGAGGGCTAGCTCCAAGTTATAACAGGGCACCAGTTGCAGCTGGGCTGCTGTTGGCAGCTGCAGCCAAGCCAAGAGCACTGCAGCTGCAATTTTTGCATGCCCCTGCCCTGTGCAGGGCACATAAGCCTGTGTCTGGGGTTAGTGCCCTGGTCACCTTCACCTCAACTACACTGTTGGGATAACTTCCGGGCAAGGCGGTCGTGGGCATATCTACACATGCATTTACTGTGCAGTAAGAAGTTTTTAGACCAATGATGTGTGTGCATTACTTGGGAGTAAAGTTAATCCAAAATCAGTCCACACAAACAGCATTACTGTGCAGTAAGGCATCTACATGTGCCTTACTGCAAAATAACTACTCGGGAGTAAATTTGCTACTGGCACCCTCCCGAATCTGCATAGGGTGCCATAGTTACTGTAAAGTGTGGGCGCACAAATGTAGATGAGCACTTGTACTGCACAGTACTTTTCAGTTGCTGCGCAGCAACAGTGATGTGTAGATGTACCCTGTGACAGCAATGGGCCTTGTGCAGAGAGAACGCAGGCTCAAGCAGACTGTGTTGGGATGGTCTTATATGGGATGTATTTGAATGAAGGAATGAAGACTTGGGGGAAGAACCTTGGGGAGAGGAAGTTTGTGGAGCAAAAAAAGGAAAGAAGACGAAAGAAATGTCCAGCCTTGTGGGAAAGCTGGTCTTGGGTGCACAAGCATGGGTGCAACTTTAACGGAGGAAATAGAGGTACATGGAATGTTTTCTCAGGAAGAAAAGCTATTTATGAAGGAAATGTCCACGGAAAAGAAGGAGATGCTTGAGGGAAATGAACACTTTGGAGGAGTGTAGAGAACTCAAGATATAGGAAGAGAAAAGGGGGAATGGTTAGAAGCTTATTGGCCACAATAGTGGAGGCAAGGACGAAATTCAATTGCTGAGGGGAAGGCATTTGGGAAGGTGCCCAGGATCGTATGGGATTCTGTGCTCTCTCAACGTTATTGGCAAAGTTACTGGCTGTGCACCTATTTTTAAATGTAGCAAGCACAGCTGGTGATGTTATGGAAGAACCCTGCAGACACGCCCTATTTTAAAGTGACTTTATTTGCTTCACTAGAATGCTTTTTTGCTTAATTCCCACAGTGATGGGTACACCAGGACTGTATAGTTTATAGCTGGGAGCTGGGCTTTTTGTCTCTTTCAATTTCAATGCTAAATATTTTCTCTCATTCTTTTTTTATAGTTTTAAAGCCTTCCTACCAGAAGTCTCGGAAAACAGAAAGAATTGCAGTGTTTAGAAAAGAATTCAGTGTGCCATGGGTCTTGAAAGGAATTTGGAACATACTGTTTACTGGATGTTAGCAGCTACTTGAAATTGAACTTTTTCTGTGTGTATACATTACATCCTCCTATCCCACAGGAATAATACACAAATAGCCAAATCTTCTGATGGAAAACATGACAGGGTACATTTGGCAAAGATCTTTCCTTCAGAGTTGAGTTCACTGCCAGGAGGCTTAGAGATTTGTGCAGTGTGGTTCACATGATACCCAGACTTCTACAAACCCCCACCATTGTAGAAAAAGCTTCCTTATTACATAATCCTTTTACATCTTTATCATTTGGTAATGGGTTCTTCAGTATTAGAAAAAGTGGAATTTGTTTACATTTGTATTAAATGCACAGGGGAAATATTGGCAAACCACAAGTTGCACTTAATAGAACCACTATTGGGCATACATTGTCACATCACATACAGTAAACTGACCACTCCTTGCTCACTGGTTAAGCATTTACTCCCTCCAATAATCTAAAGATAGCCAGTGGGTAAATACTAACCAAGTGAAAGAGAGCTCCATAAATCAGGCTCTTAATGAACTTGTGCTCACAAGGTTCAGGAAGGTCATTTGAGACCCTCTGGGTCAAAATTCAGGGGAAACATGGGGAGGGTGACATACTTGTAGGAGTCTATAATAGACCTCCCCACCAAGAGGAAGAACTAGATCAGGAATTCAACAGGGAACTGGTTGAGGCCATACGCTCCCAATGCATGATAGTCATGGAGCACCTCAACTTCCCTGACGTCTCTTGGGATGAAGGCATGGCCAAATCTGACAGGTCACATAGCTTTTTCACTTGCATTGATGACCTCTACCTAATGCAGGAGGTCTATGGGCCGACTAGGGAAGAGGCATTGCTTGAACTGCTCCTTGCCAAAGGGGAGGACCTGGTGAGCAATGTGAGGATCAAAGGGAAGCTTGGTGACAGTGACCATGAATTGGTCACCCTCTTAGTTCACCAAAGAGAAGGCAAACCAACCTCTCAGTAAAATAGAAGTCCTTAACTTTGGGAAGGCTGACTTTTGCAAATTCAGAGAATTGGTCAGTCAAGCAATTAGAGGCCATACCCCCCTAGAAAAGGGAGTACATGAGGAATGGTCATCTCTCAAAAACAATCCTTGAAGCACAGGGGAAAGCTATTCCATCTCACAAGAAATGTAGTCAACGGGCAAGGAAGCCCCCTTGGCTGAACATGGAACTGCTGGACCTCAAACTCAAAACAGAAACCTATACCAGTTGGAAAACAGGGAGCATCACCAAAGACGACTACTCAGCACTCACCCACACCTGTAGAAAGTGGTCTAGAAAAGCCAAAGGCACAAACTGAACTCAGGCTAGCTAGAGGAATCAAGGACAACAAAAAGGCCTTCTTCAGATATGTAGAATGTCAAAAAAATAACAAAGATAGCATTGGGCCCCTGTGAGATCTAATAGGGCAACTGACATTCAACTCTCAAGAAAGGGCCAATCTCCTAAATGACTTTTTTGCATTGGTTTTTCACCCTCCTAAGAGGATCACATTGTCAGAAAGGGCACAAACCATCCTGGGAGTTGGTGACATGTCCAAAATTGATGTGGATCAGGTGAGGGAACACCTTAAGAAACAACACTCACAAGTCCGTGGGCCCAGACAGAATGCACCCAAGAGTCTTGAAGGAGCTGGCAGACATCATTGCATCCCCCTTGGCAGAAATATTTGAAAATTTGTGGCACCCAGGAGAGGTCCTGGAAGCCTGGAAAACAGCTAATGTGGTCCCTATCTTCAAGAAAGGGAGGAGGAATGACTTGGGGAATTATAGACCAATCAGTCTGATGTCCATCCCTGAAAAAATCCTGGAAAAAATTGCCAAGGGTTCCTTCAACACCAGTTTAATGGAAGGCAAGCTTCTGAATGCTAGCCAACATGGTTTTGTGACTGGCAGGTCTTGCCTGACCAACTTCATCTCCTATGACCAGCTAACATGTGCCCTGGACAAGGGTCATATATCTGAATTTCAAAAAAGCCTTTGACCTAGTTCTCCATGATGTCCTCATGGTTAAGCTGGGAAACTGTGACCTTAATCACCTTACAATCCAATGGCTAAGCAACTGGCTACATGCATTTAGACTAGACATAAGAAAAAATTTCTTTAGCGTGCAAGTATCCAGGGTCTAGAACAAACTCCCACAGAGGTGCTGCAAGCACCTACTCTAGACTCTTTCAAAAAACATGTGGATGTATTTCTTGCTGGGATCACTTGATCCCAGCTGACTTCCTGCCTATGACAGGGGGGCTGGACTCAATGATCTCGTGAGGTCCCTTCCAGACCCTAATGTCTATGAACTGTATGAGGTATCTTTTGATTAAATTTTGTTAGAAGTCAGTACAACTATCAGACAGGCCTGCTAGACATCTAAAGAGCCTTTTCTATACAACTTTTCTCTTTGACAGCATTCTCTAAGCTTTGCCACAAAACGTGAGGTATATGATGTTCTTACAATCTCATCACTTTTCTCCCACTGGAGGCCCCCAAATCACCAGGTAAGGCTGCTGGAGCCTGCCCAGATGCTCGTCCCAGCTTCCCTTATCCCACCCAGGGCAGCTTGCCACATCCTGTAGTACACATGCAGGGCATTCTTGCTCAGAGAGAGACAGTGAAGGAGTCATTTATAGGGACATAATGCAACATACATTATTAGAGCTGTGGGGCACTCGAACAGGCTCTGAAGATTTAAATGGAAACACAATTACACACATTCAAAGATTATGTGTGATTTTTAAAAAATTTTAAATATCTGTGATGGAAAAACTCCAAAGTCTGTAATATTTGGAAGAGGTTTTTGAAATTTGTTTTTTATTTAGAAAAAGAAAATAATTACCCTATAGTCCTGAAAGTGTGCCATACTTGAAGAGCCTGAAGACTAGAAGGGAGGAATGCACACTAGAAGGGGGGAATAGGCTGCAGCAGACCTAGACAGGCTACAGGGGTGGGCGGATGAGAATAGGATGGGATTCAACACCGACCAGTGCAAAGTGATACACTTGGGGAAGAAAAACTAGCACCATACCTACAGGTTGGGGAACTCCATTCTTGTCAGTACAGAGGCAGAAAAGGATCTTGGAGTCATCATTGACTCCAAAATGAACAAGGGCCAGCAGTGTGGGGATGCAGTCAGGAAGGCCAACCATACCTTGTCATGCATCCACAGATGCATCTCAAGCAGGTCCAAGGAGGTGATCCTCCCCCTCTATGCGGCATTGGTCAGGCCGCAGTTGGAGTACTACATCCAGTTCTGGGCGCCGCACTTCAGGAGGGATGTGGACAACATGGAGAGGGTCCAGAGGAGGGCCACTCACGTGATCAGGGGGCAGCAGGGCAGGCCTTATGAGGAAAGGCTACGGGACCTGAACCTGTTCAGCCTCCAAAAGAGAAGGCTGAGGGGGGATCTAGTGGCCTGTTACAAACTAGTCAGAGGGGACCAGCAGGCACTGGGGAAGTCCCTGTTCCCCCAAGCACTACCAGGAGTGAGCAGGAATAACGGTCACAAGATGGCAGAGGGTAGATTTAGGCTAGATATCAGGAGGTGCTACTTCACAGTCAGGGTGGCTAGGATCTGGAACCAACTTCCAAGCGAAGTGGGGCTAGCTTCTACCCTGGGGGTCTTTAAGAGGAGGCTGGATTTACACCTTGCTGGGGTCATTTGACCCCAGGACTCTTTCCTGACATGGCAGGGGGTCAGTCTAGATGATCTATTCAGGTCCCTTCCGACCCTAGAAACTATGACTAGAAGAAGGCCAATGTGGTGCCTATCTTCAAGAAGGGGAGGAAAGTGGATCTGGCAAACTACAGGCCCATCAGCCTGACCTCTATCCTGGGCAAGGTCTTAGAAAAGATTATCAAAGAGGCCATCCTTAATGGACTGGCCGATGGCAACATCCTCAGGGATAGCCAGAATGGGTTTGTTATGGGTAGGTCTTGCTTGACCAATCTTATCTCCTTTTATGACCAGGGACATATCACCTGGACAACTGAGAGGAGAATGATGACATATATCTTGACTTCAAAAAAGCCTTTGATCTGATATCATGTCATTCTCCCATTGTACTCAGCCTTCATGAGGCCCAGTTTTGGGCTCCACAATTCAAAAAAGATGTAGAGAAGCTTGAGAGATTCCAGAGAAGAGCCACACACAGGATCAGAGTTCAGGAAAACAGACCTTATGATGACAGGCTGAGAGCTATAGGACTCTTTAGCCTGGAAAAGCGCAGGCTTAGGGGTGATCTGATGGCCACCTATAAGTTTATCAGAAGTGTTCATTAGGATCTGGGGGAATGATTGTTCACCAGAGCACCCCAAGGGATGCTAAGGTCAAATGGTTATAAACTACTGCAAGACCGTTTCACACTTGACATAAGGAAGAACTACTTTCTTAATTCAGGAGGTGCACGGTCCCACCAAAGGAAATGCCCTGTTGGACCTGATCCTGGCCACAGGCAATGACCTGGTAAGGGCCATCCAGGTTCTTGACCACCTGGGCTATAGCGATCATTGCTTGCTGGAATTCACCATCCAGCTCAGGGTGTCAAGGGCCTGCAGCAAGATGGTAGCCCTAGACCATAGGAGGGCCAACTTCAACAAGTTGAGGAGACTAGTGGGAGAGGTGCTGGGGTCCTTGAGGGCAGGGGAACTCAGTGTCCAGGATGACTGGTCGCTCCTTAAGGAAACGATACTCAGGGCCCAAGGGGAGTCCATCCCAACAAGAAGCAAGGGGGGCAAGAGTGCCCAAAAGCCCCCCTGGCTCACCAAGGGCATCCGGGAATGCCTGCTTACCAAAAAGGCATCGTACACCTGGTGGAAGGGGGGTGCTATCTCCAAAGAGGAGTATACCTCCTCTGCTCGCGCCTGTAGGGGGGCTGTCAGGAAAGCTAAGGTGGACATAAAGCTAGGACTAGCATCCAAGATCAAGGATAATAAAAAGTCCTTTTTCAAAATACATAGGGAGGATGAAGAAGGCACCGGGTAAGGTGGGCCCCTGCAAACTATGCTGGGCAATCTGGTGGTTGCGCCAGAGGAGAAAGCGGAACTCTTTAACCAATTCTTCACCTCCGTTTTCTTGCGCAGGGACCAGGACTTCCCCGCTGTGATGCCAGA
>NW_017728909.1:30620995-30622309 GCF_001723895.1 Crocodylus porosus | reverse complement strand
AGGAGGGGCACACAGAAGTGCTCTGGGTTACAATACAAGGCAGTCAAGGGGAAAGAGACTTAACAGTGGGGGTCTACTACAGACCTCCCAACCAAGGGGAAGAGCTAGACCAGGAATTCTTAAGTCAGCTCTTGGAGGTAGTTAGGTCAAAAGACATGGTCATCATGGGTGACCTGAACTTTCCAGACATCTTCTGTGAAGAGCAGTCAGCCAGGTCTGACCGCTCACGTAGGTTCCTAGCCGAAATGCAGGACCTCCACCTAACCCAGGAGGTGCACAGCCCCACCAAGGGAGACACCCTGTTGGACCTGGTGCTGGCCACAGGCAATGACTTGGTGGCAGGGCTGCAGGTGCTCAACCACCTGGGTGACAGCAATCATCGCCTGCTGGAATTCACCATCCAGTGCAAGGTGGCAAAGGCCTGCAGCAAGGCAGATTTCAGTGAGCTAAGGAGAATAGTCGGGGAGGCACTGAGGTCCCGGAGGGGAGGGGAGGGGAGCCAGGTGTCCAAGAAGAGTGGTCGCTCCTTAAGGAGACAATCCTCCAAGCCCAAAGGGAGGTAATCCCAACACAGATCAAAGGGAGCAGGAGGGCGCAAAATCCCCCATGGCTCGCCAAAAGCATCTGGGAACATCTCCTAGCTAAAAGGGAGGCGTACACCCAATGGAAGGAGGGGCCATCACCAGGGAAGTCTATACTGTGGTTGCTCAGGGCTGCAGGGGGGCAGTCAGGAAGGCCAAGGCGGAGATGGAACTGGGACTAGCTACCCAGAGCAAGGACAACAAGTCCTTTTTAAATACGTAGGGGGCAAAAAGAAGGTACCAGGTAATGTAGGACCCCTGCAAGACATGCTAGGAAATCTAGTCGTCACACCAGATGACAAAGCTAACCTATTTAACAACTTCTTTGCCTCCATTTTCCTGAGCAGGGACAAGGATCAGCCCCCCCACTGGGGCACCCTCAGGCCCCAGGGGAGGTGCACCCAAGCCAAGGGTCAGTGAGGATCTAGTCCAGAAACTTCTGGAGGGACTGGATGTATTTAAATCAGCTGGTCCTGACAATCTCCACCCCAGGGTGCTGATGTCATTGCGGGACCCCTGGCATGGCTTTACAAGCACTCGTAGTGCCCTGGTGTGGTGCCAGAGGACTGGAAGAGGGCCAATGTGGTTCCCATCTTCAAAAAAGGAAGGAAGGAGGATCCAGGAAACTATAGGCCAGTCAGTCTTACCTTGATCCTGGGTAAGATTTTTGAGAGAATTATCCTGGCACATGTCCATGAGAGGCCAGCAGGGGAGGTTATGCTTAGGGGCAACC
>NW_017728909.1:30599193-30620895 GCF_001723895.1 Crocodylus porosus | reverse complement strand
GGGCAGGGGGCTGGACTTGATGATCTTTCATGGTCCCTTCCAGCCCTAATGTCTATGAAATCTATCAAGGATCTGGGTTTTCTGTTTCCCATGGGAAAATGCAGATTTTTCCTTTTAAAGAGGAAAATTTCCCCTTTAAAAGAGAAAAACATGGATTTTCCCCTTTGAAGTGGGAAACTGTGGGTTTCCCTTTTTGCAAACAGCTCTCTGCAGGCTGGCAGAGTTCCAGAATGAAGGAAACCCACGCACCGGTGTTCCCTACTTACCACCATGGTTCCCCCCAAGTCTTGGGAGGCACCAGTTATTCATGGCTACTGACATGAAGAATCCTCAGGATTGCTTATTTCAATCCTTTGTTTCTTCCCTTCCCTCCTTTATACATATCTAATCAGTGGCCTAACGATCGAAGGGAAGCTGGGTGACAGTGATCATGAGCTGATCACCTTCGCCATCCAACATAAAGCTGACAAGTCAGAAATACAGAAGTCCTCGATATCAGGAAAGCTGACTTTGACAAGCTCAGGAGGCTTGTAGATGAGGCCCTAAGGGACCACAACCCAATGGGGAAGGGAGTTCAGAAAGAGTGGTTGCTCCTCAAGGGAACGATCCTAGATGCACAAGCTAAGGCTATTCCATTGTGGAGGAAAGGCAGCAAGAGGGCACAGCAGCCCCCCGGCTTTGCAGGGGACTAGCCGACTTCCTGCATCTAAAAAGAAAGACCTACAAAGGATGGAGGACAGGATCCATCTCCAAAGAGGAATATTCAGCACTGGTCTGGACCTGCAGGGAGCAAACCAGGAAAGCCAAGGCTGTGACTGAACTCCAACTGGCTACAAGTATCAAGGACAATAAAGAGTCCTTTTTTAGATACGTGGGGAGCCAGAGGAAAAGCAAGAGAAACATCAGACCCCTGCTAAACCAGATGGGACAACTGACAACCAATGCCCAGGAAAAAGCCAATTTACTAAATGGGTACTTTGAATCAGTTTTTCATCAGTCCCACGGGGCACCCTTGCCCATTACAGGACAGGAACACCTGGGTGAGGATGATTCCTTACCCTCCATCAGTGCTGACCTCGTGAAGGAACACCTAGAGAGGCTGGACACCTTCAAGTCAGCCGGCCCTGACAGCTTGCACCCCAGGGTATTCCAGGAGCTGGTAAGCGTCATAGCTTAACCCCTGTCATGGATCTTCGAGAACTCCTGGTGGTCTGGTGTAGTGCCCGAGGACTGGAAGAAGGCCAATGTGGCATCTATCTTCAAGAAGGGGAGGAAAGTGGATCTGGCAAACTACAGACCCATCAGCCTGATCTCTATTCTGGGGAAGGTCTTAGAAAACATTATTAAAGAGGCCATTCTTAACAGACTGGCCTATGGCAGCATCCTGAGGGACAGCCAGCACAGGTTTGTTGCAGGTAGGTCTTGCTTGACCAATCTTATCTCCTTTTACAACCAGGTGACCTATCACCTGGACAAGGGAGAGGTGATTTATGTTGTATATCTTGACTCCAAAAAAGCCTTTGATCTGGTATCCCATGATCACCTCTTGGCAAAACTGGCCAACTGTGGCCTCAGCTTCACCACGATCCACTGGCTGGGGAATTGGCTCCACAGTAGGACCCAGAGGGTGGTGGTCGATGGGAGCCAGTCGTCTTGGTGCACTGTGACCAGTGGGGTCACCCAAGGCTCTGTCCTAGGGCCTATACTATTTAATATCTTCATCAATGATGTGGACATTGGTATCAGAAGCGGACTGGCCAAGTTTGCCGACGACACCAAACTCTGGGGTAAAGCATCCACACCTGAGGACAGGAGGACGATCCAGGCTGGCCTGGACAGGCTCAGGAAATGGGTGGTCAAGAACCTGATGGTGTTTAACACTGAAAAATGCAAGGTTCTCCACCTTGGGAATAAAAACCTGCACCATGCTTATAGGGTTGGCAGTGCTACACTGGCTAGCACTATGGATGAAAAGGACTTGGGAATTTCATGATTGACCATAAAATGAACATAAGCCTTCAATGTGATGCTGCGGCCAGGAAAGTGAGCAAAACGCTGGCTTGCATTCATAGATGCTTCTCAAGCAAATCCCAGGAAGTCATTCTCCCATTGTACTGAGCCTTGGTGAGGCCGCAGCTGGAGTACTGCATCCAGTTTTAGGTTCTGCAATTCAAAAAGGATGTGGAGAAGCTTGAGAGAGTCCAGAGAAGAGCCACGTGCATGATCAGAGGCCAGGAAAACAGGCCTTATGACAAGTGGCTGAGAGCTATGGGACTCTTTAGCCTGGAAAAGCACAGGCTCAGGGGTGATCTGGTGGCCACCTAGAGTTTATCAGGGTGCTCATTAGGATCTGGGGGAATGTCTGTTCACCAGAGCGCCCCAGGGATGACAAGTTCAAACAGTCATAAACTCCTTCAGGACTATTTCAGGCTGGACATAAGGAAGAACTTCTTTACAGTCCAAGCCCCCAAGGTCTGGAATACACTGCCGCTGCAGGGGGTTCAAGCACCTACTTTGAACACCTTCAAGATAAATTTGGATGTTTATCTTGCTGGGATCCTATGATCCCTGCTGACTTCCTGCCCCTGGAGCAGGGGGCTGGACTCGATGACCTTCCGAGTCCCTTCCAGCCCTAACGTCTATGAAACCTATAAAATCTCTATGCCCCCTCTGCCCCACCCCAGCAAGGAATACAAGCTGAATTTTTTCAATGAAAATTTAAAATAATAAAAATCACAAGTCATACCAAATGTACCATATAAAATGTTCCAAAGTGATCTGTCCAGAAAAAAACAAGTGATAAGCTCTTTCATACTTGATTTGGTTCAGGGATTCTTCCAAGTTTTATAGTAAGTGGATAAACGTTCCCCACATTTGAACAGCATCAGTCCACACATGTATTGCCTTTACTGGTACCACTGAGGTGATCTTCCTAATATACATGATAATAGCTATGCAAGCAGAAGACATCATGTTACATGTTCTTACATTGTACCATATGCCCCCAGTATGAATCTTGTTTGAGAGATAGCCCTAATATCTTGTTGCATTTTTGTACAAAAGGAAACTGATTTTTATTGCATTTTTTTTAAATCTACCCATGAAAGGGAGGAATCCCAGGGATATTCTCCCCACCCATCCACCCCTATTTTGCATTTTTGCAATACAGATCAAGTCAATAGTGTGGATGTCAACAGTGGTATTGTTCTATGAAA
Source organism: Crocodylus porosus (assembly GCF_001723895.1). Lineage (NCBI taxonomy): Eukaryota > Metazoa > Chordata > Crocodylia > Crocodylidae > Crocodylus > Crocodylus porosus. The sequence goes on along the minus strand of NW_017728909.1, from coordinate 30,617,680 downwards.
ATAAGAGATACAGTGGTTTTAGTAGATGGTATTAAAGAAAAAAAGAAAAAAAGGGGGAGTTCCATAAGAGAAGATACAGCACCACAGCCCCCTGAGTCTGGCTTATATCGAACTGACATCCCTTATTTCTACACACGCTTTTTAATGTAGTGTTTAAATATACAGTAGGATTGGTGCTTGTATAATAGTATAAATATCAGACACCTAGAGCAGGTGACTACAGTCCTGTTCCATTATTCAGTTTTTTATGCTATATCAGTATAGAATTTCAGTTCAGTAACTGAGGCTTTTAAAGGAGAGTAATCAAAAACCTTGTTTTTGTTATGCATAAAGTAAAAACAAAAGAAGTTTCCATTTAGAAGCCTTTGTTTAGGAGCACAGAGGTGTGTAATACATGACAGATTTCAGCATCTAGCACTATTTTTGGACCTATAATTTAGTCTCACAGTTTCAGTGATCTCAGTAGGGGTAGTCATAAAGGGCTGTTGTGTAGTTTGGGCAGCAGGATAACACCATAAATGAGCACTATTATAACTTTAACATATGAAAGCATGTTATATGAATATATGTTATGTTCTCTAGTACATAAATCAAGTGATGTTCAGTACTTCCTAAGTATATTTCAGTCCTTTCTATAGTATCACTGTTGGATACTAAATATTCTAGAATAGTTTATACTGACTCCAGGGACAGCTGTTGGGGAGAAAATTCCTTGTTTCAAGCCAAATACAGAGTTCATGGCTTAGCTTAGGAATTGGAAACTATCCAAAAGTTTGTTAGGCTTTATCCTTTGCTGCAAGTTCTCCAACCTCCTAGAACGCTTCACTAATAAAATGTAAAGCATACCCAGAAAACTTAGTTATACTGCCATTTCCTTAAGTGGAAAGTCTCAGGTCTATTTAATATTTTAAAAAATCTAAATTTTATGCCTGAGCTTTTATAACATTTAATTTCTTTTAAATTAGCACAGTTTTTAGAAATGTTCCACTGAAAATTGGATTTTGTATTTAAAAGAAGTCCCTATAGTACTTGTGATTCCAAGTATTGTCACCTTCTGCCCCTTGATTAAAAAAGAGAAAAGTAAGACTGACCTGAAGGAGAAGTGAAACAGTTTAATCCATTTTCTTTTTCTAAGCTAAGAGAAATGAAACAAGGAAACAAATACCCTTACTGGCTAAAAGTAAACTCTATTTTTAGAATTTTAAGTTTTAATAATCTCAGGTTTTATTGATGACATGATGAAAGTGGCCATCAAATAAGTGACACTTATATGACATTTATACAAAAAGCCTCCCTTTCCAAAAAAATTGCATTTGTCATAACACGTAAGTCTATGAGTAGTCAAAATCAATAGATATATTCCCTTCTTATGACTAGTCAAAAGCCTACCATGTTGTTTATCTGACTGGTACTCCTGCATATTCATGATCATTAAGACATGAAAGAGTGACCAAGTTCTCGAGTCAGAAGGGAATATCTTTCTGAAGAAAATGACATTTGTTACAGATATTATCTCAACTGGAAATTTATTTTATGGAACATGATTATAGAACTTGTCATACTGGCTCACATTTGAGAAAGATAGCATTTTAACTTGTTTTATTTTGGTATCACAAGAAAATGAAAAATGCCACCTTTAAGAAGGTACTATTCTCTAGGCTGATACGATTCAGATACATGAATGACGTCTCATAGGAAACAATTCCAACTGAAGAAGAACCTGCTAGGAACAAAGCGGGGGGCAAATATTCAATAAAGTGAGGAAATGTTCTGGGTTAAGAGTAAATCTGCAACTGGTAACGTCAAAGGCATAGAGGACTGAAAGCAAATAATGCTTAATCCCAGTGATATGATAGGTATTTTAAAGGTTTTTGATTAAGAATATCTGATTCATTACATATTCTACAGACTTTGCTCTGAGTTTTATTTGAGCATTCTTGATGGAGGAGCTGCACCTGTCTGATGTTGGTCCAGCAATAAAAGCTTATTCCAGTCCATTGTTGTGAAGCACACGGCCCTCTGTTTCACAGAGGAATGGGTAGCAAGAGATTCCAAAGGGCTTTTCTTAGTCATAAGCTACATCCGCAGATAACTGCCCCCAGTGTAGATTGCATCAATTCAAATTTGCATCAGTGCTCTCTGTTCCTGTAACAGGAAATGAGCATTAGCCATTTATGCAACTAACTCAATGATACAGAAACATCCCATCTGAAACCCTGCCCAACAATATTCTGAGGTTAGGAAAGTGGCCAAGCTATTGGAGAATAAGGATCCATTCCCTATTGAGCTATGTAAGTCCTCCACAACCATGGGCAAGTTGCTTAGGGCTAGATCCAGTAAAGCACTCAGGCACTTAAAGCAGATCCTAAGTGTAACTGAGATGTTGAAAATTGCAATCCAAATAACCCCTATTCAGCTGCTGCCTAACCCCAAAGGCACTTAAGTGTTTAGTTTCTTCCCTGTGTGATGGGAAAGTAGAGCTCTAGATCAGTGGTCTCCAAACTTTTTTGATCATGCACCCCTATCAGTAAAAAATTTTTGAGCGTGCACCGCCAATATATGTATATTTATATAAATATAAATATAAATAGAAGTTCTAATATTTTCTTCCTGCTCCCCAAAGGATCGTCTTGCGCACCCCCTGGGATACACGCACCACACTTCGGAGACCACTGCTCTAAATCACCTAGAAATCTACTTCTCCACATACACAACTGAATAGCTTAGCATCTCTCTCCTGCCTAGGATCCAGAAACTAGACATTCTTGCATCCTAGTTACCCAAGGACTATGATTCAGAAGGCATTCTCTAAGTATGTCTAATGCACAGCCAGAAGATCAGCACCTTCCTGTGGTGAAGTTTTGGCAGTATTCTTTTCAAAAGTGGCCACAGAAAAAGGCAGTGGTGGTTAGACAGCCACTGAATAATCCTGAGGAGTCTCCTTTCCCAGCTGAGGTATTAGAGTTATGCTCCCTTCTGTTTGCCATCTCTAGCCCAGTGAATTCTGAATGCTTGTTTGCCCTGTGGCACAGCTTCACCATAATAAGCCATACTGCTGTGGTTGGGGCATTCCCCTGGGATGCTAGAGAGACATAACAGGGCAGTACTGCACTCTGGACAATTTTTGTGCTTCCCTTCCAAGAGAGACAGACAGACAGACAAAGTGTTTATTCCTGCTCACAAAAGCATTCTAGGTTATGGATGGAGGTGCTTTCTGTGGCATTGACTCAGGGATCTAAGTCCCAGAGAGGAATGGGTTCTCAGACATCTGTCTACATGTTTCCTATTGGCTAGCTCCAAGTGGTTCCATGCTCAGTCCAGTGATTGTTTTGAGTCAAATCTTTAGACACCTGATGCTTCCCCATGTGCTGTATAAGAAACACGGGCACCCTAATGAAGGGTTATCTGTTCATGGAGACAGGCATTTAAAGGCTATAGGGCCCACGTTTGAGAGGACTAAGCTCTTCTTTGGATTTGGCCCTTGGTCTCATTCCCCATCTATAACATGAACCTCAGAGAAAATCTGTAAGAATACATGACTGCGTGAAATATATCCAGCCACTTTGGTAATAAGGACCTTACTGATACAGAGAACTGATCTAGCTGAAAAACAAGAACGCAGTTCCTCAACAAATATTGAGTTTTTGGCATTTGATTTCATTCTGCCTCAAAAAAAAATCCCTCCCCCCAAAATCCAAGAGAAAAAAATACAGGGCATGCCTACACCACATGCATTTGATCCAGGATCAGTTTACTCATGAGTAAACTACCTGTGAGCAAGTGCCCCCAGGCAGACATCTACATATGCAGGGAAGTGGGAGCAATTTGCTGCTAACGACAGCAAATTGCTCCGAGTTTCAGAAGCCCTGCAATAGGCCCTTGCCACCACCAGGGGGGAGCTGCCCCGGGGTGCTAGCCCAGAAGATGGCAGGGAGCACTGGGCCAAAAGACAGCTGGGTCTTGGCCAGGGCTGGGCCATTAGCTCACATGTGCTGGCAGCAGGGTGTATCTCAATCATTTGCAAGCTCATGGGCCATTTGTGTCCTTTATATATATCATATATTTATATTTACATTTAAAGTTGTGAGTCATGAATGAGACTCACAACTGGTAAGAATATCTGCGATATGTGAAAAGGATCAGGGAATCGGTTGATTTTACAAGACTGTTTTTGTCATTTTAGTAGTGGAAATAGAAAAGCCATCTGTAGCAAGTTTGGGCTCCAGGGGTGGGCATGACATCTCCTGGTGACCAGACAACCCTTGCCCTGCTCTAGCTCTATGGTACTCCCCCTTCTCACTCACCTGCCATGCTTTGATATATTTAATTGATCAGAAGGGGGGCTGTGTAATGGAAACAGCAATTTGCTCTCAGATTCACGGCTGTCAGGAGGTCCCTCCCAGATTCCACTGGCTTCATCCCTGCCTTCATGCTAAGATTCCACCAGCCTATCCATGCTCCCTAGGGCACCTGAAGCCTTAAGGGCTATTCACTGCCTCCAACCTCCCCTACAGCCATGCCCATGCCTTACAGGTGTTATGGTACAATCTCTCCCTTGTTGGGACCTTGGTCTTCCTGGCTTCTGCCCCTTCTCTCTAGCTGGGCCTTCTAGCCTGGACCTTTTGTGTTGGACCTGGGGTCTGGGCACCATTTCTTATCTCCACCTAGCTTTGGGCTCGGAGTCTGTTTTGGCTCCATCTAGCCCCTTGGCCCTGTCTCCAACCTGCTCTAGCTCTGTCTGGGCCCTCTGGCCCTGTCTTGGGCTCCCTCAGCTTTATCTTGCTTGGGCTCCCTGGCCCTGTCACTGCCCTACCTTGGGCAATAAGCCTGCTTCAGCTCTGTCTGGGTCCCTGGCCCTATCTGGTTTGAGTTGTACTAGGCTACAATCATATCATAGACTGCCACCCTATAAGGCTCAAGCACTGTCCATGTCTCAAGCCCCTAACACCTGGCAGAGCTTAAGACACTCTCATGCTCTCAAGCACTATTAAGACCTCTGTGCCACTCCTATTAATCCCAGTCCACTTATATAAACTTCAATAAAGAAGTAAGTTCACTAGCTAGAACTACAGACTCCCAAGCCCACTAAACCCTCATTAGGTCCAAGCATAAATAGTGCTTACTGTTTATGCTTATAAATAGTGCTTACTGTTTATCTGTGCAGCAAGATTTCCCCTCATCCCAGACTGCATTCTTCTGTGCCATCAGCATCTTACTAGCAGTCTTAGGGTAGCTCCAGAGTCATCCAGGCATCTTTCTGAAGCCTCCAAGTCCAGAAACTCATCCTTTATGGCATGCAGGGTCATGCAGTTTGCTCTGCAATAGGCAGTCATGGCCTTTGTCCTTAGCTGCCTATTCCTTTTCAGTCAACTTATCTCAGGCAGAGTTCTCCTGACTGGCTGCAGGTGCACCCTTTCCCTCTCAAGGTCAGCTCCCTGCCTGTCTAGGCAGCAGTCTTTCTTTGCTGACTTGCAGCTAGTCCCTGTTCAATTGTTGGGGTCTATCTGTTGCAGCTTCTCTCCTTAAAGTGACAGGAGGCTGAGGCTCCTTGTTATACCATAATATAAAGTAGACTCTGAATAAAGACCTGCAAGCAATCATTTCCAAAGTATACCACCAGAAGACTAGGAAGGTCCAAGAACTGTATCAAAATATTTATGCAATACACCTATGAGCCACCCACAGATATTTTTTAATACAACCAATATGATTTTGTTGAGACAAAGAGGCAGGAATACCCTCAGTTATTAACTCACATTTGAATGGACCCCTTTGGTCACCTCTCAGAGCAGTACTGATAGCCTTTGAGGAGTCTGTCACCAAGATAATGCAGTGTGATGAAGGACCAATTGCAATCTCTGGCTGGAAAAAAAGGCACCAATTTGGTCCCTTTTGCTTGTTTTTTTAAAGAAATACAGGGTTCTGTTTGGAGTATAGGTTGGCACACTGATTTATGTATGCAACAATAAATTATAAGTGTTACAAGCTTGAAGTGACTTATTTTAGTGCTAATACAAGACCTGCACACACTAAAGATAAGAATGTGCATGTAGAAGTCTTTGCTGTATGAAGCAGATGATCCTTCTGCATCTCAAACTTTAGCATCTCAATATTTGTAGAACAGGAGAGTTGGAATGACAAAGTAGAAATTATGGCATTTCTTCTAAAGAAGTTTGCAGTGCTCCTGCTTAAAAGTGTACTTTGCATACCACCTCCATGTTATAATCACATGTGTTTTTTGGCTTGCATGGTCACGGAGTCCTCGATGAAGACTTCATAGCTTGCACACAAGGAAAGGGAAAACATGCATGTGTTGCTTCAACTATTTTAAAGTGGAGTCTTGGAAAAATTCATGTAAACTCTACATAGCTGTAACATGAAAGGGGCCATTTGTTTCTCTAGCAGGAATTATTATGGTGCAAGAAGTATCTTGGCAGATAAACAAAACACATTTGCCCGTTGTGTAAACAATATCTTTTTCCGGTAAAACTTTAAGGAAAGAAGCTGGGTTTTTTTCCCTTTAAAAAAAATACAAGTTCCATCTCTTTCTATCTTCTCTCCATGTGCATTTACCCTCCCTTTAGAAACAAGGAAGAGTTGATCTTTACTGCCACTTTTGACCTCAGCTATTTGATTTTATTGATCAGCAAAAAAAGTGTCAAATGTCAAACCAAAGAAAATTGTTCATGCAAAAATATGTTGGCAGAGATAACTTTGCTAATACTGTATGCTGGAGTTCAAGCTGAGGGAAAATTGACCATTTTCTCCCAATTTCCTAAGAGATTAGTCATATAAACAGTTTCTAATTACAGAAAGCACTACACTCATAACTTTCCCAGTTGTAACACACTAGTGTGAGTGCTCAGTTACATGGAATGCCTGCCCTTTGCAAACTCTGCACAATGACATTCAGTTCTACCAGTTAACCTACAGAAGAATGGAAGCTCTTTAAAGCAGTACAGCTATCTCAACAGAAATTCCTCCTGAACCTAAGTCATTGGAAGCTTGTGCTTTTGGAGCAGCTAGTCCTAGGTTTAGTGCCCCAATATTGCCAATTTAGCTGTTCCCTGTATCTTATATTTATTATTGTTGTTGTGATTGTTATGTACTAGATTTTAAATCCAACACAAAAATCAGAAATACATATGTATCAACAACACATAACGGACTGCACTACATAAATGTCAGTAACCCATAAAGAGGAAAAAGAAGAAGAGAAAACAAAAGGAAGGAAGAAAATAAGTGGAAGGGATAGACGAGGGAAACAAACATGTAAGGAGTAATAACTTAGTTACCAACATATTCTAAGAAATCTTTCCAAATGCTTAGAGCTTTATGCCATTAGCATGACATAATAGCTCTTTATAAGAGGTAATTTTAAAACTATTAGTTTTAACTATTTATTTAAAATTGATTATTATACCCTCCATTTTGAGGCTATAATTGAAAAAATCTTCAAATTTTGATAAGGTCCCAGTTACCGAAAAAGTTAACAATGTCACTATTATCAATGTCAATTTTTTCCTTGATTTTTATTTGTAAAGAGTCAGCGTGAGATACCTTTCAGTAACAAAATTAATCTTTTTATCTAAGAGAGGAACTATCTTCAGTAAAGTAAAATATTTGAATTTCTAGTTTTCAAGGACCTGAACAATGCAAATGAAACTTCTAAAGGAAGGACCAAAAGGAAACTCACTAACTCCCCAGTCATCCATTCTAAGATGCAATGTCTTTTTCACTGAATAGGCTGAGACCTTATTTGGTCTCGTGACAGAATGACTCTTATTCTCCAATAACTTGGCCACTTTCCTAACCTCAGAATATTGTTGAGCAGGGTTTCAGATGGGATGTTTCTGTATCATTGAGTTAGTTGCATAAATGGCTGATGGGTTCCTTTTGCACAGAATTAAAAAAAAGAAAACCTAATAAATGGGTAACACTAGATGTTGAACACTAGATGTTGCCTAGATTTGTTTGTAAGGCTGGGCAGAAGGAAGTCCTAGCACATACGCTGTATTATATTAAAGCTTATGTCTACAATACATTTTGACTGTCAGCACGAAAGAAAGTAAACAGTATAGTTTACTAGGAGAATTGGTTTCCATGCGATTAATATAGTTCTGACCTAAGAGTCCATTATATACATTGCACAGTTCCATGACTTCCTGTTAGATACCAGTGTTTGCGGCTTCATAAGTCATGAACTGAAGCTGCCATAAGGTTCACTGAGGCATCACTAACACTAATGTCCAAGCACTGGGCGAGTGTGTCACCTTGTGGAATTGTCAGAAGAGCTCTTTGGACACCAGTTAAGTCAGCTAGGATTACCGTAATCATAGGTGATGCGTGGGGGGGGGCATGTGCCCCCCCCCGACTGTGAGCACTTCAGCTGGAAGAGGGGCATAGAGAGTGCTTATGCACCCTCAAAATTGGCTCCGCCAGTGGACCCCTGCTGCCGGTCACCAGTTGGCTGCTGGTAACCCTCCCTCTGGCTGCCAGCTGACTGCTAGGAGACCACCACCCCGGTCACCAGCTGACCACTGAGGGACCTGCCCCAGTCACCGGCTGGCCTCTGGGGACCCCCCCTCAAGTTGTGCCCCATTGGTGCCCCCCAAGATTTGGGAGGCACCAGTTGCCTTTCAGTCATTGGATTGCAGCGGATGAGGTTTACTCCCCTTGGATTCTAAGATTCCCCAGGTCTCCCATCTGTTGTGACCCTCAGAATCCCCAACTATTGATCATAGAATCATAGGGCTGGAAGGGACCCTGAAGGATCAGCCCCCTGCATGAACAGGAAAGACATCTGGGGTCAGGTGACCCCAGCCAGGTGACCATCCAATCTTCTCTTGAAGACCTCTAGGGTAGATGATTGCACCATCTCTGGGGGGAGCTTGTTCCATAGTCTGGGCACCTTAGTTGTGAAGACATTTTTCCTGATGTTCAGCCTGAAACTATCTTCCAGGAGTTTGTGGCTGTTGTTTCTAGTTTCCCCCCAGGGTGCCCTGGTGAACAGTTGTTCACTGAGCCCCTGATGTACACCTCTGACATAGCGGTAAGCCACAATCAGGTCCCCTCTCAGCCTCCTTTTCTTTAGGCTGAAGAGTCCAAGATCCCTCAGCCTCTCCTCATATGGCTTGCCATGCAAGTCCCTGGTCATATGGGTGGCCCTTCTCTGGACCCTCTTGAGCTTTAGCATGTCCTTGTTGAAGCGTGGTGCCCAGAACTGGACACAATACTCCATCTGCGGCCGCACCAATGTTGAGTCAAGTGGGAGAATCACTTCTTTGGATTTACTGGAGATGCATCAATTGATTCATGCCAGAGCTTTATTCGCCCTAGTGGCTACTGCGTCACATTGCCGGCTTATATTCATGCTGGGGTCTATTGTTATCCCCAGATCCCTTTCATTCATAGTGCTGGTCAGGATAGCAATGCCCAGCCTGTGGTGGGGGTGCTTCCTTCCCAGATACAGCACTTTGCATTTCTCTATGTTGAACCTAATCAGGTTCCATTCTGCCCACCATGCCAGTCTGTCTAGGTCTGCTTGTATCTGCAGCCTGTCTGCGGGTGTGTCCACACAACCCCAAATATCTTGGTGTCATCTGTAAACTTGACCAATGGGTTTCTCACCCCCTCATCCTGGTCGTTGATGAAGATGTTAAACAGCACTGGGCCAAGTACCGACCCCTGGGGTATGCCGCTGCCGACATCTCACCATGATGACACCACTCTATTCGTTTGGACTCTCTGCATCCTACCCTGCAACCAGTTTCTCACCCACTTGTTCCCGCAGTTGAGCCCACTATCTTCCAGTTTTCTGATCAGTACCTCGTGGGATACCAAGTCAAAGGCTTTCTGGAAGTCAAGGTATATGATGTCAACCGCTTTTCTCTCATCCAGGTGATGAGTCACCTGATCATAGAAAGAAATGAAGATGGCCAGACAAGACCTGCCCATGATGAAGCCATGCTGGCTGTCATTCAGTATCATGCCTTCTGCAAGTTTGTCACATATAGCCTCTTTAATGAATGTTTCTAGGATTTTCCCTGGAATAGAAGTTAAGCTAATTGGCCTGTAGTTTCCCAGGTCCTCATGCTTCCTTTTCTTGAAGCTGGGCACAACATTGGTCCTCTTCCAGTCCTCTAGGATTTCTCCAGAGGCCCATGATTTTTGAAAGACCTTTGCCAGGGGCTCTGGGATTACTTCAGCCAACCCTTGCAGCACTCTTGGGTGGAGTTCATCTGGTCCTGCCGACTTATATATGTCTAATTTCTTTAATTGATCTATGGCAATGGTGGGAACAGTGTCAATCCTGCCCTGCTTATGTTGTGCCCTACCTGGCATGCTGTTTCCCTTGGTCTTGTGAAAGACCAAGGCAACATAGTCATTCAGGAGTTGTTTTTTTCCTGAGTGGTAGTGACCAGGTATCCTGAGGCATTAAGCAGTGTCCCCATACTCCCATAAGGAATAAGGAAAGAGATTCCCCAAAGGGAGCACTGTCTATGTCATGGAGCTGCTTTTTTGCTACAATTTTCATTGACTGCTTGGGAGAGGGACAGAAGATGAAGTAATGTCCTCCCTCCACAATCCGTTCTTCATGTATGGAACAAAAAATCCACAGAGTCCCTCCCAAATTCAGGGTATAAAGTAGGTCATGACTGAGAAGGTAGCTCCCACTGAAAAAAAGAAAACTGAGGTTTGTACATGAAAGGGTCCCTCCATGAGCAGACCTGGTGGGGAATAGACCTTCTTTCCTCCTCAAATTCTAGGCATGAGGCAAAGAGTACAGTTTAATCTGAAGTGTCAGTGTATTTGGTACAAGAAGAAATGGAGTTGAAGAAAAAAAGAGTATAAAATAAGTAAAGAATGAACCTTTAATTTTTTTAGCATTTCCACCACTAAAATAGGTGCCTAACATATTTCTACTTAATAAATGTAAGTAGAAGAATGCATGTAGCAGAAACTCACTACATTTCAAAAGAATGGCTTTAATTCTTGTAATCTGTTTGCTAACTCCCTTAGGGCGTCATTTACCAAGTTTGACCAATATACAATTAAGAGCGAGTGAGATCTCTGGTACCTGTTGGTATCTAATGTTTTTATAATTAGTATGGAGAAGTATGTTTTGCTACAGAATAATAAATAATATATAATGTAATGGTATATAGGGACAGAATGCTGGATGGATGGTTGTGATACAACAAAATTGGAGAAACTTTTTTCTTTTCTTTCTTTTTTTTTTTTTGCAAAGAATATGAGCCTTTGCAGTAAAACAGAAGATATGACATATGTGCAATGACTAAAAGAGAACATTACTGTTCAGAGCTTAGGGGTCGGCAACATTTTTGGCTGGAATGACAAAAACACCCCATCCTCCACCCATGCCTCAGGTTGGCATGCGCTGCCCTGGCCTCTTCCTCACCATGTGCTGCAAAGCATGAGTGCACCTGCTGCTGTCATGCAGCTGGCGCTAGGGCCCTGGAGCCTGGCACAGGTCTTTGCAGTCTGCCCACTACCTACTGCAGCTGCCCAGAGCCTGGGCTGTCTGTGGGAGGCAACCAGGAGACTGCAAACAGCTGAACTGTGCTCCATAGCCCTGGTACTGACTCCCTGTGCACGCCTCTGGGCACACAGCCGGGAAGGGGTCTGGGGCAGTACAACCCTGGTCCCCTCCCCTGCTGTCCATCCCAAGGTGCACATGCAGCTGCTGCCACCTTGAAGCTGGGTCAGGAAACCCAGTGCAGGCAGCCCAGGCTCTGGGAAGCTGCAGCAAGCAGGCTGCAAACGGCTGCACTGGACTCTGCATCACCCAGCACCCGCAGGGCAGGCAGGCAGCAGGGGTGGGGCTAGGGTTGCACTGCCTGCAGGTCCCTTCCCAGCCATGTGCTGGAGATGCATGCGCAGATGCTGGAGCTACAGAGACGATGCCAGGGCTGTTGAGCATGGCACAGCTGTTTGTAGCCTCCCAGATACAGCTGGCCTGGGCTCTGGGCAGCTTCTGCCTGCCAGAGAGCCTAGGCTCTCTTGCAGCTTCCCGGCCATCTGCTGTGAGCAGCCTGGGCTCTGTGGCTGGTGGCAGCTGCCCAAGCCGGCTGTGGTATGATGAAGAAAATGGCCTTGTGTGCCATGCTCTGGCACATGTGCCAGAGGTTGCCTATCCCTGGTTTAGCTCCTTTTCTAATGTTAGTTACACAACAACTTAGATTCATGAACATGCCAAAGGTTTAAGCCTTGGTCTTCTAAGGTATAACATAGAAAAAGTCAGTCTCCTACAAGGAACAAAATATTAAAAAAGTTACTAAAGTTTATTTTCCATTAAACTACCTGCTTACAAGATAATATTACTCCAATAACTTTTTTAATTTTCAAAACAGCTTATAAATATTCCTATAGACATCAAAATATTCTAAACACGGGAAATTTCACAAGTATTTTTCAAAAATACAACTAAATTAGAGAGTTACAAGATCAGATTCTGCAAAATGATTGTTCTACAAATGTTTGTGCTATGAATTTCAATAGAAGAAGATCACATACAAGAAAAAAAGATGTGTACAGTAATTACTGCTTGCTGAATGGGTTCTACCACTAAGAAACTGCAGAAAGCAGAATGGATCAAATACATAAGATTTTGCTGTACAAATAAATAAGATTTTGCTGTACAAATAAATGACTTCCTTTTATTAACAAAAATACAAGGAATACAGAAAAAAATCTATTTCTATTTTGTTTCCTAATTTGGCTATGATTTTTTTTATTAAATAAATGTAAAATCTCAGAGAAATCAAACCCTTACAGTTGAAGCCAGAGGAAGCATTTCTACTGGCTCCAATGAAGCCACATATATTTCAGTGACAACAGACATTTAAAAATGCTGCCTAGTAGACAGGAATCCTTTAAATAAAATGGCAAAGACAAATGCAAAGCCAGATCTTGATGAACTTGAGAAGATGGTGATGATCATTAACTAGATGACACAGGTATTGTCATTCCCATTTTGCTGTACCTCTGGTAGGAAGGCACACCAGCTACACCTCCTGAATTCCAGTAAGCTACAATTTAAGAAAAATATTAATTCTTCTTCAGCACTGCAAGGCTAGATGGTCATTTTTAACCATACTAAATACCAGAATCTTAGAAAAATAAGGTTGGAACAGACCACGGGACATCATCTACTCTAATCCCGATTAAAACATCATATCTTCTATTTAAACTACATCAAATGTTGGCCTAATTCATATTTTAAAAGATCTAATAGTGCAGACTCCATTACCTTTCTAGTTAATCTTTTCCATTGCTCAATTTCTCTCAAAACTCAAGTCCCTCCTAACCTCCAACTTAAATCTCACTGTAGTTCAGTCAAGCTAGGTATCTGTATTGCTTCATCTTATTAAGATGGGTATGTCAGTCCCAGTATCTTGGTCATGATTAGGTTAAACTATTTATCTCCAGAGCTAGAAAACTGAAAGCATGATACCTTGATGTTGGAACTTGAAACAGGCTGAGCCAATATGCATCAAAGTGCAAGTTAAATACGCACATAGTGGGTGCATCTACACGAGACACTAACTGCGCAGTAGCCTAATAACACTGTGCAGTAGCATGCCAGGCGAAATCTGTCCTATTACAACTACTGCACAGTAGTATTAAGCTACTGTGCAGTTAGCATGTGTAAAAACCTTCTGCCAAAAGATCTTGCAGACCTACCTTTCAGCTGCTCCTAAGTGTAGCCCCAGTTCACGTCTCATATATAAAAACTCTCTAGTCTAGGGAATTATTTTTGTGTTCTTTACTTTATACCTGGCATCTCTTATTTCAGCTTTGGCTTTGTGAGCTCATCCCACACACAATTCCCGTGCAGTAGCACCAGTTGCTGTACCTTTAGTACTTGGTTATGCAAGTGCTAAATTCAGCGAGCAGTAATTACGGTGTATGAGTTAATGAACGTGTAGACACAGCCAGTGACTTCTACCTCACAGAGGGTGAAATCACGTTACATTTAGACCATACTCAGGAGACTTAAAACGCAAGCATCTGCACGTTAAAGTTCATTAACTCATACAAAGTGCCCTCTGAGCATCTCAAAGTTATGCCACTTCAGGCAAGGATTAACTCTGGTCTGCGATATCTAGCTCAATGTTAGGGTAACTTCAGTCTGCTCCACAGTGATAAAACGAGGAAACTGGAGTCTTCCAGCATCTCAGGCACTGTTCCCAGCCCTGGCCCACTGAGAGCAGAGATAGAGCCCAGGCATCCTGGCTCCTAGCCATGCCTCTGCCCACTAGCCCTCTATTGGCAAGTCAGAGCTGTGCAGGCAAGAAACAGAATGAACCCCAACATGCAACAGCTCACAGGACCTCTCATTTTAACACGATTTAACATTGCACAGATTTAGTATGGTCTATGTGCAATATGCAACTTTACCCAAAGACTTAACACAGCTTAGACCAGAACTTTTTAGGTCATCTAAGAGAGCTGCTGGCATACAGCTGTCACAGATGTGGAAACTTGCAAGCTGCACAGACAGTGAGCGTGATCGCACTTGTGCTAAGGTGTAGATCTATGTAACTAGGAAGTCCATACAGTTAAACAAACGTGGGTGACATAAACATTTGACCCATACAGCTGTGCAGGCATCCAAGCTGGGGTGGGTAGGCATATAAGTCTGTTGCAGTGACTGGTTGCCAGTTGGCATGGTAGTTACTTCTCCTTTTAATTCTTCTCTTCTCTTTTCTTTATCTTTTCTATTCATTTCATCTCTCCTTCATTTTTCCTCTTCTCATCCTGCCCATCCGTGCTCTGTGGCTTCTGTCTCAATGTCAGTATTGTTCAATATCAGCCTCCAGTTAGAAACAGGCCTTTAGCTGCACGGACTCAGAATATGAACCTGGCACTTTCGCTCTTGCAGCAGTCATAGTCACGCTGACAGACAAAGCTAGTCCGCCCACCCCCATCCCTACTTCCCTGCAGCTGCCACTGCTGGTTGTTCCTGGGACACGTAATCTTGGGAAAGCAAACGCTGAAGCACAGGTTTAAGTGTCACGCTAGGGGGCATCACAGAGCTGTGGTGACAGAATTTGCTGTAGACATCTTGCATCATGAGCTGACAGTTCAAAACAATCCACCCTATTCAAGAGCCCGTCAAAAGAGCATGCACTCGGATGACTTTGCTTCTAGGTATCACCTTCAGAACTTAAACACTCTAGGACAACACCGTTTCTCTGCTGCCAAGTTTTCAGGTGTATTTGTGTGAAACAAGTGACATCTAGTGGCTAGTAGAGTTAATTAATCTATTTTTCAAGCCTTCACTTGCCGAGCTAGGTGTTATACAGATCAGCCTTTCCTTCACCTGCCTCCTGCCCAGTCCAAAGGCCTGTAACCTGCCATTCTCAAACCAATCATACTTGAGCCCTGCTTGAGTCCTTAAGAAATACCAAAGGTTAGTTGTTTTGGTTGTAAAGCCCATGAGAAACCCCATTTATCAAGGGTCCAGTATGGCGCTTTTTCAATACATAAAGGGAAGTAACAGCAATTGAGACCCTGCAGAAAGTGTTGTAGGCTGGACAGCCTGAAATACAGTGCAAGTAAATAAGAAGTCCCTGTTCTGAGCCCCACAGATCAGTCATTTCTGTAATGGCTGGCTCTGCAAAGTGTAGTAGCCACCTACTATCATTTTCTGCTTGGTCAGAGTGCATCTGGAGAGGTTGCTTGAACCAGATATGAACAGTATTTGGCAGATATCTACAGAACAGTATTTGGCAGATCTCTTTTACACGTGATGGTCATCACAATGAACATGTGACATGAATGTCTTTTGCGTGGCTTAATTGCATCACACATGCACCAGTTTGGGGGGCTTCTGATGAATTTGCATCATTGCCAACTAAACTATATCCAGATGTAGCTTAGTTGGCAATGATGTTTTGCAGCTGTCAGCTCACCCCTCAGCCACAGGAGAGGTGGGCAGGCTCCACAAAAAAAAAGTACTGGGCCCCTTGCCACTTCTGCTTTCAGCTGAGGCATTACCCAGCCCACTGGCAGCCCACGGGGAGCTGCCACCACAGAGGGAAGGACTGGGGCCTCCCACAACTCAGCGGCTACTCAGTCTGCTAGCAGATCACCCCCTGTCATGGGCAGGCTCCAGCTCTGACAAAAGCAAGCGAAAAAAGATCAGGCCCTTTACCAAAATGTGATGGAAAAAATCAAATAATGGGTTTCAATTAAAAACCCACCATTTCAATTTAGGGAGTAAAACCCCATTTGGCATTTTTCAGATGCTGCTGCAGCTGCACCATTTCAATTTAGGGACTAAAGCCCTCAGGACTAAACCCCATCCTGTGTACAAGATGTGAGCAGTCTGGAATAATTGTGAGGAGAAGATCTAAAGTAGACTCAGGAATAGGACAAGGTGGCAGGGAGCTGAATTTATCCTTTTTACACTGATCCATATCACACTGAGATCTCACTGGAAATCAGTTTGAGTTACAGTGCTGTAAAGAAGGAAAGAAACTGCGAACTTCATCATTTTGTTGAGTTTCTGCTCTATTCAGGTTCTCCTTGACAAAACCACCGTAAACATCACTGTAACTCAAACTGATTTCAGTGCATGTCTTCAGTGTCGTGTGTGTCTCAGCTTAGCCCTGGTGAAAACACTACAGTAAAGCTGCTCTTACGAAGACAAGGAAATGAGCAGCAAAAGGGAAGTTTTCTGCACTACACTACCCACATGCTTCATGCTTGAGCTAGGAGGTCCAACACCGGAGCTGAAACTTTCTACTCAGACTGACAACAGAGACTCACTTTCAGTGAAAGTTGTCAAGTACACTTATATCATACAGGCATGTAGGGAAGTAACCTTGTGTATTACTGCTATGGGCAGGTTTCAAATCCATTTCTCTTGCCCAAAGGCATCACATTTTAAGTAAATTTAGGAATTGTTTTACACATCTTTTGAAAAATAATTTTGCTTTATTCCACATATTTAAAAATGCCATACGCGCCGACACGCACTTTCCATATTACTGCAGTACCTTATGTTTTCAAGTGTTTTACTTTCTGCTGTATTATGTTTAACATTCATAAAAATTTCACCTGGGTTTAAAATAGGAAGGTTAAAAACACCATTGCTACTGAAGAAAAAGACCCTCTCCACAGCTATAAAGGTGTTGATGCCAAGAATGTGACCAGCAAGCTTTGATGCTAGATGTAGGATTCAGAAAGGGGAAAATTCCAGCCCCACCCCATGCATACAGCATCTCAATAGAAAAATAAACTTAAAGCCACCTGTCTGAGAACACTGCTGAAAAGCAGGTCTTCAGGGAAAGGTCCTTTACAAAAAGGTTTTATCATACATGTTCTGCAAATAGGAGGTTTGGAAGGCAAGAAGTTCAAATGGGATTATTTACTAGTAATTTCCTTTTATACCTAGGAGTAGGGTGACCAGGTGTCCTGGTTTAGCTGGACAGTCCTGGACTTGGGAGGCCAAGCAGGCTGTTGAGAATTATAACAGGTGTCTCGGAAACACATGGGAGCAGGATGCAGTCTGCCGAGGTGTCAGAGGCATGGAGCACCTTGCAGGCAGGCAGGCACAGGTACCTGTCCAGCACACCGCCCTACCCCTGCTAACTTATGAGAGTGCCAAGGATGGGGGCCAGCATCCCGGATAAATGTCCTGGATTTCCTACCTAGGAGAGGTGGCATTTAATCATCTCAGCAGGGCACCCTGCACCACACCTTCAAAAACTAACACAGATGATGCTAACATTGCAAAATAACAGTAAAACATGTAGATTTTACTACTGGAGCAAAGAGGAATGGTACAGATGAATAAATGTTGGTGCCTAGAACTTAAGTAGTCTACATAAAAACTGTTCATTTGGGCTTTGATGACATTGGTTTGGTGGGACTCTTTCAGTCCCAATTCCAAATATACAAACACTTTCTTCAAGGTAGCCGTGTGGCAAGCAAGGTGTCTTCTATAAAACCTTCCCTTTGTCACTCAGTAGTGCTACTAAGGTGGGGCAACCAGAGTAGCAGCCCCAGGCAGCACCTTGGGGAGAAGGGCAGGAAGAAAAACAGATGTTGCTGCAGCTGCACAACTGCTCTGGTGGCACCAGTAGCCAGAATTTGCCACTGTCCCTGTGGGTCACCACTGCCCCAGGCACCCAGCTGCTCTGTTACACCTGATGTCACTTAAACCTAGATTGCAACCTTCTGCCAAAAGACCTCGCAGACCTACCTTTCAGCTCTTCCCAAGTGTAGCCCCAGTTCACCTCTCATATACAAAAACTCTCTAGTCTAGGGAATTATTCTTACGTTCTTTACTTTACACCCCGCGGGGGGGCGGGGCGGTTGGGGACCGCCGCCCGGACGGCCCCGGTCGGGCGCATTTCCACCGTGGCGGTGCGCCGCGACCGGCTCTGGGTCGGCTGGGAAGGCCTGGGCGGCAGGTGGCTCGCCGCTTCGCGGCGGCGAGTGTTACAGCCCC
>NW_017728909.1:30566130-30599093 GCF_001723895.1 Crocodylus porosus | reverse complement strand
TGCGCCGCGACCGGCTCTGGGTCGGCTGGGAAGGCCTGGGCGGCAGGTGGCTCGCCGCTTCGCGGCGGCGAGTGTTACAGCCCCCAGGCAGCAGCTCTCGCCGTATCCCGGGGTCGAGGGTGTCTTCTATTTCAGCTTTGGCAGCCTGAGAACCACACTTGTGAGTTCATCCCACGCACAATTCCTATTAGTAGTAACGTAAATTATGGACACAGTATTCTGATTGGATCATGTGTATGCAGCAAAGTTATAGCAAAAAGTTTTTCAAAGACTTTTGGGAGGGTTACTAGATGCCCATCTCCCAGTAAAAGTCAATTAGCCCCCATATTCCCCATACTAGATTAGTTTGGTTTCTTCACGATTTAGTGTCTGCAAAATGTAAGAAAAAAAAGTTAGTATGTTCTTTCTCTATAACAGTATTTAGTCATTCTCATCTACGTCTTCCAAAGCAAAGTCCAGATGATTAACCAAGCATTTGAAAGTAATTGTCACCCACAAAATGAGCCCTATAAAAATTCTATTCTAGGTTCATCAGAATTTTCCCCAACCAGATAGTAAAGTTGCTCTAAAAGAGACAAGCTGTGTGGGAAGCAAATCTTGAAATTAAACAGGCCAGAGATTGATGAGCTGGCCTCTGCCTGGAAGTGAAAAAAAAAAAGCAATTATCTTAAACCCTGGCAAATATTTGAAGTATTTGCTGCAAAGAGCGTGACGCTCCAGAGTGGTTAACTTCAAGTCTAAGGGATCAAATCGCATGCTGCTCCCATTACCTTACCAACAAATTACATAAGCTTTGGCCACAACTCAAACTGAGGAGTTCGGCAAAATGAGAAAATCCCAGGCCTAAAATACAAGACTTAAATGCAGTTTTTTGCAACTTAAAAATGAACGTGTTTGAAGGTACACCATAGCAATGCTTCTAATAAAGACCTCCCCACCCACATGCAGAAAACAAACTCCTCAATACTTTAATTTGTTTTTAAATTAGAAAGTTGTCATCATTATAAAAGGCATGGTACAAGATATTTCAAGCCAGAACACCCTCTGCTCATGTGAGAAACCTGGGTCCAGATTTTGTTAGGACTGTGGCAAATTTGAATTATAAGCAGAATGTATTTTGATAACATATAAAAGCAGCCATAAGATTAAGTTGCCAGCACAGGTGAGTTTCCCAATCCTTTGCCAGTTAAAGGTACAGAACATTTTAAGAAATGTTAACAAAAAAGCTGCCTTGAGGAGACTGCAGTAATAGACAGAATATTGTTAGTGAGGTTATTTATTATTTGGGCAACTACAGGCCAGTTAGCCTCACTTCTATCCTGGGGAAGGTCTTTGAAAAAATTATCAAGGGCCACAAAGAGCTTAGATGTGAAGGATGAAGTCGATGTTATCTTCTTGGACTTCCAGAAGGTGTCCCACCCAATTCTGGCGGGCAAGCTGAGGGACTGCAGCATTGACGAATGCACAGTCACATGGGTGGCAAACTGGCTCCACAGGCACACCCAGAGGGTGGTGGTGGACAGGTCAATGTCAACCTGGGAGGGTGTGTGCAGTGGAGTCCCCCAGGGCTCGGTCCTTGGGTCGGTGCTGTTCAACATCTTCATTAGCGACCTAGAGGAGGGTGTGGAGAGCACCCTGTTCAAGTTCACTGATGACACCAAGCTGTGGGGTAAAGTAAACACACCGGCAAGCAGGGGCTGCATCCAGGCAGACCTGGATAGGTTGGAGAAGTGGGCGGATCTGAACAGGATGTGGTTCAACAAGGACAAGTGCAGGGTGCTGCACCTGGGGAGAAGGAACCAGCATTACGGTTATAGGTTAGGGGCTGACTCACTCGGCAGCACAGGGGCAGAGAGGGATCTTGGAGTCAGGATTGACTCCAGGATGAATATGAGTCGCCAATGCGACAAAGCAATAGGCAGAGCCAACTGCACCCTGTCATACATCAACAGGGGCATCACTAACAGGTCCAGAGAGGTCTTGCTCCCCTCCATGCGGCGCTGGTCAGGTTGCGGCTGGAGAACTATGCCCAGTTCTGGGCGCCGCACTTCAAGAAGGACATGGAGAACCTGGAGAGGGTACATAGGAGGGCCACTTACATAGTTGAGGGCCTCCATGGCCAGCCCTATGAGAGGCTGAGGGACCTGAATCTCTTCAGTCTCCACAAGAGGAGACTGAGGGGGGATCTTGTGGCTGCCTACAACTTTATCAGGGGCCACCAGCCTGGACTCGTGGAAAGTCTGTTCACCAGGGCCCCCCTTGGAGTCACCAGGAACAAGCTAAGGGAGGACAGGTTTAGGTTAGATATTAGGAAGAACTACTTCACTGTAAGGGTGGCCAGAGCCTGGAATAGGCTTCCCAGAGAGGTGGTGCTCTCACCTTCCCTGGAAATCTTCAAGAGGAGACTGGATAGACACCTGGCTGGGGTCTTATGGCCCCTGCCACCCCCAGTGCTCCTTCCTACCCATGGCAGGGAGTCAGACTAGATGATCCGTCTAGGTCCCTTCCCACTCATTGATTCTAAGATTCTATGATTTTTCTAAAAGATTATTTGCTGATTGCAGCTCTCATTTCTGGTTTGGGTTCTTCCATGTCATTGTCTCAGTTGGGACATGGACATCATTCATAGCCATCCCAGAAAACCTTTGCACCTATCCAGTCACATATTACTTGGCAGTCTATTCCAGGCCTTGGGGGTCTGGACAGTGAAGAAGTTTTCCTTATGTCCAACCTAAAACTGTCTTGGAAGAGTTTGTAACCATTTGACCGTTGGGGTGCTCTGGTGAACAGGCATTCCCCGAGATCCTGATGTACATCCTTTATATACTTATAGGCAGCCACTAAGTTACCCCTGAGCCTGCGCTTTTCCAGGCTGAAGGGTCCCATGGCTCTCAGCTTCTCATCATAGGGCCTGTTCTCCTGCCCGCTGATCATGTGTGTGGCTCTCCTCTGGACTCTCTCAAGCTTTTCCACATCCTTCTTAAATTGTGGAGCCCAGAATTGGATGCAGTACTCCAGCTGCACCTTTACCATGACCAAGTACAGCAAGAGGATGACATCCTGAGATTTGCTTGAGAAGCATCTATGGATGCAAGCTAGTGTTTTGCTTGCTTCACCAGCTGCAACGTTCATCTTGTGGTCAATATGACACCCTCTCAAGTCCTTTTCAGCCATGGTGCTAGCAAGCATAGCACTGCCGAGCCTATAAGTGTGATGCAGGGTTTTTTCCCCTAAGGTGGAGTACCTTGCATTTTTTGGCATTGGATGTCATCAGATTTGTATCCACCCATTTTCTGAGCCTGTCAAGGCCAGCCTGGGTCACCAGCCTATCCTCAGGTGTGGATGCTTTACCCCAAAGTTTGGTGTCATTGGCAACTTGGCCAGTCCGCTTCTGACACCAATGCCCATATTGTTAATAAAGATGTTAAAGAGTATACGTCCAAGGACAGAGCGCCTTGGGGAACCCCACTGGTCACGACGCACCATGATGATTTACTTCCATTTATTACCACTCTCTGGGTCCGACTTCGGAGCCAATTCCCCAGCCATCAGACTGTGATGTAGCCAAGGCCACAGTTGACCAATTTTTCCATGAAATCATGGGACACCAGATCAAAGGCTTTTTTGAAGTCCAGATATATGTCGTCAATCTCTTTTCCCTTGTCCAGGTGGAAGGAGATGAGATCGGTCAGGCAAGACCTACCCGCAAGAAACCTGCGCTGGCTGTCCCTCAGGATGTTGCCATCAGCTAGTTTGCCAAGAATGGTCTCTTTTGATAATTTTTTCCAAGATCTTCCCAGGGATAGAAGTCAGGCTTCTGATAGGCCTGTAGTTCCCCAAATCTACTTTTCTCCCATTCTAGAAAATAGGCATCACATTGGCCTTCTTCCAATCATCGGGCACTTCACCAGAGCACCAGGAGTTCTCGAAGATCCGTGCCAGGGGCTGAGCTATGATGCCTGCCAGCTCCTTCAGTAACCTGGGGTGCAAACTGTCAGGATCAGCTGACTTGAAGCCATCCAGCCTCTCAAGGTGTTCCTTTACATGGTCTACAGTGATGTAGGGTAACAATTCTCCCTCACCCTGGCTGTCCTGTACAGTGTTAAGCAGGGGAGTCCCTTTGGGCTGGTGAAAAACTGACACAAAACATCCATTAAGCAGGTTGGCTTTTTCCTAGGTGTTGGTTGTCCCATTTGGTTTACCGGGGGTCCAACATCACCCTTGATTTTCTTTCAATTCCCCACATATCCAAAAAAGGACTTTTCATTGCCCTTGATATGCGTAGCCAATTGGAGTTCAGCCACAGCCTTGGCTTTCCTGGTCCACCCGGACCAGTGCAGAATAATCCTCCTTTGCGGTGATTCCAGACTTCCATCCTTTATAGGTCTCTCTTTTTAGACGCAGGAGGTCAACAAGTTCTCTGCAGAGCCAAGGGGGCTGCTGTGCCCTTTTGCTACCTTTCCTCCGAGATGGGACAGACATCACTTGTGCTTTCGGGATCGCTCCCTTGAGGAGTAACCAGGCATCCTGAACTCCCCTCCCCATCCAGTTGTGCTCCCTTAGGGCCTCACCAACAAGCTTCCTGAGCATGTCAAAATCAGCTTTCCTGACATCAAGGACTTCTGCATTGCTGACTTGCCATCTTTGTGGTAGACAGTGAAAGTGATCAGCTAATGGTCACCATCTCCCAGCTTCCCTTCACTTATCAGGTTGCTGAACTTCTGCTGTACTTCTGACCAGAAACATCTACCAGACCTGGCATCAGCAGGTTTATTGGGTGAAAACTTCTATATGGTGAAAAGGTTCTAGGACTTGAGGTTGTTCCCTGTGCAAGAAGTGGAACGCACTGGGTAGATCTACTCATGCTATTAGTATGTAGAAATAAACTCTGGCACATATTGCATCAGTTTATTGCTCTTGAGTGCAGTTTGAACATGTGTCCGGGACCACAGCACATTATGCTGCAGCCTAATAGGTCCACATTCATAAACACAAGGCATTTACAACACAGTTTTTCTTGTCTGCCTGTTCACCTTCTCCATTAGGTGAGAGGTCACCACAGCCCAGAACCAGAGGTATTTATGCGCCAGATATTTCAGGAATAAAGAATGCTCAGGACAAGACACAACTGGTGATTAGCATAGTTCAATGTAAAAGGAGATGGAGTTGATATGCTTGGGACATGCTCCTCCTGGATGGTACCAATAATGGGCACATTGTTTTCTCTTGTTGCTTGAAAAGCACAAGTCTGTCTTGCGGCTCTGGCCTACTGTTCCTGCAGTACCTTAAATCTTTCCAGTCGAGTAAGAACGACTAAGTGAACCCTTACTAAAGACCCAATAGTTATCATAAGCACTTCCTTCTCTCTAAGCATTAAGAAGAAAACAACAAGACTAAGACCACGGACCTCTATAAATAGTCCTTAGAGAAAGGGGAATGGAGAGTAGTTCTTGCTAGCACATACTGTAAAACACAATGATTATATAACACTACCTTGCACTTGCATAGTGGTTCTGTTGTTTCAAAGAGATGTACAAACATTATCAACAACTTCTCACGTTGCATGCATCACTGAACCAGTCGTGGGCTGATACTGAAAGTGAATTAGTGGCAGCAGCAGCAGCCCATTAATAAGATGATGAAATTCTTCTAGTAAATATGGAAGTCATCAGTGAATCTGTAGTTGACCAAGGAGACTGATCTAAGATCTGCACATTTAACATGTCAAGTATAGAATGATGTTAAAACAAGTTGTTAGTGTGCTATCCGAGTTCAAGGAAGAGTCAACTTCCTGTGTTGTCTACCTATTAATAAAGCCACACTAAAATCATAGTGTATAATGAAGCTACATTTCTACAAATGTAAAATCAGAAATCAAACAGTTCTTCCTATCCATATCTGTAGTGTTTTATTGAGGAGAATGGGCAACTGGTGGTTCCTGTTGTATGAGATTACTTTAACCTCTGCTGAGGTTTTTTGTGTATGCTAGATGTTAGTTGCCATACTTCTGGAGAATTTTTAAAATTATAGGTTAGACTCACCATGTAATAGTTTAATAATGTTATGCTGTTACTATAGTTCAACCACCATCTCCTCTCTAGAGACACACTTTAGTGAATATGAAGCCCCCTCAGCCCTTTTGTCTCTCAATTCTTCTGTGGTTTCCTCCTCTTACTAGACAGAGACTTGGACAAGCACCAGTTTTCAATGTCTAGTAAGCAAGGCCATGGAGAAGTAGCCAGACACACAAAGGTCTTTCCCTGCCTCAGCCTAAAGTCTGATTGCAGAACATCCTGGTTCTTTGGTAATTGTTACGTACAGAGTATTTAGTAAAAGCACATTAGATGCCACCTTAGTCATACTGCATAAACTGGAGTTTTGTCCTAAATGCAACACCTCTACTTTTGACAAAGCTGGGGTGTATAAGACATTAAAACTATCTTAAAATGGGGCATGGTTATCTCTTCTTCAGTCACTACATTGTTGTTCTAAATCTCAAGTTTATAAACAGCTTATTTTCTTCCATGAGCAAGCAGTGGATTTGTTTATGACTCATCCACCTATAACCCTATGTTCTTTATGAAGCAAAAGATAACAGCCTTTTGCTTCTCTGCTGAGCAGTTAAGTATGATTTATTACTAACCAATCTCTGCTGAGCTGGCAAGGCACCTGCACTAACTGAAATACAAGTTGCATCAAGGATTGTTTGAAAATTGTTGAAGATTAGTATAGCAGCTTTAAAAATTAGGTATGTAGAACAAAGGAACTGTCCCCAAACAGTTACTTAAAATTTGGTAACAGGCTGGACTTTGGATGATGGCTTATTTTATATGGATACTGTCTACACTAATGAACTGAAAGTTCCAAATTTCAGAGGAAAGGAAAGACAGATTAACAGAATAACTGAATTAAAAGTTTAGTCTTCCTCGGTATTTTTTTCCTTTGCCAACATCTGATGCTTCATATCTATACTAATGAAGAAGAAAATCCCCATATCAAAAAGTACCTCTAATAATTGTCCTGGAAGAAACAATTCTACATATTAGTAATTAATTCTATGCATAACTTTCAAAACAGTATTTTTGTGCTTTAAAACCAAGGCAGACATTTTTTAGAAATGAAGACCTTTCCAACTCCAGCTATAGCAATGTTATGCTTCTCTCATAAAAAAGTAAAGTTCACACAGGAACAGTCTAACTTAATTAGTATAAAATCCATTTCCTCTGAGTGCACAAAGGAAATACACAGCAGCTGGATCATGCAAGTCACTGCCATTTTAAACAGAGGACATTTTTCACAGTCTTGCATACAATCACAGTTGTTGGAACAATATCCAGTAAACTGGGTCCCATGAACATGTTTGAACCACCCTGGATGTGCAATAAGACTGCACAGCCTTCCCAGTACTCGGATGCTTTAATCCAGAAGTTTTCTTGTGGGTTGGAAGGTCTGCTCAATGTATACACATGGCACTGGAGCATAAAGTTTTTGATTAACTCATTACAAAGAGTAAATCCGCAGGATTGAATTGTGTCTCTGGATACTTAGTATGCAATTTTGTTTGCATCCCACACTTCATAGAAAAAATTACACAGGACAAGAATTGTTCATTAGATTAAGGTTATTATCCAATTGTTAAAAATACCAGAACAAAACAAAAACTGGGTCCTTGATCAAACAACCTCATCTATTATATATATATATTTTTTTTTTTAAGAGGCACCCTTAATACAATTTACTTCATTCTGTAACTATGCAAGTCAGACTATGAAATAAAAGTTACCCTTTTGTACAGTGTTTTCATTCTGGTTGATACTAATGTTCTTGGCAAATATTTTCCTTTAACAGGATTTTTTAAGCATCATGGCCTAGAATTGGCTCTCATGTGGGCAGACTATGTTGTAAAATGGCTGTCAGCGTCCCTCTCTGATAACAAGCTCAGAGGAGCTATGAAAGGCAACACTGGTCTCTATCCGTCATCCTGCTTGATTGTTAAGAGAAAATGGAAGCACAAAGTCTTTATGCTTCTATTCTGGTGAATAAAATCAGCTTCTCCACTGAAGACATGAGCTCTAATTTTGGATGGCTGATTTTTTTTTTTAGGGAAGCAGTGTAAACTACGTATATGTAAATATAGGTATACACACAATTTAGGACAGAAGTTGAACAGTATTCTTGATAAAAATATGAAACTTAGGAAGGCAGAAATCAGTTACTGAATGTAGCCTGCTCCGTGGTGTTGATGCCATTTATTTAAATAAAAGTAGCATGGAAATTCCATTCATTGAGCAGATGGGGACAGTCTTATAAAATTGGTCAAAATTATGGCATCTCAAAAAGTTCTCCTAGCTTTATAGCAGAAGTGCCAAGTCAGGAGGAAGAGGCAGCCATCTGCTGAAATCAACATCTTTGATTGCTGCTTCGGGTTGGGACCTTTAAGGGGCCTTCACCCAGACCCAAACTTGAAGAGAACCACCTCACTTTTACCCAGGGAGACTGATATTAACTAAACTAGTGTGTAATAAGCTTCGTCCAGTGCAGTGGTTCTGAGCCCTTCTGGGACTTGAGACACCCTTCAGACTTGAGACACTCCTTCGAAAATGCCAGTTCTTAGTTGTCATGCTTTTTTTTTTTTGACCATGGTAAAATAGAGCAATTCTTTTGCTGCAAAGAACTCAGAGACAACAGGTCAAAATGTTTTTAAGACTATGGATTCCTTTTTGAAAATATCTCGGTTTACTTTGTGAAACACGTTTTAAAGTTCCGTGACACTGCTGTACTTTTGAAAGGATCACATGGCACTCTGGTTCAGTATTGCTAATTTACTGGAACCATGATAACAGTCAACTTAATCCAAACCTATTATTTAAAAGGGCAAATCTGTAATAAAATACTACAAAAACATGACCCTTTAAATTAAGAACTAAAAAAAAAGAAAGCCCCCAAACCTACAATTAGTTTCTATCAATTTTAGTGAAGAGCTCAGCCCAACACAGGCCCAACAAGTATCAGCACAGTATCCAACACAGGCCCAACAAGTATCAGCACAGATTAGAGCAATATAAACATACAAGAATATGTAATTAGGAGCATACATTCTACCTCTTCTTCCCTGCACTATAATTTTGATTCTATGACTCCCTTAAAAAGAACATACGAAGCTACTTTTCTCTTTATGTAACATTATAGTAGTGAGGAGAAAGCAATGTGATTAAAAAGCAAAAAAAAGACACTTTTATTGGCTTGTTTTAATATTCTGTTTCCTGACAAAATACAGTTTTAAAATTAACACTGGTCCAACCTCTGATCCCTAACAAATTGCATTTCTCACTGCAAATACAAAAGGAAGAGGCTTTTTAAGAAAAGGTGAATCTCAAGTTAGCTACCTGAAAGCAGAAATAAGTTGGATACTGCAGCTACTACTACTTCAATCAAAAGTTGGGTGAGAAAATAAAGTTCCTTGATGACAAGAACTGCCCCTGACCCATTTAGGTCCCTTTTTCCTGCTGGGTCATTCTCTTTTTTTTTCTTGAGTAGACCCACTAGAAATGTGGCTACCACTACTACAAAACTAAGAGACCAATATTTATTATATTCAAGCGTAGCTGCCCCAATGTTTTAAATTAGAATTTACTGACTCAGTATTTTTATGCAGTGTAACAACATATTAATGCTTATGTGCTAATTTTATTTTTGAGCTATAGAAAATACGGATTTCAAAAATGGGTTTTTTCCATACACTTACATTTCTCGATTTACTACCTGTTGAAAAAATGGTTTTTTGTAATCTTTACATAAAAACAGAGGTAGCTGAGTGGTAATATTTCTTAATTGCTATTAAGTTATACAAGTTTCCAATGCATATTTTAATAAAAAAATCAGTCTTATAAACAATCAAGACATTAATTTCAAGCTTACTTCATAGTAGTTTGTCTTCCCCAGATGTTAATGCTTTCTAACACAAGTACAACCATTTGTATTTAGCTTTTGTCACAATGGACAGTTGCTACATCATTATGCAAACATGATAAATTCATTTTATTAGGCAAATATTTGAGTTCCACTCAAGTACACTTAACATAATAAAAATAAAACAGTACTCTATGCCACGGACTGATTTACTGCTTTACTGTAGTTACTATGGGAATTTAAATAGTACTCTTAATTAGATTATGGGAAAGTCAAATAATCCAAACACTGATTTTAAACTTGTGTGGGTCCATACTACCCAAAATGAAAGCTTATTGATTTTTTAAAAATGCTGATAAACTCTTGATTTGTATCTCTTTTCCAGCATCTGAAATATGTTAAAAAGTGCTTTTTTCCCCAGCATCAGAAAAGTGTTGATTAATAATGTATCAGATACATTTTAACACAGCAAAATTTTAAAAGTCATAAATTAATCAAATCTGAAATCACTGTAAGTGATCAAGATTCTACAATTAGATCTAGGTATACAAACCAATGTACCCCTAAAAAATTGGGGGTCACAGTTTGCCCAGAACAGTTTAAGGGGCAACAACTGGAAGGGGCTGAAGGTTAAAATTAATTGCAGGAGTTGGGGAAGAAAATTACTTGACCACTACAGGTACATTTCCCTCATGTCATAATGACATCAATGGAACAGATCCCTGAACTTCATTTTGTATTATGTAAGTGATTACTGGAGGGGACAAAAATATACAACTGAACTGGATTTCATCAAAAGATGAGACTCATTTTCCTAAAGTGTCCCTGATTCACAACATCCATGAAACCCACAAAAGAAACGCAATTCATGTTGTTCTATACACATAATGAAGGGGGGTATTTTACATCAAATGATATAAGCTAATCTGTGCACCTGTGTTTCAGCTTGCTTGTAACTTTGCCTTTATACTCTGATGAACAAAAAAAACCTCACTTGTTCGTACTGGCCAGAGAAAAACTATGATGACGAATGACAAAACAGCATTTACTTCTGGTAGGATTCCCTGACTTTGGCCTGCAGGGCATCACAAGTTTTCTTGGCATCTCCCAAAAGCATGGCAGTGTTGGGCTTGTAGAAGATAGGATTGTCCACTGCTGCATAACCAACACCCAAAGATCTCTTCATCACAATAACCTGCAAATGGAATAGTTTACATTTGACAAAGCATTTGCCATCGTCCCTCTTACATTCAGATTTCCTGCACTGAATCTCAACATACAGAATTTTTAAAAAGAGATTTAATGTGATTACATGTTAATAGGATACTTCCTGGAAGCAAATGGACAGAAAATACTAATTTCTCACTCAAGTGTTCAGTCAACATGAATGGCATGACTAGGTAGCTTCCAAATAGTGTTTAGCATTGCCATGCAGGAAACAGGTTTGAATTTCAGTCCTCTTCACACTCAGCAGAGTCTGAGCAAGGATGTATTTTTAGCTTCCAATGGAAAGAATTACTTGCTTTAATCAGAAACAAGATCACTGGCTATGTAGAGACTAAGGGTGTGCAAAGTGAGCCATATTCAATTCAGATTTGGCCCAATTCAGGGGACAGTGATTCGATTCGTTGATTCAGATCACTGTCCTGATTCAATCTGACCGAATCCAAATCTGAAGATTCTATTCTGATTCGGAGAATCAGCAATTTGGCCATAGACACAGCTTTAAATGCATTTTTCTACATAATTCAAGGTACCAGGCATGACTCGTGAACACTGAGATGGTGGGCAGACGGAGCATCCTACAGGAGAGCCGGGCCCCCCCCCATATGCTCAGCGATGGACCTGGAAGTGGACCGGAAGTACTTCCAGTCCATTTCTGGGTCTGCCGCTGATTGCGTGGGTCACCCCCCCCCCCAAGCCCCCCAGCTCAGTGATGGGCCACAGGGGACCCTGAGTGCCCCGTGCCAGACCCAGGAGGCACCAGTCGTTTAGCTGCGGGGCAGGAGGGTCCCCACACGATCCATGGCAGACCCGGAAGTAGACCAGAAGTACTTCTGGTTTACTTCCAGGTCCACCTCTGAGCATATTGGGGACACCCCCATTCCCCCCCACATTCCCATGGGATGCACCATCCGCCCCATCATGTCAGCATTCACGAGCTGCCTGGTACCTTGAGGTATGTAGAAAAAACATTTAAAGTTGTGTCTATGTCCGAATCACTGAAGCTCTCCAAATCAAATCGGCAGCTTCCCATTGGAATCAGAGGGATTAACAGATCTTCTGATTTGATTTGGTTGTGGAGATTCGGCTGCTGAATTGGACCAAATCCAATGAGTCACTGAAGCTTCGCACAGCCCTAGTAGAGAGACTGTACGTTACCTAATGAATAATTCTAACAGCCTCTGAGATGCCATCTATGAATGTGGAGAATTATTATAATGTTATCACAATCCCAAGGAATGCTAGACGCTGCAATTTACTAAACTCATTAAGGGTACAGAAAAATTCTATGTAAAATTTGTGCAGGCCAGAGAAAGTGAAACTGTTGCACAGCAATCTAGTTTTACAGTCACACTGCACACACAAGATGACTACCCTTGGCTACTACATAAAAGGGGAAAGCCTACTTGGCTAAGTAGGCAGAAAATCCTGACTATAGAATAATGTAAGGAAGACCTGGAGTCCATAGTTAAGGCATCCCAACCTAATGCTCCAGTGCTTGGGTGCAATGACTAACGATGGACAAAGTGAACATTCATCTTTCAAATGAGTGTTGGAATGATGTCGCAGCCATGATGGTCCAGGAATTATGGTGAAAGGTAAGGATCTGTGTGTGTAATACATTTCATTGAACCACCTGCATGTTTGGGATAGACTTAAGCAAGCTTCTGAATGTGTGTGTACTTCTTCAGGTCTGAAGAACACACACTGAAGCTTTGCATTCAAAAGCTTCTCTCTCTCAAATTTGGTCCAATAAAAAATAAATCACCCACAAAAATCCTCTTACATCTTTCAAAGGTAATTTGTGCAAGGCCCATTGTTATGTTGAATGCTGAATTGTTTCCCTCATAAGCACTTCATGCTTCCAGGGGATCTTAGGTCTAATCCAAAGTTAATCATTTCCGGTGATGGAACTCCAAAAGGACAAAACTTGACCACATGTGGCATTCATTTTCAGACACATACTAATAGGTAAACCCTTGAAGTCTATGCCAGCTGCAGGAGTACAGAATTTTTTTCCCATGCTTTTTGTGTTTCAGCATATCCTTTACAGCCTTTCTACCCACTGCAAGACAGCTCTACTTACTTACGCCTTCCAAGGTAAAGGAACCAAAACAAGACTTTGTTGCTCAAATTTATCATACGGCTAGTGCAACTGCGTTGCTTTAGAATCCACCCCCTCATTATAACATTACTTTAACAAAATATAGTATACATTTTCCTCATGGTTGTGCTATCCAAGGCCCTGGGCAGGTGTTATATTTATGGTCTCACTAATGTATTAATTGCAACAAAAGCAGAAACATGCCACAGGTTCAGCCAATTTATGGCATCATAAAATGGCAAACCAGGCACAAAGATGTTCAACATATAATGTACAACAGAGGTTAGCATCCTTTTTTGGCTGTGGGTTGTATTGACCCATTTCAGTGCAGAGGAAGATGGGTGGGCAGGTAAGCCAGCTGTCACCACTACTTTTTCCTGCAGCAGCACAGGGAAAGCTCATGCCACCCCCTACTTCTCAGAGGCAGCATGGTGGCACAGGAAGGTTACTATTGCAGAAGTCACATGCCATCAAATGCCAACACAGCCCCAGGGCTGTGGGATGGATCAAATTGTTCTATGGGATGGATCCAGTCCATGGGCTCTAGCTTGCCACCTGCGATGCAGAACATCTTTGTGTGTCTGGTTTGTGGTGTGTCTGAATGTCCTGGGGCTGCCCAATCCTGATGCTAACAATTTACAACTGGATATATATTTTTGTTCAGCTCACCTGTTTTGACTTCCAAACCTCTAGAACTGGCATTCCAGCAATGATAGAGTTAGGATCTTCTTGAGCTGCTGAGTTAACTGTATCATTAGCACCAATTACAAGCACCAGGTCAGTTTCTGTGTGAAAAAATAGACAGAAGAAAAAAAATTAGAAACCAGAACACTGACATTACTGTGAATATTTGTGTCACAAACACCGCTATAGTTAGAGATGTTCATGGGGTGTCATGCAAATTTGGTGTTTCTTTTACTAACAAGTCATGTGTTGTCTTGTTGAAAAGCTGATGTCATTGCTTTTATCTCTGTATGGATTCTGTTATGCCATCTATTTATAACTTTATGATTTCAGACATGGTTTAATCAAAGGAACTGAAGAATACATGCTTAAGGAAAAGGGAGTATGTGAAACTGCTAAGTATCTCTGGACATTGTATCACTAGGGCAAGCACAGTTACCACTCCCAAACACAGGCAGAATGGGCTATTTTTGGGATGAGTCTGCCTGTAAAGAGAAAAATCAATCTCAGTAGTGAGGACATTGCAGAGTAATGGGCTGTTAAGCTAGTGGAATTCCAGGTGCCCCACGTGGACAAATAAAAGAACTGTCTAGAGGATTTTGAGATTCATGAGCAACTGGGGCAATGCTGATCTGGGGTGGGGGGATGCTGGCTTGGACGTATTTAGGAGCTGCCTATAAGATAGTCCTCATGGTCTTTTGGGTTTTCCCAGATGAATCCAGGTCCCCAATAGTCAGGGCTGGCAGGATCAGAAGGAAGGATGATCTGAAAGTACTGGCAGGACTCTCTGAAGGACCAGGTTATAATCAGATGAGAAAAGTAAGTAACTCTGTGTTCTGTCTCCAAACATTATGGTAAGTTTTTGCTCATATAGTTCTTTTTTCCCCTGTGTAATAGATCCTTTGTTTTGTTCCCCTACTGACTGCCTATATTTAAGCATGATCTCAGGGACAGTGATATTCCAGGCCACACATTCCACAGAAAGGGGGATCTAAAATTTTTTCACAACTGAAGACAACACCACGTGGAGCTGGCAAAGATCCCCCCACTGCAGCTGGGAGTCTGGTATAAAGGCGTCAGAGTCGACACTTGCAGGGGTAAGGGGTCTCAGGGCAAATTTTGGTCTGTTCCATGGGACAAGCAGCAGGACAGCAAGGAGAAACTTGGAGCTGCCAGTACCTCACAGAGAGATTCGTGTCAGCCTGTTTAAAATCTGTATTACAGTTGCATGTA
This sequence comes from Crocodylus porosus, assembly GCF_001723895.1. Lineage (NCBI taxonomy): Eukaryota > Metazoa > Chordata > Crocodylia > Crocodylidae > Crocodylus > Crocodylus porosus. Next base: position 30,583,939 of record NW_017728909.1, on the reverse strand, counting down.
GAGCAGGGAAAGGCAATTATTTCAGGTAGAGGGCCACTTACTGAGTTTAGGCAAGCCATCAAGGGCCTCATGACAGGCAGCCAGGGGCAGATAAATATTTATTTTCTAAAATTTTTAGGGGCCCCACGGGCCAGATAGAATAGCCTGCTGGGCCACATCTGGCCCGCGGGCCTCATTTTGCCCACGCCTGATACAGAGCCTCAGAAGAGGCACACAATCCATTGCAACTGGCACACAAAGCAAGAACCTCTGCCCTAAACTGCTTACAAACTGAACAGTCCAGACAGACCAGGTCAAATAAACTATACAAGGACTGAGAGATTAAGCTTCTCATACATTAGGAACAGAGCCCCAGTATTAGGACTCGCATTACAGTGCCTTGTTTGGGAGGCAGCATGACTCAAAGTTCAATCCTCCAAAATTCCATCAGAGAAATCCTGAGTCTAAACTTTTATATACTTGGGGTTTTTACAACTTTAGTATTCTTCAGTCCAAGGGGAATTTCGAGTCATCAATAGAATCGGAACATGTACAGCACACAAAACACTCAAACTAATAGCAGTTATTCTTTGTGGACCTACCATGACAGGGAGACAGGACCCAGTGTTTGCTACTGGTTTCACATCCATTAGGCCTTCACAGCCACAGAACACGTGGATCAGATATCCTATTATTCTCTGTTTCAGGGCTCAAAGGACCACGTTCTAGTAATTAGAGATCTTCTTTCCTTGTCCCTTAGTATGTACAGCACCTCAGCCTCTCCCCTCTACTGATATATACCAGCAGCTTCCTATTACATCACCTTGTAATCCAACTTATCCAAACAGTTCCCATCTCCCTCTATAGTCCTTACCCCGTCCCAGCTCTTTCTTTGCACCTCACCTTTCTGCCTTTGGGTCAGACTGTTTTCTTTCTCTGCTCCCTCAGTATCAATAGGGAAAGAACTGAAATTGCAAGAGGAAAAGCCTTCCTGCCTTCTGTTGGATGGTACCTTGTGGCACAGCAGTCACAAGGAGCAATTGCTACGAATCTCCTTTGACCAAATGAAAATAGAGACAAAAATAAATGGGCAACTGTGATTACACAATACTAGAAAATAATATCATTTTAAAGCTAGCACCTGGGAAGTCTTCATTAATCTCATCCATCTCCAGCACAATGTCATACGGCACGCCAGCTTCTGCAAGGAGCACATTTAACTGACCGGGCATTCGGCCAGCCACAGGGTGAATACCAAACCTGGCACAAAAAAAAAAGTGCAGTTAACAGAAAAAGTCTGTTCCATTTTATACTTTAAAGTGTGGCCACAGGGGCCATGATGCCCAAAAGTTCCTGAGCGCACAAAAACCAATGGAAATTTTTGATTATTAAATCCCTCAAGGCAAGTTGCACATATTTCTGTATTATTTGCAAGGGGAGATTAGGCAGGGAAGCGCACCACCAAGAAGTGTCCACAACTTCACTTCCCTATCCTAGTAAGTCTACTTACAGAACTACTAGCTCATCAGGCACAACGAGCTCAGTCTGCAACTTCACTAGAAATTGGGTAAACCTCAACTTTTACTCAATAAAAAGCCTGTTTAGCATGTTTTGCATCTGAAAGGAAACTGCCTCAAGTTTCTGATGCACTAGGAATGCCAAAGGCACCTCCACTGACAAACAAGCAAAGCACAAATGAGACACAGACATTCCCAAAAACGAGGCTTCCAGGAAACACCTCACGGAGGAATAACACTGCAACAGGGAAGTAGTTTCCAATGAGGCACACAGGCTTGGAGGCCAGGGGTTCCCCTTTTAATTTCTAAAAAATAAAAAGACCCTTTTTACTGTTCTCTCTTGGCTCACAAATCCTTCCATCATCAGCCAGAGGGGGGCACAGTTGGCAGATATTTGCACTCATCTCCCAAACTATGCTATCATTAAAAACACCTGTCTGACATATGAAGCTCTTATTTTATGAATAAGCCCATCAGCTGCAAGAAGAGTGCTCCCACACATCCTTTAAATAGACTGGCCACATGCTCCCTCATGCAAGTGGAAGAGGGCACACAGCATTCCATGGTTAAACATTTCCCAGCTGGAAAATTGGGAATAACCTTGTTAAATCCAGGTACTTATGAAGCCTTCATAGGTCCGCACCCTGAGGCTCCAATTCAACAAACAGCATCAGCATGTGCTTAATTTTAAGCACATGACTACCTTAAATGCTTTGCTGGACTGAGGCAAACTGGACCACCTTCCTAAAAAGTAAAACCCCACACTATGCGTTTCTGACAGCTTCCATGGACATAAAATGTAGAAACAACTTGTTGATATTTTGACTTGGCAGTCAAGTCTGAAAAGTTCAGGAATGCCTCAAAGCTATATTATTTGGAGCCAGCAGGTGAAGTAGTTCAATTCCTTTAGAAAAAGTTTTAAAAAGACCATAAGATAGAAGCCATTTTTCCTGTTGTACAAAACTTTAAAAAATGCGTTTCATAAAGGAGAAACTAGTACAGAATTCAGTAGACAGATGCTAATTTGCCTGAATGCAACAGGTATGGCTTTTTGGTTGCCGATTCCCACCCCCCCCCGGACACAATTTTATACTCTCTGCTACGTACATACATACTGGGCAAATAGATTCTGTACTACTCTGGATTTCCTACCCTTCCATTTCTGAAGCCGTCACCAAATCCGAATACTGTTGAAAAAGAGAGGATGGTAAGGAACATCAGAAGACAGCCCCTTCTAAATGCTACATAATGACTTTTTTTAAGCCAATGATTTGGTAAGAACTTTCCTTGTACTTTAGACTAAGCACAAACTCCTAAGAGAGCAACTGTTGTAAGACTTCAGTTGCTATGCAAAGGCTCAAGACTTAGAGGCATCATAAGGGAGCTCTGAAAAAAAAAAAAAAAAAAAATAAAAAGGGTGCTCTGAGTGAATACGTAGTGGAGACTGACCAGTCCACCATAACTGCTTTTTCTCCTCCTTGTTACGTACATCATGGTGGCAAAACTGAACATGAGCGATTCAAAGTTGCAGCTCTGAAACCCATAATATACAGTAACCACTAATTTTAATGCTCTACAAGTATAACTTTAGAAGGGCAACTACGTTTTGAATAGTGAGGTACAATTCAGGCAACCTGAAGATGAGGCAACTGGAACTCCAAGCACATAAACTAGGGATGCTGAAGGAGCAAACCATGCACTGCAGTCAAGCTAAATTTTGGCCAGACTGGAACTTAGAGAGAGACCTGGGGAAAAGCAATATATTATAAATTTGTCTGTTACGCATTTGGGATCCTGCTGTCAAGGACAATACCTGACATCTGATAAAGGATAGGAAAACAAATCGGACAAAAATATTAATAGGTTAAAATTTCACACCAACTACTCAATAATGTAAGCCACGTGTGACATTCAGCTGCTCTAAACTGTGACTGCAAGTGTTAGAGAAAACCTCTTATTTTGAAGCATACGCTAGAAAATCATCACTGGCAGAGAAAAAAATGGGTTTTCCAACAACATTCCCCTGTTTCTAATAAAATTATTTGAACTTCTTTGTGAACAAAGCTCCTTTGGCAAGTCAAGGAACACACTATGCATGAGGTTTCTATTAAATACCATGCACATACAGGATCTTATTTCCAGGACTGGTCCCTTAGCTTCAGCATACACTGCCAAGAGAATGAACCTTCATCACCTGCTGTTGCTGGAGGTAGGGGAAGAAAAGGAAAGAAAGGGACAAAATATTCAAGAATCATCAAGGACTCACCTGTCAAAGGTTGGGACAACTGATCTCAGTAACAATACACTGCATTCACGCAGTTTATGGAACTACTTACACAACAGCTGTGACAGAATACACTTAAATGACTCCCAAAGGGAGTCTGCTTCTGAGAATTTCTTAAGTGTGACAGAAGCCTGCCAGTCCCTCTTGGTACAAGCATATAAAAACCTGTCGGCATTGGACACATTAAGAACATGTTCAAAAGCCCATGACTACATTGAGATAAAGATTTCCACAGATAAGGACGAAAATTATCCAGTTTCAATCATGACAAAAGATCCTACCAGGCAGTCAGATGAGCATAGCAAGCAGAAGGCCATAAAGCAGATAAATACAATCACAAAGAGATGATATTCAGAGAGAAGTGGCACCCATCTATAACTGTGCACAAAGGTGGAGAACTATTTTTATAGCTACAGTACAAAGATTTACTCATATGTTATATTAAAAGATAGACCAGGAAGGGTTCTACTTTGATTTCACCAATACCAGATGGAATGGACTATTTATCCTGTATTACAATGGCTAGAGTTCTTGGAAACTAACAGACTTTTTATGGTGAATGAGAAAAAAAGCCTTCTGGCACATTTTTCAATTTTTAATACATGACTTTTTTTTTTTTTTTTTTTTAAACCCATTCCGTTATGGAAGTACTTAAAAAATAATGGAGAATGTATAGGAACCCTGAATTGCTTACAGTTACTCTATGTCCTCTGATATATGTGTTCTGTCCCAGCTGCAAAAGCATCGCAATCCTTCCTTAAACCAGCAGAACATGAAGTAAAACACTGTTTTTTGAAATTGTCTTGCCAGTGATGAATTAGAAAACAGGCTGTGGACAAGAGTTTTGCAGCTCTTCCCATGGTGCCTATGTGGAAGATCGAGTATGCCAACTGCAATACGGTCAGCTCAAGGAACTTCTAAAATTCACAACCATGCCGCAATGGTGGACTGTGGGCTACCCATGGCTCACAAGAGTAAGTTATGGCCCCCAAGTTTCTGCCTGGCTGCAACCACAAGGGTCCCACTCCAGGGTACAGAGCTATGCAGGGACCTGAGGATGAGGTGGGACCATGTGGAAATGTAGTGTAGTGGCTGCAGGGGAGTCACCTACAATGGTGCAATGTAACAGCTGATGCAGGGGTGGGGGGACAGGGAGGGGCACCCACGTGGGAGCACAGTCTGGTGGGGTGGGGCGGGGGGACGGACAGCACAGCCTAGGTGGCATTCAGCCCTCAGCTCTTACAAACTGGACAGCACTGCTCTGACTTACTGCAGGGCTAGTCTTCACTGTGCATAGACAAATTCAGCTAGTTTTAGACCAATAAGTAGCCCTTACACAGATAACTTAGCCATCTAAGCAACAGCTTGGGCCACTTACATGGATTTTAAAGTACTACTACCCTCTGGGAAGACATACCATTCCATGAAGTCACAGAACAGATGCAGAAGGGCTTTTCAGCCAGTAGCCTATTAGTAAGGAGTGGGAAACCCAAATTATAAGCCCATCATGCTCAGGAGGATCCACCTGTTTTGCAAGATGAAGGAGAATCTAAAGATCTACACAAATAGCTCAAAAGTCCACTTATGCAACTAAAATTAGCTGTGTTCATGCTGTTTAGCCCCTGAAAAGGGAGCTGGATTGGAATCGAGGTGTTTAGAGTCCTGGGACAACACTTGTTAGCACAGATTAACTGACTTGTGCAACTTTCTCTATACTGTGTTTAGAAGCAGATGTGTAGGATACTGTTATGAATACAGTAGTAGTCTACTGTTGATGCTTATCACACAAAGATCACAGAATTTCAGAGTAAGATTTACTGTTTAACTTATCCTTGACTCAGTATCTTTACTGGCCACAGCTGGTAGGAAAAAGTTATTGTGCCCAATACTGAGGGAACAAATGTGTACTTAACCCAGTGTAGAAATGGTTCAGGATCACTTCATCCATGTAAAAATAGGACTCCTGTAACTATGCCAAAGTTGATGAGGCATAGGGTGATCCAAGTAAGTTACATCTGGTTGGTGCTGATTTTAGCTTGCTCAACATTTCTAGAAGTTATATATACAGAAGAGAATTTGCTCAACCGGGTCCAGCCTCTCCCCACCTCCCTCCTCTTAACTTTCTGTGCCCTCTTTCCAACACATGCAGCCTTTCTGTCCCCAGTACACATACATCTGGCAATTTTCCTAGAAAACACTTCAGCTCCACAGAGGGATAATTTCAATGAAAATTTAAGGACAAAGTGCATTCAAATCCTGTAACACTTGTTTGCAGCTCATGAAAATCTGAGTTAGAACATAAGACCCTCTTTCAGTCTTCGACCATCCACTTTTACAGACCAGATTTTTCAGTCAACAAAATGCTACAAAGAAATAAGGGCCAGCTTCATGTACGCTGGAAATAATTTAACAATGTAAATTAATCAGATTGGCAATTTAACTTTAGAGGAATGCTAGAAATGGAATTCATTCATACACTTTATGAGTTCCTGGCCTAATTAAAAATATAATACAAATAATATATTACATGCATCAATACAATCAGAGCACAGCCCACCACTAATAAGGTAGGTAAATTGAAAAACTCAAGTCCACCACTCTTTCAACTTCCCCCTATGCCCAAGGAAGGTGTTCTGAGGCCTTCAGACTCAAGCAATATTAGACTAAAGACATACAGGTCCTTCCTAGGTATTTACAATTTGGAAAGATGCATCTTGAAAATGAAAATCAAAAAAGGTGTTAAAAAAAGTATCTAGATTTTCCCCCTCAATTGAATTTTTTATTGACCATGACTGTGAAAAGGAATCTACCAGCTCTGTAAGCATTAGTTTAACTGGTTTATATTTAACACACACACTGAAAACACAGTAGATAGCTTTCGTTTTCCTGCTGTAATTAATTACTAGTGGACCTAATACAGAAATTCAAACTATATTACTGATGGCAGGGTCAGCGAGTAATGAACTCAAGAGTTAAGTCTAGAATGTCTCTGGATGGGGTCTACTCTATGTATTTGAGCACAACACAAAAGATACTGAAATTCCACAGCTGGATGTCTACAAGCCGAATGGTTTAGGGGAAAAAAAAAAAAACTTTCCCTGTAGTTTTACCAGTCCGTAAGACAAGACGAAAAGTTTTGCAAAAAGGTTGAGTGACATGCAGTTTTCTTACATGATCTTCCTAATGCATGAAATATGTGACCTGCTACAAGAGCTTCTCAAATCAGTGGTGATGTTAGCAATGCAACATCATAACTAAGCAGATGAAGTTTCCTAACCCTCCTGTATTTCTTAACTTAAAAACTAGTCACAAAAGGTTATACATCAAGTTATATAATCTATGCTCTTCCCTGAGCATGTTATGGCTCTAGGCAAAGCTAAAGAAAACAACATTGTCTCTGAATCAATCATAAGCCATGAAACAAAAAAGACAGTATGACAGACTTAATTTTTTTTTTTTTTTTGGCACAGTGTGGGCATAACTAACCAATGACATTCACATGTCCATGCTGGCACATTTCCATGGCGGATGTGTGAGTGTGTCACTACATCTGGATACTGAGTATGCTGGGGTCCCGAGGCACCGCAGACCTACTGAAACCAGAGGGACAGCAGCTGCACTCAATGAACACCATAGGAGCTCCACAAAGTGATGAAAGGCCTAAATCACCACAGACTGTAAATACAGATTTATTTAATTAAAATATGAAGTAACCATTGCAGCAATGTCTTCCTGAAACTGGCTCATTTTAAGTGTAACCAAGTTACTTTACCAAGATTTATTCACATTTCTCCCTGAAAAACTGACAGACAAGGTGAAATTAATAATCTTTTATAAATCACCAAAAAAAAAAAATAAAGCTAGCCCGCATAGAAGCTGTGAAGGAAAAAGCTAAAGAAACAACATGACATTGTCATCACATTAGCCATAGAAAGGTCTCTTGTTACACACTGCTAAAGGGGTCTTCAATATCTCGAATGTAATCTGACTATGAATACCCTCTCTGCTGATGCTGAGAAAGTGTGAAAAGAATTGCCATGAAATGGATATATATTGGAGCCTTTACTCACCTTTCCTACATACATATATTAAACTACATAGAAAGATGATATTACAGATAACCACTAATGAATAATTTTACAAATTACTGCCAATACTGATTAACCTACTTTCCACAATGCTGCAAGGCTCAACTGGTATCTTCTCAAACAACTTGGAAAATATTGGAGGAGGAAAAACCACACTGATTGCTAGAACATTAATTCAATAACAGTAATTATGTGGTCAAAATAAACATATGGAAATTACAGAGTGAGTTGGGTTAGCCAGCAGCTATCCACATATCTACTTTTTTTTAAATGACAACTAAACCACAACTAAATTAAGATATTAATTTACCATTATCAGAAAATAACTTCCAAAATAAAGGTCAGAAACAAAGGAAAGTCAAGTGTCAGTCATGAGGACGGGCTGGAAGAAAGGACTGGAAGTTTCAGGCCATTACTTTCATTGTGAAAACTCAATTTCATGTAGCTGCCTAATGGATTTAGGGTTATGGGGGTTTTCCATCTCAGTTCTAATTGATCTAGAGGGGTTTCGAAGAAAAACTGATATAAAAAAACAAAGAGCCCAACTTGTACCAGTGAACGACTACAGGGTCAAAACTGCCCTCCAAAAGCCTTAACTGGATCACAAGTTGTAGCTCCAGATACCTCAGTAATAAAAGGTCATGTCTTTAAAAAGCAGCAAGTGCAGGCATAGAAATCACCTCAAAACAAATTAGATGCCAGAGGCTTTATCTAAAGGTTTGAGGGGGAAGGACAGGGAGAGAGCAAGGAAAGAAGAGGGAGGGAGAACTAAAGATCAGATGATGCAGCCTTGAAGTATGGGAGTCAGATGGGAGGTTGCAAAAGAAAGCACTCAGATCCACATCCCAACATACCCTCTGCAAGCTATAATCTTGGTGCTGACATCATGAGAAAAAAATCCTTTGAGGATTTAGAGGATTATGCCAAAACAGAGACCAACCCATACTACTGCGTGATTACCCCACTCATATACCCCATTTCTAAGGTGTCCTAGAGCAGGGTTCAGCAACCTTAAAAAGCAGCAAGCTATGTCCTGTGACCCACATACATCACCATCACACAGCAAATTGGCAGTGACAGTAAGCAGCACCTGCTCCATTGAGGAAGCGACAGCACCAAGGAGGACTGTGGAGGACCTAAGTCACAATGTGCAAGGGGACACGTTCAGTGGGTGGCTATTAGGGCTGTGTGAAATTTCATTGTCTGTTTCATTTTGACTCATTTAAAGCTCAAAATAGCAAAATCAAAATGAAACGAAGGGCTTCAAAACAGCCTCGAAACAAAACAAGGGCAGTCAAAACATTTTGAAAGTTCTGAAATGTTTTGGGTTTCAAAGCAGCCCAGCTGAGTTCCCCTCCCCAGTGCTACCATCTGGCTGGGGCTGGGAACTGAGCCCAATTGCACAGCCCCCGCAGCCCTCCCAGGGTTGCAGCCCCCAATCTGCCTGCTGGATAACAGAGGCTGTTTCAAGCTTCCCCATTTTAGCATACGGGGAACAAAACAAAATGGAACAGCGTTTGAGTCTAAACGAAATTCAAAACTAAAGGCTGTTCTGTCGAAATGCAAGTCGAAACGGAACAGTGCTGTTTCACACAGCCCTAGTGGCTCTAGTTGAAAGTCAGACAGTAGTTTCTTCTTTTTACTCATTCCAAGGCAGATATTTACCCAAAAATTGATGTAGTTTTCCATTTTTGCCTTTCCCACTTTTTGTAAGCAGAAAGTGCTTCCAAAAAACACTGCTGGGAAAGGGGACTAATAAAAAGTTTATGAAAAAGTACTCTATACCCAATGCTTTTAAAAAAATGGAACTTTTCAGAAGACACCACAGCAGTATGAGATTTAACTAGCACTGTAATGGCTGGGAACATACCCAAGAATCAAACTAGCTGCTAGCCTAGGTGAACAGTATCTGCTTAGTTGAACAGTATCATGAAGTTCCCAGATACATCCTTCTAAGCTGGTAAGACTATTGCATTCCTGTAATTAGCTGGTTTTCACATATCCATGCAAGCATAATTGTTAACACCCAGAAGATATCGGTCCCTGCCCCAATGCACCAGAGGCCTCCTTATGACTCCCTTCCTCCAACCCCAAGGTACTCACCTGACATGTTTCCCTTGTTCTGTCAACATTTTCACTAAGTCAGCTATGGGGTATTGAGCTTTTGCTGCACAGAGTCCATAACCTGAAACAAAAAAAATCCTATATTTAACCAAAAAACAAAAAAAAGAACAAACAAATAAAACTGTCTCCAGTTGAAAGCAGAAAAAAAGATTATTTTATTCATTTGCTGCATCTTCTCACATACAGACTCTAACCATAAAAAAATCTTGTACTCTGATAGCTTCAGCTTTACCATTTTTATTCTCTTTTTGTTCTCCAAGCAGAATTACAGTTGGCAGATGACTACATCTGTCTGAACAGTCAAAGTACAAATCATAGACTATGACTTTACAGAAATGTACATCCTTGATTTGTCGTCTTGGAACTTAATGCGTTTTACTAGCAGGGCAAAAAAAACCAAACAAAAAAAAATACACAGAATAGTGCACAGCCCCATTTTGATTGATATTTTCTGCCAAATGTCAGATATCTATGATGCAAATAAGTAGTAGCCTTTTGTGATACATGAGCATTCTGATTCTTGTACTTACATTATTACCAATATACAAAGTCAGTGAATAGCAGTGTTAAACTTTGTCAAAACTTTAAAAAACCCTTATGAAAGTATAAGTTATAAGCATAAAAGAGTACAACTTTCAGGATCAGAGTACTAAAAACACCACCTATAACAAATTCTAATACTCAAAACAATACATCCAAGTACCTGTTTGCACAGACTAAGGCAACCTTCCAAACAGGAACTCACACAGTGCATTTCTCTATACTGGAACAGATTAATGGGAAAATAAGACTTTGGCATTTTTCTGACTTTAATTCAAAGAGGCTAACACAGAAATGAAAACACATTTGGGATATAAGGATAACTGGCCTCTCAAGAAGAAAATTTTGCTAGAGTAATACAAAACCTACATTAGTTACCAAAAAGGAGGGGAAAGTTGTTGGGTTTGGTTGTTTTGTTTTTTTTTTTTTTATAAAACCCTAGGGGCACTTATACTTTTCATACTTTTTTGCACTGTGACACACCAGAGATCTAGCGTGCACAAGCTAACACACACAACATGTAGTCTCAAATGCAGTTGTACAAGTGGCAAAATGTGTGTCAGTGCTGAGAAAATGGCAGCAGTGCGCTTTTGAACTAAAACCTTCTGAGTCAGGGTTTTTAAACTTTTTTTGATCATTGTACCCCCAAGCAGCTGGACACTGAGTGGGGGGAGAAGGGGAAGGAGGCACAGCTGGGCGCAAAGCAAGTTCCCCTTGCATCCGGCCAGGCACCCCCACAGGACAGGGGAAGTTCACACGCAGCAGCTGCTCAAACATACCCCCCTAAGGCCTGCTCAAGTACCCCCTCAGGGTACATAGACCTGTAGTTAACAACCCCTGTTCTAAGTGTTTTAATTCATAAATGGACCACTGACATTTTCTCTGCACTAATGTACATTTTGCCACTTATACAACTGCACACATCACAGCACCAGGCAATTTTCTAAGTGCCCAGCACTGTGGTGCATACATGTGTAAAAATGTGCAAGAGTTTAGGTTTAATTTTATTTTGATTAGACTTGGTCCTCTGCATCATTTGCAGTCACAACTGTTTGACACTCAGGTACCAAAGGAGGAACAAAAGCTACCACTAGTTTCACATCCAAGCTACACAAATCTTACTACCATTAGAATCTGTACTGTGGTAGTGCCTGGAAGTCCCAGACCAGGATGCTGTTGTGCAAGGTGATGGCTACAAATGCACAGTGAGGAACAGACCCTGCCCTGAAAAGTTCACAAGCTAAACAAATAAGACAAAGGGTGAGAAGACAAAAATAGGCAGAAAAAGGTGTAATCACTGGACAAAGTTCATGCAGATGCTTAAGCAGTTAATGTGGGCACAAAACCAAAAATCTCACACCTTACTGCCTTGACCATGCAACCTCCACTTACAATTGTAAATAATGTAATTCATAACCTACTGACATTCCTTGAATCTCACATAATATTCTCTCTTACCTGGGGTAATGATAATGTTTTTGGCCTCCTTTATCATTTCAACAGCATTCTCCAGGTTGATTTCTGTGTGAGTGCCAGTAATTTCCATGGGCTTTCCACCAGCTGTGGAAGTGGTACCATAGCCACCCAGGATCACATTAGCAAGAGAACGGTTCATGGCCTGGGGGAAAAAAAAAAAGATGTTTTTGACCAACTGTTCACTAAATCTATGGACAAGGCAAAATAGAGTCCCGTGACAACATTTCTGTTATTTTATCGCACTCATGATACACAATTGTCCCATCACGTTCCTTAAAAATTGAGATATAGCAGCAGTTCTATTTTTGAAATGCCTTTTTCCTCACTTCAAGTGAACTGCAATGTACAGTGCGCTATACCTACAGTCGATTGAAATTTTCCAGTTAAAATGTTTTGACAAAACTAAGTCAAAATTTTGATGCAAAATGAATGGGGAGGAAACTGATACCATTTTTACAAACTATTTTATTTTTGACTAGCTGTACTTGTAGCCACAGAATCTCTGAGATATGGTACATGAATTAATTAGCTCTTATAGGTAGCACTGCAAGCTAACAGAAGCACTGCCACTACAGCCCCAAGCCAATATAAAAGAACAAAGAAAAACATGCAAATAAAGCTAACCAACTGCTAACTCAAACAATGCCTTAGTAAGATGAAACAGGCCAAAAATCAGGCTGGCAGACAACCAAAGGGAACAAGAATGAGAAGCAAGACCTCTCTGCTGAGGAAGTTCTGCTGCCAATTCTGAGAATTCAGTTCACGAACCAAGAACAAGGATACCCCAGTGGGTAACATAATGGGCATCCTTTCGAGGAAGTGGGTTTCTGAAATATTTAGGTATTAACTGTAAGTAGCAATGCCTGTTGTGAATGCAGTCTAATAGACCTTAAAGAGTAATAAATGGGAACCAACTTGGCTCTTAGGTTAAGCATGCATGCGCTGCACCAGCTTATGGCCCAGAGCAAATCTTAAATAAGAACGGATGGGAATCTACACACATGTAAGCAAGAGGAAAAACCCACAAGAAAGTTAAGCCTGAAAGTATACAGTTTCCACTACCATCTCAACGTACATTTCTAAATAGGATAGATGATGCATCATTGTGGAGAATTCAATACCTGTCAAATGAGCACAAAGTGAGGCAGCAAAGAAGTTATAAATGGAAGAGCTCTTGTTCACAAGTGGAGTCTAAGCAATGTTCCAATCATTTAACAGTGATCCACATTCTGAGCCTAATCCAAAGACGTTGGAGTCAACGGGAGCCTTTCCACTCACTGAAATGGACTTTAGAGCACACCGTTTATGAGCCCATAAACGCAAACATTTTGATATTGCTCTTTCACTTATGATTCAAGGCAAGAGGAGGAAAATAGAGCATACTAGTTACCGCTTTGCAAAGGCTACCGGCTAAGTTACATGGTCTGCAAAGAAGTCAATGCTCCCAAAACTCAGTTGTCTAGTAAGGGGAAGGAACAATAATACAAGGTGGAAAATGATCCTACAGGACGCTGAGCGACATCAACATCCAGAGCTAATGTACAGTAGTATCTTCAAAAAAGGCTCCTTAAAAGAAACAGAACTTGTACACCTTATCAGACATCAGAGAAACCACACAGAAGAGGGAGAAATAGGGCATGGGCAGACATACAGTTGAACTGGTGTATGGGATGGGTGGGAGATGCTGTGGTTTAGCTTTTCTTACTGAAGATTAGGGGCAAACAGACTAAACAACTGCAGCAAAATCTGTTCCAATCTCATTTCAGGGGGGCTGGGTTGTTTTTTTTTGTTTTTGTTTTTTTAATAGCAGTAAAATTATTTTGCCTGTCCAGGCTCAGAGATCCTATCAATCTGGGAAAAAACTTCAAGAGCAGCTCAGGTCTGACTACCCATCAGACAGCCTGTCCTACCAGTATGAGGACTTCATAAGAGAGTCTGGAGTGAACTTAAACACTCAATAATCCACATGGCTGAAAAGCCTTACCAGTGGAAGGACTGTGGTGGAAAGAGCTACTGCATCACTGCCTCTCCTGTTTGTTGCCAAGAAGCCTGCATGGGGTAAAGATTCCAAAAAAAATCCAACCTAGGGAGTGCTCTGCTATAAACAATCACGTCCTTAAGCATAAGGGCACCTGAACGGCAAAGAAATCCTACAACTGAGACCGCCAGCTCACTCACCGTAAGTGGATTCATAGGGGAGCAACCCTACAGGGCAGCACAGCAGGAATGCTTCTCTCAGGGAGCTCCAATGGTTTCTGATACTGGGGTGTGATCATCCACCTTTGGCATATATGGAAGATGAATAAAAGGTATGGGCTGAGAGTCCCTCTAACCTTTCCTGCTCCTCTGAGCCTCTTCCTACCTGTCCTGCCTCAAATTGCCACTACTTGCCCTTCCCATTTAGCTTAATCCCTTCCTTACTAAACCCACATTAGTATTGTGAAAAATATGCACAGCATTAAGGTTGTGTTTGCTTATACTTTTTACCCACTCCTTTCCCCTACCACGCCATTGTGCTTATTCCTGCAAATCTTGCTTCAAGCTTGGGAGAGAGCGAGGGACAGAGGGACACTTCACTGTAAGAGATCATAAAAGGAGACAGTGAGGCCAGGAATTATTGGAATATTTAAGGTCATTCCCACAGCCCAAACTCTACTTTGCTCGTCAGAAAGACAATAAATTTACAGTGCTTACATTTAGTGATTAAGCAAGATCTGTGTTATCTGTAACCACAAAAGAAAAAGGAGAACCTTCTCTCCAACAGAGAAACATCCTAAGAAAATAGGTAATAGCTTGTAAAGGCAAATAAAATAATTCAAGCTAAAGGTTCAAGTAGCAAGTGTCTTTGCTTTTTGGTTTGTGGTTAACACACTGTCCCTAACTCACCCCAGTTACAGGCATCACTGACAGAAACCAGCAAGTTACATCTGAAAACATCTTTTGTTTTATGAACTAATATAAAAGCTTTAAGAAAGTATTTGTAAATGCTTGGGCTGCTTACAATTTTAAATCACCAAAAATTACTAAGAAGGCTGCAGAATGAACATTTCAACCATTAGAGACATTTCCACAAACGGGTTCTCACCTGTGAAAGGTAAAATTTAAAAATACATATAGTTTTCAATGGAAGTTAAAATGGAAAGAATGTTGTTTCACTGGTACAGTTTGAATCTTGTTTGCCTCATAAGAGTCTGCAACCAGCTTAAAAGTGTCCAGCAGGTCATGAGTGGAGCTGTTTCTTTATTACAGAACTTGATGAAGAACAAAGGCGGTTCAGTGATTGCCTTATATTCATGCATTTAAAGTGATATTTTGAGTGTGGCGGGGGGGGAGGAGAGGAAAAAAAAAATCAGTGTCTATTTATTGAGGACAAAAAATGGACAGCTGCTCAAAAATACCATGAAGTTATCTTGTTTACTGCATCTCGGAAATTAAGTTGCAATTAATTATGCAACAATCAACCAACCTCTCCTAGCTGAAACATAACTAGATTCAACGAGTGTCATCTTAAAAGCTTAACTCTTTAAAGTCTGTGAAATAAGTGATTTGTTCCAGTGCCCCTCCTTCCCTGCATGACACTACAACTATTTAGTAAGATACATACCCAGAATTCTCATTTTGCTGGCTCTTTGGAACGAAGGCTATAGGTATCTTAATACTGTCTCTGCGCGCTAATTACAAAAGATCTAATAGGAAAAAAAGCAAGAACAGTTAAGAGTAGAGAAAAGGAGGCCTTAAACAGAGATGTATTTGGGTAATATATAGGGTTTTTATCAGGCAGTATCAGATATGTGATCACTCAAGTACAGACAACCTGCTGAGTTTCTTTGTAGTCACTGGCAGAAAGCTGCTCTACAATTTAATGAATGGACTTTTCAAACCTACATCATCTGTTCCCTGTGTCCATAGGGGACAGGACAAGGACTAACATCTTTAAGTTGCAATACAGGAAATTTAGGTTGGATATTAGGAAGAACTTTCTAGTGGGTAAGGACTGGAACAGATCAGAGAGGCTGTGGAATCTCCCACACTGGAAGCTTAAGTGCAGGTTAGAAAACCAATCATCTGGGATGGTTTGACCAGGGACAATTCTGGCCCAAGCAGAGTGCTGGACTTAGATGACCTCCCTTCAAGCCATATTTTTCTACGTTTCTATTATCTCCCCTCATACATTAAATCTTCAAGTGACATGTGAGCTAAACTGCTTCTTTGGGCAAGATAAAAAAGGTAGAGATGTAACAAGAACCAAAGGCTATTTATCTATGTATTGGTACACATGCATTTAATGGCACCATAGTATCAGATCTCCAATTCCAAAATATGCATGGGAGGGGGTGTAATTATGGGATGAGGGATCAGATCCTAAACCTGTTATATCTGCCAATGAGGGGGAGCCTGGGATTGTGATTATACATGGAACACTTTTATAGCTGGTTGACCACTTTATGGCACCTTAAACTAGGTGCATGTTACCCTTGCCGTTCACGGTGAGAGTAATACAATAATAGTAGTATAAGTACAATGTGTGCCAGGGGTCTATGACAGGGAGACACAAGCAACACTGAGAAGGAGACCCTTCATTTTCCTGATTTTCAAGATAAGCTTCCATTTACAGAGATGTACCAATATCCCCGTTTTGTTTCTCTTTCTTACGTTTCAGAAAGTTTACATTCACTTAAAGCACGGCATTCCTAAATGATATCAACACTAGTGTACCAGTAGGGAGAGAATAAAGGCAGACAGCCATAAATGATCACAGGAAAACATCTGGAGGGGAGCAAAGAGCAACACCGCACAAAGCAGGTGCGGACAATCAAGCGTTAGTTACACAGCCAGGAAACAGAAAGGACAGCAGTTGTAGCATAGTGAGAGCAGTTTTCCTTGAGCTGTTATATAACCCACTTAGAAAATGAAAGAGTGAAAAAGAAAAAGAACAAACTAATGTGCAAGTCTTCAAGAAGAACAGGACATTATGACTACTAACACATGGTCACACAAAGGGTTCTAGCTTAAATTCTAAACATCGCTCCAATACAGATTTGTGAGAGCAAATTATCAATGCAAGTCTGCTGCCACCCAGTGGTAATGCACTATACTCTGACCAAACTTTAGCCACACTTTACTGTTGGTTACAAATTCTCAAAAAGGTCAGCAAGGCTATCTACAAACCGAATCAAGCAACAGTCATGAATCTGTAAAGGTGTACACTGGAGCTCACTGTTGAAATAAATGTTGCTGTTAAACAAAGAACAAAGTCCCAGCCTCAATTACACTGCTAAAGATTAGAAGGGTGGTAAAATACAAGGAAAGAGAGGTAGTCAGCCATGTTAGTCTGAAGTCAGGCAAAAGGCTGGGTAGATGTGCACTGTAAAAACTAGCGGTTCTCAACCTTTTTGGACCCAAAGTACCTCCTCACTGGACTCGAGGCCCCCCCTCCACAATTTCTGCAAATTAGTTCTTGAAATTGGGTGCCACTCAACTTAGAAATCACAGTGCTTGCTTCCTTGCAGAGGGACCTAGCAGTAGGAATGGGGGATCCTCCAGGCAGGGGCAAGCCTGAGGCTGCTCTTACATCATGGTTTAGCTGCTTATCTCCCAACACCCAGCTAGTTTAGCCGCTCATCTCCCTGGCACCCTGGTTGAGTCTTGCTAGCGTAGGTTAACCAAATCAGAGATATATAGCATAAGTTTTCACGAGCCTGAATTCACTTCATCAGATGCTATAAAAGGATTATGCACTGAATGTGCATCAGATAGAGAAAGACACCTGAATACAAAGACAAGGGAAGGGAAACATGGGG
>NW_017728909.1:30545731-30566030 GCF_001723895.1 Crocodylus porosus | reverse complement strand
GTCACGCTCACTTAATATCAGATCCTAAGAGCCATTTAGAAGTAACTGAAGGCCTCTCACTAATTTCACTGGGTTTGGTATCATGTACATTCAAGGTGTTGTAAGGGTATGCTGAAGCATTTCCTATAAGGGTGTATTCTTCATTTAAACATGCTCTTAAATTTTCACGAGTCAGCTGGAATTAGGCACGTGCATAAATGTGTGCGCTAAACAGGGTTGAGCTGCTGAATCAGGACCATGAAGAGAAATATTTCATGGAAGCAAAATAAATTACGCACTTTTAATATTTATCATGGATGTAATTCTGCTGTCATAGGTTTACCGAAGACATTAAAGAAAGTTCCTAGTTTCTGAATGGCATAACAGGACACAGTAGTTTTGTTTCCTACCCCAGTATCAACCCCGTGCAGATTCCAAGTTTGCTTTCCCAATATTCTGAGATGCAACTTTACAAAGGATGAACAGAGATATCCATTTCCTTCTTACCACACACATGATGTAAGAGAGGATGGCACCAGAGGACCCAATCAGAGCCCCAACAATGGTCAGCAAGTTGTTGTTGAGCAGGAAGCCCTCAGCACAGAGAGCCCACCCAGAATAACTGTTCAGTACAGTAATAACAACAGGCATGTCTGCACCTCCAATAGCTGCTGTTAAAGTAACGCCCTAAAAATGAAAGACAAGAAAGGAGACAAATTCCAACATAAGGTAAACATTTTGTCCAATATGCAGAGAGGTCAGTTTTGTTGCAGAAACCAAAGTGGTTTGATCCATAAACACAAGCATCATCTATTGAAAGCTTATTAATGAGCACTGGAAGTATAGGATGTGACCATTTTTGTCTGAAGACTGGAGAGCAAAACACATGACATTCATAAATAAAGTCCCAGTTCTACACTTGTGTAAGCACATTTTTATTTACAAATTCCATAAACTCAAAAGTAACAGTACTCGTGCAGTTAAATCTTTGCAGCACCCTTAATCATGGCAGAAATCAGGGTAAACAACAACAACAAAATCTGAAATGAATGGGCATGCAGGGTAAGTTTTAAACTGGATGCATTCAGTTATCCAATGCATTCTGTCCATCAAGCTCTCAAAACTTTAATTGAGACATTCACTTTGAAATGAGTATTTTAAAAGTCCAATTTATCACACCAAAAAGAAGAGGAGAATTTTAAGAAATCATATTTGCAATAAAAAAGCCTTTTTTCAAAATGACCATATTTACTCAAATCCAGGACAAGATTCCTTTCTCCACCCCCAATTTAGCATGGGGGAAACACCCCCCCCCCCCTTGGATTCAAGGGGATAGGGGCAGGCAGCTGCTGTGGTTCTGGTTCTAACCCTGCTTAACCCCTTCCCGTTCCCCCCTGCCCGCCACTGCAATTCATTGCTAATAGAAGTATTTTACATACTGTCATCAAGGTAAGGAATCTCGGTAGATAGCAAAGAACAATTAAAATGCACTTAATCTCCATCTGAGGCAACACAGGATATAAAGAAACAGAAGCTTCTTAGCGGCGTTATAGAAAGGAATCATTATAAAGAAGCTCTGCAATTCCGTGCCACTACCTCTTTCCTTTGGCTAAACTTTAGGACTACTATATCACTGGCCTATTCTTCAGGTACCACGATGTTACACCTCTTCTGCCAGCATCTGAAATTAGAATTCCAACTATCACAGTCTGTCTGGTCCAATTATCTGTCTTCCATTTTTTGGGCCCAATTTATCTCATGAAATACTTTTCAGTGTACATACAGGTCTGTAACACAGATTTAGATAGAAGTGGTTATTAACCCCTTCTCCACTCTCACCTCCCCCCAAAAAACCCCAGCAAGTTTAAAATTTCCAAAAAAGAAAAACTGTCTTCTTGAGGGACCAATGAGAAAAAATGAAGAGCAGACACCTGGAGCTCCAGAAATCTGCTGTATCATTGAACAAATTCCTCTTGGTCCATTTTATATCTCTTCTTGAAAACGTTTTACACATCTATGATACTTAGCTTAAAACAGTGAACTACAAAATTAAATTTAAATAAAGTTAAAGTAGGCTATGAGAAGTATGTTAGGTGCTGCATACCCAAAATTGCAAGATCAACAGAGAAATTCAGCACACTTATAAGATAACTCCCCTACCTCCAAGGACTAGACTTAGTAAACCTATGTGTGAAGTACAGGGCTCAGTTTCAGATCCTTTAAAGTGTCACATCTCAATTCCAACGCATTCATCTTGAATGTCCTGGAATATAATATGCATGTATATAGCTGGGCAGTATACCTGGTAGAAAGTATATTTAGTGTAGTTTAGGGGAAAAAGCAGTATTTTACATTTTAGAAACATGTCTCCTAGGCCACACTTCACAGAGGTATACATTAATCCACACCTGCGAGTCCTTATAGACCAGAGCTTTATCTGCTTGCAGGGGTACATGGTGCATCACGCATCTGAGAAGCATTTGATAGAGCATTGGAATGGCAGAAGAACAGAGCATAGAAAAAAGAAACACTTGCCAAGTGTTATGCACATCGACTTCCCTTCTTGTTCCCCCATGCTATCTGGGGATATCTTTCAGCATGCAGCATAACAAAGTGAAATCTATGTACACTTGCAGTATTTGCACTTCAGAGTTCATCTTTGCAAACTGTATGATGCCTGGACTTACCATGATAGCAGAGAGTGCTGACACTGAGCCTAAACAGGCAAGTCCTGTTGTGTAACTAGGATCTATCATATAGGGTACCAATCCACCAACACTGGCAGCCAGTAAACTAGCATTCAGTAAGTGCCGACCAGGCAAGAGGAGTGGGGCAGAGTTGAGGATACCTGGAATCAAGAATACCATCAACTTCAAAGGACAAAACATATGAGTGACAGCTTTTTTTTTTCTTTTTTACACCCCTTAAGAGATGATGCATCTTTACAAAATTACATTTAAAAACAAAATAAAATACTGTGACCTTGAACTGACTGCAAATCAATGATCTGGAATGCAACAACAGATACGTAGAAGTGCCAAATACAACACTTTTCAAAAAACTTTTTATTCTTTAAACACCTTTTCTTAGGTGTTTGAAGATAACCCCTCCATGAGTTTCTCTCTTTGGATATACATATTTTTTAATTTAATCATTTTTACTTAGGAAACAAGGCCAAGTCTTTGGGTAGTACATAAAACATGATAGCTGCTTAAGAATATTAGGGAGCGACAGGGTGACTTCTGCTACAAAACCAGACTTCCAAGTCAGTTAGTCAAAATCATGCGTAAAGAAATATGTTTATGTCATTTGTATAACAATTTTATTAAGATAGCACCTTATACTGAAACATGGTACATCGTGTACAAGGTCCCATCAGCAGGACGTCACAGTGGCAGCAAAGGAGACACAAGACATTTTCAGGACATCAAAACTAATGGCCTGTACATTTTAAAAACTAGAATACTGTATCCAGATGAAATGTTATACCACCTTGAGTCAGGCACACAAGAAGTCTTTACCGAACTGCTGTCAATGTTTCATGGCCAGTATGGGAAGGTTTGCTTTTCTTCTATTGACAGAATGTGTTTTTCTAGCATTTACCTTTCAGTAAAGGTAAATGCTAGAAAAGGGTTAATTGTCTGATACTTCTAGGCCTACAACACCTAGAACAGTGGTTCTCAACCTTTCTGAACTCGAGGCATCTCTCCATAACTTTTGTGAACTGAAGGTCACCCAATTTCAAAAGTTTATATATTTACTGTAGAGGGACCAGGCAGTGGCAGTGGGATGATCAGCCAGCCATGCCCTAGCCTGAACCTGTACTTATCACCTCATACCTCATGACACTTTTCAAGCAGCTCCCTGGTTGAGTATTACTGGCCTAGAACAAATTTCATTTATCCAAGAGATTTCTTGCAAAACATGAGCTTCCTTTCTTCCCCGAATTTCTCCACAGTTGAAGTATACACTAAAGTCAAAGAAAACTTATCAAAATACCTAAAGGAGAGAAATAATGTTATCTTATACTTAAGATGGAAGAGTCACCTTGCAGTTTTCCATATGCGACAAGGGAACCACTGAAAGTCACACCACCAATGTATGTGCCCAGATAGGCCACAATTTTGGTGAGGTTGGCAGCTGGATCTGTAGCAAAATGGGGATACTCAATCATGTACTCTGCCACACAGGTGAGTACAGCTGCCAAACCTACCAAGCTGTGAAAAGCAGCCACCAGCTGAGGCAAGTCAGAAATCTGGATGCGCTTAGCAATCGTTAAACCTGTTGAAGACAAAATGGAAATATTACAAGATACTGTCATTCTAGGCTGTCAATTCTTGTCCATTGTGTGACGCACAGTATATCGAGAAAGCTGTATTATTATCATTATTAATAATAAAAATAATAATAATCTCTACATTTGGAATACGCCATTAGCAACATTAAATTGAAAGCCCTCCTTATCTATAGGAGACATCCAAAAGCAAGAAAAACCAGTAAGTCTGCATTATATAATGTACCGGTATATAAACTATGAGGCTTCTACTGAAGCCCAAATTCTTTTCTAAATGGTCCAAAACAGGAAATTTGAGTATAACCAGTCAGAAACTAATTTGCAAGGTAATCTTGGGTAAATCATTTAACTGCTGTGTCTCCAGTTTCTTAGTCTGCTACTGGAGATGATAATGTTTATCCCACTTTTGGAACACTATACAGTCCTACTGTATAGCTAATTTATTAATCTTAACTACACTTTATTGCAAGAAAATGTTAGCAATTGAATCTAACCACAAGTTAGTCAAGCTGTTAAGTTAGGCTGTCATTTGTAAAATATTCTGTATTATAAAGCAATTTTTTTTTAAATGGTATTGTCATTGTATTGCACTCACCTATAGTGCCACCAAGGGTCATTGCACCTGACATCTGAGCCAACAGTTCGGGCGATGGCTTAAGGCCTCCCAGAGTAGCCACCAAACCTCCAGCAACACCTATCATACCCAAAGCATTACCAAGGCGAGCAGTTCCTTGGGTGGACAGACCAGCCAAAGCACCAACACAGCACAAGCCTGAGCCCAGATACATCATCTTTAAAATAATAAAAAGATATATTATGTGCCTGAATTTATTTGTGTGCACTATTTATTCAAAATCTTTGATCTTTACAGAAATGATAAATTGTAGGTAGCGTGCATGTGGTTCATAATATCATAGGGATGTAGGGCTGGAAGGAAGCTCACCAAGTCATCTAGTTCAGTCCCCTGCTCAAGGAAGAATCAGCCCCGACTAAACCATCCTAGCCCAGCATCCATCTAATCTGCCCCTGAAAATTGCCAAGCACATGGAGATTCCACAGTTTCCCTAGATAGGCTGTTCCAATGCTTGACCTCCTTCACAGTCAGAAAATTGCTCCTAATCCCCAGCCGAACTTTCCTCTGCTGCTGCTTGCTTGAGTATATTGCTCCTAGTCCTGTCCCCTACAACGACATAGACC
The DNA here is from genome assembly GCF_001723895.1 of Crocodylus porosus. Classification (NCBI taxonomy): domain Eukaryota; kingdom Metazoa; phylum Chordata; order Crocodylia; family Crocodylidae; genus Crocodylus; species Crocodylus porosus. The sequence continues at coordinate 30,560,560 of NW_017728909.1, read as the reverse complement.
AGAGGTTGTCAACCAGGGGTACGCATACCCCTGGGGGTACTTGGAACGGTCCTAGGGGTACATATGGGTGGGCAAGCGGGGATGGAGTGCCATCACCTCCCAGGAGCAGGCCCAGGGCAGGGTGAGGGCAGCAGCACTCCTCTGCAGGGTGAGGAATCTTGCATGCAGCAGCTGCTGCCACCACACCAGCTCAGTGAGCTTCCATGTCCTGCCCCACCTCCTGGAGGGTGAGGACAGAGCGTTGCTGCCTCCTCCCCCGCTTAGTGTCCAGGTGCACGCTCTCCCCTCCACCCCACACAACTGGGTGTCCAGCCACCAGGGGTACTTAAACTAAACAAGACTGAAAACCCCTGACAGACTATTTTATCTCCATCCTCTCTATAAAAAAAAAATCACCCTTCAAGGATTTGAAGACTTATCAAACCTCTCCTTGGTTGTCTTTTTCCCAGGCTAAATAACCCTAGTTCTTTTAGTCTGTCCTCTTCAATCATCTATTTGGGGCTTTTTATCATTTCTGTGCTGCTGGACCTTTTTCCAATCTGTCCACACCCTTCTTGAAGTGTGGGGCCCAAAACTAGATACAGTACTCCAGGGTGCTGAATAGAGTGGAAGAATCACTTCCCTTGATTTACAAGTGACACTTCCTGTTAATACTGATCAAATCCAATCAAAACAAGATTTTCTTCTGGCTTTCATTGTTGTAATGCAATTGTGGCCATTTTAAGAGTGATATTTATAAATCAACTCTGAGGAATTTTGCTCTACAACCTTAATTAATCAGCTTTTTATGACCTTAAGTTGAACCAGTTTTCTAGAAGTTTTCCCTTCTTGAGAAGTCCATCAGCAAATTTCCTTAGCAAACCATAATTATTTTTGGTATCATTGGGCATGTCTACATGTGCTCTTTAATAAGCAGTATTCTGTTTTGCTGCACATTACCACATCACATAAAAAAACCCTGCAATTACACTAATGCACAGTAAAATAGGCTACTGTGCATCAAGTGTCACTTAAAAATAGTGTGCATTGGTTACTGCACACTCAGACAGCCTAACGCATATTTGTTTAGTACCTCAGGGTGCCTTTCACAAGCAGGGAGGCTGCTCTGACGCACTGTAATTACAACGTGTTGGTGAGGACTTGATTAATCAAGTCTGCTGGAGCACAGTAATTACCACACTCCAGCAGAGTCCAGCATCACATGCATCAGCATCCCCACATTGAAAAATGGTGGCAGAGGCATTTTAAATAAAGCTCATTTGAAAAACTTTAGTTAAAAGCAGCCCAGATGTCATTTTTAAGAGCAGGGACACTGATACACATAATGCTTCGGGTGCTCTTATTAAAGTACCTCCCCAAGCACATGTATAAATGACCTCACATTGGAGGTACTAAATTTAAATTTAAATGCATATTAGGAAAAGCACCTTAAATGCACATGTAGCTGCACCCATTGTAATGTAAATGTCCTAATGGACATTGCAAAAATTTTTGGTATTTGGCTATGATGGACTCCTGTTGTCAAGAAGGAAGAAAAATGGCACTTAAGTGGATCCACCAAACTAAACAGCACAAAACATGTTTGAATCTAACAGGTGCTTTTAAAATGCTGCTTAAAATTCCCAAGACAAAGCTGTGGTTGGATTTCTTCTCTTTCCAGAAAAAGTGGAACTCATTTTGATTTTCCTTTAAAAAAAACATGAATCAAAGACTAAGGTTTATTGTTACATGTTTGAACTAACTCACGACTTTGTTTTTTTGGATATAAGCAGCTATTGAGAGCCACAAGTAGTTTGCACCTTCCAAAACCCATAAATGAAATAAATATTGGAGTAGTATGTGATACTGTCAGTAGCAGTGATCAAGTACAAGACAGAAGAACGCTCCAAAAACTCCACACCTGGACTTGTGGCAAAGCTCCATATGCAGACCATTGGAAAGTGGTACTGAGAAATCCACAAAAAAAGTCAGGGCGGCCATTTCCTGTTCGTTTGCCCAGTTTTGATCCTTAGTCATGTCATCTTTACTAAATTTATATGAATTATAAGTAGTATTAGAGGTCAAACAAAAAACTATTGGGAACAAGAGGGGAGTGAAAGCAGGATATAACCTTTTCTTGTCTTTTGTAGGTTTATTTAAGAATGTTAGATCAAAGCAACTCAAACATCATACAACTTGTACAGCCATTTGCCAAATGAGAAAACAGACCTGTTACTGAAAGACTTGTGGGCAAACCAGAGGAACTGAAAGATCTTACCTGTTCAATGTTATAGCCACCATACAGAGCTGCTGAATAACCCCCTACAAACACACCAGCAGGCAGGAGGTACAGGTAATTATACTCAGGAGGGTCAGTTGGACGTTTGAACATATCCAACATTCTCTGCGTAACCAGGAAGCCACCTTACAAAAAAAAACACACAAAAAAGTAAAATTGAAGATAGGCCCAGACGAAGCTACTAAGAAAACATTCGGTTAATTCTTATAACCACTAAAACAGAAGTTAGAGCCTTAATAAGATGTTTGAAAAACTAGGAATCCAGAGAGTCAGCAGGTGGACATATATCTGGAATTAATGTGAGCTACAGCTATTTTCTTTTGGACAAAACTAGTCTAACTAGGAGGAAGAACTTACAGGCTTACAGGTAACGAGACATGGATTTTGTTCATCTACTACTACTCCCATCTGCTCAACAGCATCCACAACCTCATCACCCACACTTATGACAAATCACTCTTTTCATAGTAGGGCGGGGAACTCCCTAACTCCTCCATGAGTTTCCAACAGAAATCCTACAGCAGGCATCCTCCATCTCTGCTGCCAATACCTTAAGCCCTGTGGTTAGTCACCTATCAGCAATGGGGCTAGGAAGACAGAATAGGATTGTTATGCTCTCTTCTCTTCTGCAAGAAGAACCTTCATAGAAATCTGGCATCCTTTAACACCACATTTATTATTTTAATTTATGGAATTTTAATGTATGGGTATTTTGTAGATTCAGTGGCCACCACTGAAATTTATTTATTCTTGTCTTATACCTTAATATATTATAAAAACAGTTCGTACCCTAAGAGTTTCTCCAGAAGGAAGGCACAGCATAAAACATGCTAACCAAAAAAGGAATTTTCAACAACCATAAAAGTTTGGTTTTTTAAACGAGGGAAGCTTCTAGATCCCAGTCCAGACCCATTTAATATCCTATAAATTCACACCAAAGGGAAGATGGAAGACATGGGTAAACTATGGTTAGTGCGTGTGGACTCATGTTCACAGACAGCTAACCAGTTCCTACCTGCAATGTTGACAGAAGACACAAAGGCAGAAAGCACTGCCAGACCCTGAGGAGTATTCTCAGGCAAGCAGCCTCCTCCCATCAGCACCAGCCCACCAACTGCAGTCAATCCTATTGAAAGAGAATGGTAAAGTCAGTGACTTGAATACACTCACATTCTATAATAAGCAGCAAGTTCTGATTCAAGAAACTACACAACCCACTTGATTACATTTTTGGCCAACACACTAACCATTACTGTATATTAAGCCAAAGAAAAGAGAAACAGGGACAAGACAGCAGGAAGACATGAAACCACAGATGCCGAAAGGGGAGAACTGCATAGTGTGTTGGAGATGAGACTGAGAGGAAAAGGAGTGTGATACAGATGGCACAGAAAGCAGTGAGATGTGATGCTGGAGGGGCAGGGGGATGATTTTAGTGGCAGTATTTTGGAGGGGAGAAGTATGAAATGCAGAGAGAAGGCTGCGATATCTGAGATAAGATGCAAGTGTTGGGTTTAAGCATTATGCTTTAAAAGTTTAAGAAGGTGCAATACAATGTATAGGTTTGTAACCATCTCTCTTTGAAGAGCCTACCAGGAGCTAGAAGCACCAAGAAGTCTGTCATCTTCAAGAGGAGGTTGGACAGACACTTGGTTTGGATGGTTTATGTCAGGATGATCTTGCCTTGAACAGGGGGTGACCTTGCAGGGTACCTTCCAGCCCTACTGTCCGATGTATTTTACTATCTATGGCAAAATATTCAGCTAGTACCAAGCCAACGAGAGTTCCTTGGCACCGTATGTATGTTCACCCAAAAGCTCAAATAAGATACCACAGCTGTGTCCCGTATCTCCTTTACACAGTATATGAGTAGGTACAAAGCAGCCACCTACCTGAGATGGCATTAGTCACAGACATGAGTGGAGAATGAAGAGCAGGAGTCACACCCCAGACTGTGTGGTACCCTACTATTCCAGCTAAGCCAAATGTTGTCACCATCTGAGTGAACGCAGAATTAGGAGCTGCGATGCCCAAACCCAACAAGCTAGCCAGACCTAAAGAATGACAAATTTCAAAAGTATTAGAATTATTTCAGAACGGTTCCTTATATTAAAAGTCTGCCCTGAATACTTAAATGAGGTCATGACATCCCTCATGCCCAGTGCTTTTTCCATAAGGCACCCAACTGAGTACCTTTCAGACCTGAGTACTACAATAACCATGGTAATAATGCAAGAGGTTCAAAATCCCATTATCATGGTATTTTTCATTCATTTGTCAACACAGCACTTTACGTTCGACAAACAAGTAGGACACAGGCATTGCCAAGATTATGCCATTCCTAAAATCAAGTTAGAGACTAGGATACTTAGACTCCATTAAAAATAGCTCAGTATTGAACTGGGGAGTCCGTGTGTGGAAGTCTCAGCACTTCCAGAATTAACCTGCTCAGCATAGCAACACCTTTTATTTATTTGTAAAGGTCAGCCCAGTACACTCCACTCAGGATATAAAATGTCAAGATAAACTGCACAGGAAAATTGTGACCAAGTATTAACTTAAGCAATACCATTTAACACTGGAGATCCCTACAGTCAAACAAGGGGACCTCCCTCCCTGTATGACTGGATGAAACATACAACAGAAGAGACATTTTGGGAGACAATTATTAGTTACACCGTGAGCAGAAAGTAGTATGGGCTATGTAACCTTTGTTTTGCTGACAAATTAGTGACTGTGATGGTAGCACATAGCATGCAATACTAATGATCTAAGAAAAATTACTGATTAACAATTAGCAAGATGAATAGAAGCCCAACAGATACATGTGCCAAGGGAGCAGACAGAGGGCCATGATTCGGCAGCTTCCTCCTAATGCTAAGACACAAATTAGGATTATGAAGGAAAGGGAGAATGACTGTCTGGGAACTGATAGCCAGTAACACTGAAAGCACACCGAGTCAGTCTCAACAGGACTCAGTTTAAACAGTTATCCAGTACCTCATAATGGTCCTCTCCCTAGAATAATAAAACCTACCTGATGACTCCCTGGTGAGTAGATCATTAACCCAGGAGTTAGCAAGGATCCCCTGTGAGCAATTAGACTAATTAGAGTCCTACTCAAGGACTACTTTGGCAAATCCAGTAGTTTTTAAACATCTCTGTCAGTGCACCTTTTGGGTGGAGTTCATTGCATAATATATCTATTGTTCATACTACAAGCACAACTACAGCTTTTAACTCTGTACAACAGGAATTCAGCACCAAGTTAAAACAAATACAGCTTTGAGCATGACCTTGGTATCAGACCTGCGATTCTGCAAGTGATGTTTTTATTAATAAAACATGATCTTATACATTTTTGCTATACGTGACCAAAAGCTCTGAATATATTCTTTCTTCTATTCCAATTAGTCCAAGAACTAGATAAGAGTGCCCTTAATCCTACTGAAATGTTGCTGCAATACTTAAACCAAGAGTCTGGAAGAGAGAAACTAAAACAGAAGTAGCGATTAAAACGTACTTAATAGCCTCACATACGATACTGACGCACACAAAAGAATTTAAAGGATTACTAGCTACACTTATTATCTGTTGCTGATTTGTCACGGACCAATCCTTGCTCCCCATACTTAGCCAAACTGGTGGGCAAATTGTCTCCTCAGGGGTGGAGGTGGGTCCTTAGAGAGGCTCTCAGATCCACTCTAAATTAAAAATGCCAGCAGTGTCATGTGTATTCAGTGTCCCACACTTCAAAAGGTGGTAGGGATGGTTTGACTAAAGCTCATTTGACAAGCTTTAACTAAAGTGTCCCTGTTGCCAGATCTGAAGTGTGAGGACACTGAATACACGTGATGTGGAGGCTGCTGGAGCATGCTAATTAGCAAGCTCCAGCAGACTCAATTAATCAAATCTGCTCCAACACATACTAATTAAAACACATCAGAGCAGACATCCGACACCTGTATAGGTGCTCTTATTTTCCAATAAAAGTATGACAAAATGCTACCACATAACTGATTTCCCCAATTCACAGGTCCTTCAATTGCTCTCACAGAAAGCAGAATATTTCACAAATCCTTAATGAAGAAAGCCAAACATACATATACATCTGTTTGCCAAATGATTTTGGACTATCTGAAGGCATGGACAGATGAAACAGAGTGCTTTATACAACTTCAAACCACTATAAAAATGGAGGAGACATGAGACAGTGTTATAGAGCTAGATATTGAACCAGACTCTAATAAAAACTAACCCTGAATGAAACAGATTCCTCTGAAATGCTACATAGTAATTACTTTAGCTGAGAGGTAGATGTACAGCTGTACTCTACTAAAGTGCTAAAAATTACAAGTCCTTAAAAAAAAACAACTGATTGGAACACATGCATCTGTCCATACCCCGAAATACCTGCATTTCTTCAGGTATTCCTCAAGTTTTTTCTCCAGAAGACAATTATTGCATTAGAGTTTTTGCAGTAGGAGTCGTAAATCAACTAATTAGCCCTTCCCTCTCCCCATACACTTACAACCAGTTAGTAAAAGGAATGACAAAAGTCATACTCTGACTGACTCTCCAGTGCCACCCAAGGGTAGGTAACTTCAATAGGTCTCTTACCTGCAGTGTATGCACTGGCTGTAGTCATAGTTTTTCTGAACGGTGTAACAGTGGCTGCTTTTTCAGCTTCCAACTCAGCCACAGTCTTCTGTTTCACAGGGGCTCCTTGAGGAATGCTCTTTGGCGGAGGTGCTGGAAAAATCAGCCTGCCATCCTGATGGGAAAAAAATCAAGTTAAAATTACCTTTGGTAAATCAAATGGATGGTCATTTCTTATTCTTCAAAAATGGTATAGACAGATTATCTGAAGCATTTTCCATATTAACTGACTTGTCTTTTAGGACAAAAATATGAGTGCATATAATTTCACCTTTCCAGCTGAAACTGAATATGAAGAAATTCATTCCTGGCCTTGTTTTGGGGTGCAGTGGACCAAGAGATATATTACAAAGCCACCAAGCACAAATGACATCTCTGCTTGAGCAGAAAGGTCTATTAACTAGACCAGGAAGAGAAAATGACCATATTGTATTTGTTCTCTGCATAATTCAGGCCATCAGGTTTCCATCAGGTTGCCTCTCACCACCTTCACTAAAACTTGGGTTGAAAGGGTTCTACTTGATTTTATTAAAATGCAATGTAAAAATAAAGGATGCTCTGACAGAAACTGCACCTACAGGTTCCTAAGCAATTAGCCTAACTAGAGTCCTAATATAGCAATGTTGAACCATTCCAGTCAGCCCACTATTAGTCCAGCAGACTACAGAAATTGAGACACAACTAGTGGAGCATGGCCTGCGGCAGAATTAGAGATCCCTGGACCCTGATGGACATGGCCATCACAGGCAGGGGGGCGAGTAAAGGCTGTGCCCATACAGCCCTTGCTTGCTCCATTGCTGTCATATTCCCTGATTTATGCTTCTGCCTGAACATGGACCCAGAACCAGACCCAGACCCATCACAGCTGCTGCTGGCTCCACGGCTCCTGCCTGGGAGAAGCCCACAAGGTTTGGATCTAGTCCAGGGCCAGTTTGACACCTTTGTTCTAATATAATTTTAATTCCTCAAAACAGATTTTATCCAGCTCTTTTCTGCTCTCTTGTAGTTGAGAGGTATGGGACAGTTGGTAGCGGGTACAGGGAAAGGGAAAGGGGAGAGATAAAGGCAGCCCTGCCCACGATGAGCAGCAGCAGCTGGTGCTGGGCACCAGGCAAAAGCAGAACCTAGCAGAGAGTATGCATGCTGCTTCTGGAGCCCTTCTGTCTGTGCTGCCCAGAGCCTGCACCTAGGCTGTCCTGCAGCTCCTTCCACTGCCATCCCACAGGCTTGGGCCATCCCCAGCCAAAGGGACTCTGGAAGCAGTGAGTGCGCCCTGCTTTAGTCCAGTACCAGTCGCCACCATTGATCATGAACAAGACCACCTCTCTCTGTTTCCCCCCTGACCCCTATCACCCTTCCCCCCACTCCAACTCTCACATCTCTAGCATGGCCCCACAGCTCACATGCCAGAAGCAGTACCAGAAGGGCACCAGCATCAGCTGCAGACACAGGCAGCTGGTTCCTGCTGAGGACTGGGGCATCCTCCCAGGTCCACAGCTACTGCTGCTGCATCAGTATGTCAGCTGCAGTCCCAGGTAGTCACCCAGATCCACAACAGAAACCTAGAGGCAGCATCCACATCTAATGCCAGCATGCATCCAAGGCTGTTTCTGGCACATGGGGCAGGAACTAGTGTAAGCTGTAGAGGACCAGGCCAGGACATGTCTGCCTGCCTGGCATAACACAGCAGCTGGAACTGCTGGCTCCCTATGGGCCAGATTCTATGACTCTGCAGTCACTGACCAGATACAATCAGTTGGTAGACTGCATCTGACCTGCAGACCATATTTTGCTCACCCCAGCTCTATAACTTAAGACACAGCATATTGACTTACCTTCATTACTACAGTTCCTCTAGTAACATGGTCCATTGTGCCATAGTCAAATTCATGCTTCACATCATAGTGGAAGTTTTCTTTGTCAGGGCTTATGGCCTTCAAAAGTTTGACGATGTTGTTGGAGTACAGAGTACTGGCCTGGGTAGCCATTCTGCTTGGAAGGTCTGTGTAGCCTATGTGTGTAACCCCCTAAAAAATTCAAATGAAAAATTAAACATTCAGCTTCAGATCCCAGAGGAAGAAAGTCTGGACTACTTAAAAGGGACCACATGAGAGATGGAGAGAATAAACTACAATGGGGATTCAGAACATATTCCCAGAGCGAGGAGCAGGGGAGACAGGGAATGGAAAAGAGCTTTTCAGTAACTCACTATCTGCATAACTGAGGTACTCACCACCCTCCATACTTGTTCTTTTAAACCTGCTAATGTTACAACACCTAGAAAAGCAATAGGCTGCCTAAATGCATAGGTATTTGTTTAATTATTTAAATCTATAGAAACAAAGTAATTTAACTTGGAGAATCCTATGAAGACAAAGATTTCAGTTTCATAAAAACTGACGCCCCCCCCCAGTGGCCTCACCACTCCTGCCTGGCTCAAACTCAAATGCTGCTCGCCCTAGATTACTCGCCTGCCATGTCTTGTTCTTAAATATTGAAAGTTGATTCAGGGAGGCTGCCAACAGACCTTAGAGAGAGCCCTAATCCCAGTAAATTCCCACTGGGTCTTTTCTGAGACCCCACTAGCCTCAATCCAGCCCTCAGGCATGGCAAGTCCCTCCTCTGTCTGACTAGGTTGCTGTAGGGCACCAAGAGCCTTAAGGGCAAATTGTGCAGCTCCTTCACCTCCCCTATACCACGCCCCAAACCTCACAGATGTTCTCACTGATGCAACTGGTCTCGAATACAGCCCCTCCTCTGGGCTCCTGGACTCTAGTCCAGCTTGGCCCAGTCTGGGCTCATGGACACTGGCCCAGCTCAACTTTTGGACTCTTGGACCTTCTGTTTTGGGTTTCAGCCTTTTCCTAGGCTCCTGCCTGGGCCCCAGTCTGAGGGCTCCTGGATTAATGGTTTTCTCAACAGGCCTGGAGCCTGCCCCAAGGCTACACTACCTGTCCAGAAGACATCTCAATCCCTCTAAGGGTTTAACATAAATGAAGGCCACTTGCCTGTAAGCCCCATCTTTCACAGTCCAAGGCATCTGCCTCCATTCCCAGGCCTGCAGAGTTGCTCAGCCCCAAATCCAGGTCCCTTCAAGGGCCCTGCAGCCAGGAGCTCCTCACTTCACGGTGGCCGTGGAGCGATTACCTGTGCAGCCTCTGAGTTTATATAGCTCTTTCCCCGCCTGACCCTATTTAGCCGCACCGGGCGGGAACTGCGCTCCTGAGCCACGTGAACAGGGAGCACAAACAGACACGCTCTTTAGGGGCATGCCAGAGTTTGCGTCGGGGCTTGCGCGAGAGGTCACAGGCAGCGAAAGAGCCCACAGCAGCAGCAGCAGTTGTCTCCAGATAATTGAGTGGGGCTGAGAGCATTGGAGTTGTCACATGAATTGCAGCCAGGGCTCCTGCCCCAAGGCTGCCTCCTGGCCTGGGGACCCGTGAGGCTTCCACGCAGGTGGGGCCACCTGCCTGTGGGGGCTGCCTGGCTTGGTCCCTGGGGCCATGGAGGGATGTGGAGGCGGGGGCTTCTCTCACCTGTCCCAGGATTGCAGTGCTGGAGGGGCAGGTGAGAGAGCTCCAGGTGGAGGTGAGCAGGCTGCGGGGGATCAGGGCCGTGGAGGACGAGATTGACGGGTACTTTCTCTCTCTGCAGGGCCCATCCCCTCAGGCTGTCACCACCCAGGAGTCTGCAGGAGGCAAACGGAGGATGGTCACCTCCAGGGCCAGGCAGCATCACAGGCGGCACGTAGCTGAATCAACTGTCACCCCATTACAATTGGGGAACAGGTATGTGGCCCTAGCAGCGCTGGAGGAGGCTGGGCATGAGAAAGAAGGTAGGGAGGAAGCCATGCTCTCATCCAGCAAGCCGGCATCCATACCAACTGAGCATCATCCAGTGACCCAGAGGAAGAGACATCGGGTCATCGTCATAGGGGACTCCCTCCTCAGAGGAACAGAGGGACCCATCCACCACACGAACCCCAATGAGAGAAGTGTACCATCTCCCAGGAGCCAAGACTGGGGACATCACAGGGAAGATCACTGACTTCATCCGGCCTTCTGACTACTATCCTATGGTCCTCATCCATGTGGGAACCAATGATGCGGCCCAGAGTAGTCCGGACCAGATCATGGATGACTATGTGGTTCTGGGGGCCAAACTTAAAGAGTTGGGGGCCCAGGTGGTCTTTTTATCCCTACTTCCCGTTAGTGGAAGCCATCAGTGGCAGAGCGCCTGCGTCCGTGAGGTGAACTGGTGCCTCTGGAGTTGGTGTCGTCACGCTGGATTTGGCTTCCTGAACAAAGACCCGCACTTCAGATCAAAGGGCGTCCTGGGGCATGATGGTCTCCATCTCTCCCCCAAAGGTAAGCGTTTGTTTTCTTACAGGCTAGTTGACCTCCTCCAGTGAGCTTTAAACTAAGTTTGTTGGGGGATGGGGATCCACAGGAGCAAGAGAAAACTCAACCAGGTGTAGGACCTGCCCAGGTAAGAGTTCAGGTATATACCAAGGGACCAGTAGTCTCTCAGGAAGTGGGGGTGTCCAGGGCTCCCTTGGGGGCATTAAGGCGTCTCTTCACTAATGCTTGCTCTCCTGCTTGCAAGTAGTAAAATTGACCTGGCTGGCCTAGTGGAGACATGGTGGGATGAAACATTTGACAGGGCATTAGACATAGAGGGCTATAGGTTGTTTACAAGAGATAGGAAGGGGAAAAAAGGTGGAGAGGGTTGCACTCTATGTTAGGGAACAGTATACCAGTTCTACCTTCCATATGGGACGAGAGGAAGGCTTAACTAAGACCCTGTCGGTCAAACTTCAAGGAGGGCTGGGGGGAAGAGGGATCTGGTGGTAGGGGTTTACTACAGGCCACCACATCATCAGGAAGAAGAGCTGGATCTGGAATTCTCCAGGCAGCTGGGGGAAGCCATGAGTGCAAAGGATGTTGTGGTCATGGGAGATATGAATTACCCTGACATCAACTGGGAGGAGAAGTCGGCCAGGTCTAGCCACTCACCAAGGTTCCTGACGTGCGTACAGGACCTACACCTCGTGCAGGAGGTACATCTCCCCACTAGGGAAAACGCCATACTGGATCTGGTGTTAGCCTGTGGGGACGACCTGGTGGGGAAAGTGCTAGTACAGGGGAGGCTAAGGAAAAGTCATCATGAAATGATCCAGTTTGCTATTCAGAGAAAGGTGGGGAGGGTAACTAGAACAGCGCAAATGCTTGACTTTAGGAAAGCCAACTTCGATGTGCTCAGGGCAGTAGTCAGGGAGGCACTCGGAGCCCAGGGGGTAGCTAGTATGGGGGTCCAGGAAAGGTGGTCCTTCCTCAAGGAGGCTATCCTCAGGACACAACAGGATGCTGTGCAGGAAGGCAGAAAAAGGGTCTAAGAAACCTTCATGGCTGAGCACAGATATCCAGGCTGGCCTGAGGGCAAAGAAAAAAGCATACTGGCGGTGGAAGCAGGGGCAGGGACAAAGGAGGAGTACACCTCCCTGACTTGAGCTTGTAGGGATTTAGTAAGGAAGGCTAAAGCAGCACTGGAGCTTAGATTAGCTCCTGGGATTAAGGATAACAAAAAGTCCTTCTTCAAGTATATAGGTAGCAAGAAGAAGTCTTGGGGTAACATTGGACCCCTACGAGGCAGGGCAGGGCAGTTGGTGATAGACACGTGAGAGAAGGCAGAACTCTTCAAACAAGTTCTTTGCCTCCGTGTTCCTGTCTGCTGACAATGGGGTAACAGTGTAGAGAGGCCCAGGAAGGATGCAAGTCCCCCAACTGTTAGTTCAGACCTAGTTAAGGATTACCTGGAGGGCTTAGATATATCCAAGTCAGCAGGCCCAGATGACCTTCATCCGCGGGTGCTGAGGGAATCGACTGGTGTCATCGCGGAGCCATTGGCATGGCTGTTTGAGGATTCCTGGTGCTCGGGCCAAGTCCCTGAGGACTGGAAAAGTGCCAGCGTGGTCCCTATTTTCAAGAAGGGGAGGAAGGAAGAGCCTGGCAACTACAGGCCAGTCAGCCTCACTTCTATCCTGGGGAAGGTCTTTGAAAAAATTATTAAGGGCCACATTTGTGAGAGCCCTGGAGGGGAAGTGAGGTTGAGGGGTAACCACAGTGTCCCACCCAATTCTGGCGGGCAAGCTGAGGGACTGCAGCATTGACGAATGCACAGTCATATGGGTGGCAAACTGGCTCCAGAGGCGCACCCAGAGGGTGGTGGTGGACGGGTCGATGTCGCTCTCGGAGGGTGTGGGCAGCGGAGTCCCCCAGGGCTTGGTCCTTGGGCTGGTGCTGTTCAACATCTTCATTAGCAACCTGGACGAGGGTGTGGAGAGCACCCTGTTCAAGTTCACTGATGACACCAGGCTGTGGAGTAAAGTGAATATACCAGCAGGCAGGGGCTGCATCCAGGCAGACCTGGATAGGTTGGAGAAGTGGGCGGATCTGAACAGGATGTGATTCAACAAGGACAAGTGCAGGGTGCTGCACCTGGGAAGAGGTAACCAGCATTATGGTTATAGGTTAGGGGCTGACTCACTCGGCAGCACAGAGGCAGAGAGGGATCTTGGAGTCAGGACTGACTCCAGGATGAATACGAGTCACCAATACGACGAACCAATAGGCAGAGCCAACCGCACCCTGTCCTGCATCAACAGGGGCATCACTAACAGGTCCAGAGAGGTCTTGCTCCCCTCCATGCGGCGCTGGTCAGGCTGCGGCTGGAGAACTATGCCCAGTTCTGGGCGCCACACTTCAAGAAGGACATGGAGAACCTGGAGAAGGTCCAGAGGAGGGCCACTCATATGGTTGAGGGCCTCCGTGGCCAGCCCTATGAGAAGAGGCTGAGGGACCTCAATCACTTCAGTCTCCACAAGAGGAGACTGAGGGGGGGATCTTGTGGCTGCCTACAACCTTATCAAGGGAAAGCAGCAGGGACTCAGGGAAAAGTCTGTTCACCAGGGCCCCCCTTGGAGTCACTAGGAACAATGGCCACAAGCTGAGGGAGGATAGGTTTAGGTTAGATATTAGGATGAACTACTTCACGGTAAGGGTGGCCAGAGCCTGGAATAGGCTTCCCAGAGACGTGGTGCTCTCACCTTCCCTGGAAATCTTCAAGAGGAGACTGGATAGACACCTGGCTGGGGTCTTATAACCCCTCCCAGCCCCAGTGCTTCCTGCCCATGGCACGGGGTCAGACTAGATGATCTGTCTAGGTCCCTTCCGATTCATTGATTCTATGAGCTCCAAAATGACCCTCTTCCGGTCATGCGAGTTCCTCATTAGCTGCCCTCTGCCACCTGCGAGCAGCCTCTCAGGCTGCCTGCTCTCTCAAAGGAGCATGCACATCACAGCGTCCTGCTACAAGATGTAAATTCTAACTGCTACTGTCAGGACCAGAATATTTTCTTCTACTTTTTAAAAAGTAACACAATATTTAAGAAAATTAATGATTTCTAAACCTAAGCAGTAAGACAAATGTAGTTACTTGTAGGATTTACCCTTTTTGAATTAAGCATCCACAAAACACTGTTAGTTAAATATGGACAAGAAAAAAAAACAGTTTCCTGTCACATCAAAGAATCAGAGAACAGTACCTATTAAGTCTAAAACCTTGTCACTGTGACCATTTTATTTATTCACTTTAAATTCACCCAAGCAAGACAGGTGACAAAGTCAAGGAGTGCTAAGGTAAGAAACAGGGGTCCAGACAGTCTCCCTAAACAGGGGGTGGCGCACACAGTCTTGCAAGGCTTTAAATGCCTATATACCAATGCTCGCAGTATGGGGAATAAACAGGAGGAACTCACCCTCAGAATAGCTAGTTCAAACCCAGATGTCATAGGGCTAACAGAAACGTGGTGGGATTCGTCCCACGACTGGGCA
>NW_017728909.1:30543947-30545720 GCF_001723895.1 Crocodylus porosus | reverse complement strand
AACCAACTTCCTAGGGAAGTGGTGCTGGCTCCTACCCTGGGGATCTTTAAGAAGAAGCTTGATGACTACCTGGCTGGACTCATTTGAGTCCAGTCTTTTCTCCCACTCAGGCAGGAGGGTCAGACTTGAAGATCTACAAGGTCCCTTCCGACCCTACTTCTACGATTCTATAAATTCCACTTCACTTTACAGTTAGGAATACATCCATGCAAACTATTCATTTCCAGTATCCCACAACGCACTGCTTTGCACCTGCCTCAGCCTGCCCAGGTACTTGTGTGTCTTCAATGCTCCAGGTTCACCTTAACTACATGTCACCACTTTATTTAAATGCTAACAGGCAGCCTGGAGTGATCCTTTCCCACAATAGGAGGCACTGAATTCAGACAGCTGGACTGGATCCAGATGTGCAGGCATGTGTGCTTTGTGGCACTGCAGACCTCTTTGCAGAACCACAAGCCACATAAGTTTCACATTAATCAGCGCTCAGTGCTGCCAATTTGCTCAGCTGGGGCAAAATTTGCTACTGGGATTTCCTGATAGCAAAAAAGAAAAAAAAACCCACACCTGGAAAAAAGCAGTGCAAACTACATCAAAATGGTGAGTGCCAAGACAAATGCAGAGATGGGGAAGCAGGCAGCCTAGGGCTGCCCACTCTTCCAACTCTTTGCACTGTGGACCCCCATAGTGAGGCACCCTCCACCCCAGCTAGCTGTTCCCAGTCTGGTTGGGGCACTGGGTGCCTCAAGACAGGGGAGCAGGCAGCCTCGGGCTGGCTATTCCCTTGCCTCAGCACAGGGGCTCCACTGCAGAGCCCCCACGCTGAGGCACATGGAGCCCCTGTGCTGAGGCACACTGAACCCCAGCCAGCCATGGAGCAGCTGGCTGGGGTGCAGTGTTCCTGGTGACAGGGGAGCAGGCAGCCTTGGACTGCTTTAGCACAGGGGCTCCACTGCAGCGTCCCCACACTGAGACGCATGGAGACAGGAGAGCGCCCATCTCAAGGCTGTCTGCTCCCCTGTCCCAAGGCTCACTGCACTCCAGCCAGGCAGAGAGCAGCTGGCTAGGGTGCAGGGTGCCTCAGCATGGGGGCTCCGCAGTGCAAAGAGAGGAAGGAGCAGGCAGCCCTTGGCTGCTTGCTCCCCCATCTTCATGGATTACTTCCAAGCTGGCCAGGGAACAGGATGCCTCAGAGCAGGGGATGGCTAGCCTCTGCTAAGGCACCCTTACCCCACCCAGCATCACATGGGGCAGTAGGACAATGTGTCCCACTACGAAGTACAGCCCCCAGCCTGTACTGGTGTATGGGATTGCTCCGTCCTAAGTGCAGGACTTTGCAACTTCCTCAGCACCTTCAGGTGCATCCATTCCAGCCCCATGGACTTGTTCACATCCACCCTTTCTAAGTACCGTATTTTTGCACATATAGTCCACAGGCTATATAAGTTTTTACAAACATGACAGATGGGTGTGGTCTATACAAGGGTGCAGGCTATGCAGAGTCTTTAGAACAGCCTTTAAGTGGTGCTAATTGCTGCAGGGGAGGGGAGGGGAGGGGAAGGATGAGGAGCTGCCCCTCCATTCACAGCAATTAGCACCACTTTTAGCTGGCTCCAGCTCCAGCGGCCATGCCCAGCAGAGCCCACGCTTGCGGCCATGTCTTGGGGGGCGGCTGCAGGTGGGCGGTGAGAGTCTTTCATAGATTTCATAGACATTAGGGCTGGAAGGGACCTCGGGAGATCATCGAGTCCAGCCCCCTGCCCAAAGGGCAGG
>NW_017728909.1:30532518-30543936 GCF_001723895.1 Crocodylus porosus | reverse complement strand
ATTTCCCTGTCCCATAGCAGGCATGGGCATCCCGTGTGACTGATGAAAGACTGACGCAAAGTACCTATTTAATAGGTTGGCTTTTTCCTGGGCCTTTAATGAAAATTACAACTGTGCCCATCCCCGGGTGCGGGCTGATGTCACGGGGGAGGCAAGCCCCAGCAGCACTGGCTTGAGCATAGCTGGCGGCAGGGAGCGGGGCTGCCTCTCCCCCTGCTCGCAGCTCCTCATCCCTCCCCTCCCCTGCAGCAATTAGCACCACTTTTAGCTGGCTCCAGCTCTGACTCCATGCCCAGCAGAGCCCATGCTTGCGGCCATGTCTCGGGGGGCAGCTGCAGGCAGGCGGTGAGAACCCAGTCCCCGCACGCCAGCACCTCACAGGCTTAATAGGCTTAAAAATCACACCTGGCACCGACACTATCAGGTGTGAATACATGGGTGCAGTCTATACAGAGACTATTTTCCAAAAATACAATTTTCCGCAGGTAATACATTGGTGCAGGTTATATCAGTGTGTGCGCTATATGCACAAAAATACGGTAGTCCCTAAACTGCTCTTTCAGCAACAAGGGCTGCTCGTCTCCTCCCTAAACTGTACTGCCCAGTGTAGTAGTGTGGGAGCTGAACTTGCCTGTGAAGACCGAGGTGAAAAAAAGCACTGAGCATTTCAGCCTGTTCTGCATCCTGTCACAAGGTTGCCTCCCCCATTCAGAAAGGGATACACACTTTCCCTGATCATCCTCTTGCTACCAACATACTTACAGAAACCCTTCTTGTTACCCTTCACTTCCCTGGCTAACTGCAACTCCAACTGCACTTTGGCTTTCCTGACTTGATCCCTGCATGCCCAAGCAATGCTCTTATATTCGTACCTAGTTAGTCATCCAAGTTTCTACTTCTTATAAGCTTCCTTTTTGTGATTTCGTATACTAAAGAGTTCCCTGATAAGCCAAGCTGGTCCTCTGCCACACTTGCTAGTCTTCCTGCACATCAGGATGGTTTCCTTTCTGCACTCTCAGTAAGGCTTCTTTACAGTACAGCCAGCTCTCCCGGACCCCTCTCTCCCTCAGACTGGCTTCCCAGGGGATCCTGCCCATGAGTTCCCTGAGTGAGTTGAAGTCTGCTTTCCTGAAGTTCAGGGTCCTTACTTTGCTGCTCTCCATCCTACCTTTCTTCAGGATCCTGAATTCAGTAAACTTGTTGTCACTGCTGCCCAAGTTGCCATTCCCTATACATTCATCAATTCCTCCCTGTTTGTGAGCAGGTCAAGAAGAGCATGGCCTGTAGTTGGCCGCTCCAGCACTTGCACTAGGAAGTTGTCCCCCACACTATCCAAAAACTTCCTGGATCGTCTGCACACCACTATATTGCCTTCCCAGCAAATGTCAGGGTGACTGAAGTCCTCCAGGAGAACCAGGGACTGTGGTCAGGAAGCTTCTGCTAGCTATTTAGAGAAAGCCTCATCCACCACTTCCTCCCGGTCTGGTTGTCAACAGCAGACACCCACCATGATATCACCCTTGTTGCTTTTCCCTCTGACCCTAACCCAGAGACTCTTAACAGGCCTATCTCCAGCTTCATACTGGAAGGACACAGGGAACCCAGCAGAGGCTGCCCTGCTGGGACCAGACCCTGACTTAGCCTGGGGAGGGCCAAGACCAGCAGCACAAAAGAGCTTTCCAAGTCTAGGCCACAACAGCACAAGCGCAGTGGGAGGTGCAGGGAGCTCACTGCCCATCCTGCCCAGGCCCCACTGCTGTGAGGGGGAGGGTCTGGGCAGACCCACAATCAGGCTGGGATCTTACTGCTGCAGCTGATAGGCCCTGCCCAACCCTTGTGGAGGGGACCAGACCTTCCTCCCTCCCTTCCCATGGCAGCAGGACCTAGGCACAGGAGAGGTCCACAGCCCTGACTTCCCCTCGCCCCCACTGGCTGGGGATGAACTCACGGCTCTACAGCTGGCCAGCACTCCACAATAGCTTGGCTGCACCCACTGCCCCTGGCTTTGCACGAGTGGCCTGGGGCCCACACAGTGCCAGGCACATGGTGAAGACATAAAAGGGCTGGAGCTATTCCTGCCAGAAGTCAATAAACAGTAAGGAGTAAATGGTATAAATAATTGTCATTTAACTGTTTACATCCCTAATATCTACCAAGATGCACATTCAACTAGTGCAGAGCTACATAGATGGAATGGAGGAAACTCCCTTAACACTGGAAGTTTGAGAAAAACTGCAGCACTTGCAAATAAATCTGATGTAATATCCCTGTGTATGACTGGGATAGAAACACTATTTAAAAATCAGCTCCTACCTTAACAAGCCTCAAGTTCAGTTTGTCTCCCATAACAATGACTTGTGACAAAAATGTAAACCTTACAGAAAAAAGTATACTAAACTCAAATTGTATCTCAGGAAGCCATACATTTTATGTGGTTGAATTGATTTATAAGCTGCAGGTATAAACCCTGAACGGCTGTTTATGCAAGCCCATACCTTGTGAATATAAAGTTCTCCCGGCTTTGTGGTTTCAAAGTTTCCTCCTGCTTCTGCAGCTAAATCCACAACTACTGAACCTTCCTTCATTAATTCAACCATATCTTTACGAAACAAGATAGGAGCTTTTTTACCTGGTAAGACAAAAAGATAACAAGCTACATGTAAGATAATCACATCCTGCAGATAACGTCCATGAGACAACTCTCCCCTCACATACCCATGTATAATTATCACTCATTTCTACTGAATTTGGTCCCTAACTGGTATACATTTTTGGATCTGGCATCGTATCAATCTTTTTAAATGCAGAGAGAAAAAAGTAAACACACAAAAATAAGCGTAAATTTTTGCTATTAGGAAAATGCTATTAGTCTTAAACCATGTTTTTACTCCTGAGCAAGATGCTATTAGAGGATGCCATTTTAAGTCCTTTGCTTATTTTCTTATATCACTTGCTATTCTGAAGTATCCTTTTCATGCAAATTTACCTTTGGGGAAGAAACAACAAAGAAAAGGATTCCTGTTTGGCACTATGTCATCCTAATGCCATCAGCAAATATGATGTAGGAGCACTACTTTCCATTCTGAGCCCAAGAGGAGTTTTCATATTTTTCTGAAATGCTGAACAGTTTGTACAGAAATTAGAGTTGGATCATCCAGTAGAGTCTCACTGAAGCCATCCAAATTCTATCCAAGTGGATCTCTTCACACAGTTGGGGATTTACAAGGTATCTTTTAGAATCCAGAATGACTTGAAAAGAGTCTAAAACCTCAAATCTCACAGCTGGAGTCGCAATATTTTCTAGTGTATTGTATGGTGTATAATGACTCAAACATTACAAATCCATTACACTGCACTTACAAATACATGAAAGTTTCTTTAAAACTTAAGCATTTTATGCAGTTTAACATATAAAGAGTATTACATATTTTGACTGAACAAGTAAGTACTGTGTACATCATTCCAATACCTCACTTATCTGGCAAGACTGAAGAAGCTGCACAAATGACAGGGCTCCTGTAAAACCCTGGGTAGACAGCAGAGGAACAGCCAAGTTACAACTAAAAAGATGAGAGACCTGTGACACACAGACATGTCTAAAGACTAGAAACCTGATAACAAATGAAGACCTTTTACCAGGAAAGTTCTTGGCTTTCGATGAACAGCACAAAATCACTCACCTATTGACTCCTCACTGGACAGAACATGTTTTTTTCCCTTTCCTGAAGAAAAATAGCAGCAGTAGCAAGTGAGAGAAAAACAGCAGCCCCTTTCAGAAACTAAAAGGGAAGACATGCCTGTTACATTGGTAACATACCAGGAATGAGAGCTGTACTAATGATGATATCAACATCCTGGCACTGTTTGGCGAAGAGCTGCATTTCAGCTTCAATAAACTCCTTGGACATTTCTTTTGCATACCCGCCTTGTCCCTCTCCAGATTCCTTCAAGTCTACCTCCAAGGGCTCAGCACCAAGAGATTTAAATTGTTCCAAAGCTGCAGCTCTAAAACAAACAAAAAAACAAAAAACAAAAGTGGCTATAAAAAGACGACAGACGTGTTTCTAGGTGTATAGGTTCATAGATCCAGGGTCGGAAGGGACCTGAACAAATCAAGTCCGACCCCTGCCCTGGGCAGGAATGAATACTAGGCTCATATGACTCCTGGCACGTTTAAGCTCATATGACCCCAGCTAGGAAATTATCAAGCCTCCTAAGGTAGAAGCCAGCACCACTTCCCTTGGAAGCTGGCTCCAGATGCTAGCTGCCCTGACTGTGAAATAGTGCCTCCTGATGTCTAACCTGAACCTACTTTCAATCAACTTGCGGCCGTTATTCCTTGTTACTCCGGGAGGCGCTCGGGGGGAACAGGGTCTCAGCCATGCCCCTCTGGTCCCCCCGGTAAGTTTACAGACGGCCACTAGGTCCCATCTCAGCTTTCTCTTGTGAAGGCTGAACAGGTTCAGGTCCTGTAGCCTCTCATCATAGGGTATGCCCTGCTGCCCCCTGAGCATGCAAGTGGCCCTCTTCTAGACACTCTCGATGCTGGCCACATCCCTCCTGAAGTGTGGCGCCCAGAACTGGACACAGTACTCCAGCTGTGGCCTGACCAGTGTTACATAGAGAGGGAGGATCACCTCCTTGGACCTGTTCATGATGCATCTGTGGATACATGACAAGGTGCAGTTAGCCTTGCTGACACTGGTGGCCCATGTTCATTTCAGAATCGATGACGACTCCAAGATCTCTTTCTGTCACTGTGCTGATGAGAAGGGAGTTCCCCAGCCTGTAGGTATGCTGCTGGTTCTTCCTGCCCAGGTGCAATACCCTGTACTTGTCAGTATCGAATCCCATCCTATTCACATCTGCCCACCCCTGTAACCTGTCGAGGTCCAGTTGTATCCTGTCCCTCCCTTCTAGCAAGCCCACCTCATCCCAAACCTTAGTGTCATCAGCAAATGTGAACAGGGTGCTTTTCGCCCCTTCGTCCAAGTCACTAATAAAGAAATTGAACATTACAGGCCTGAGGACTAAGCCCTGGGGGACTCGGCTGCCCACATCCCTCCAGGTCAAATATAACCCATCCACCACCACTCTCTGGGTGCGGCCCCATTGCCAATTTGCAACCCATCTGACTGTGTAGGCATCAGTGTCACAGTCACCTAGCTTTTTTATGAGAATAGGATGGGAGACAGTGTCAAAGGCCTTCCTGAAGTCCAGAAAGACTACATCCACCGCGACACCTGTGTTCAGTGGTTTTGTGACCTGATCATAGAAGGCAATCAGGTTTGTCTGACAGGCTCCTAATGAACCCATGCTGGGTGCCCTTGAGCATCCTCCCCTTTGCTGGTCCCTCAATCCACCCAGGGTTCTGAGACAGGCCAATTGGGA
Source organism: Crocodylus porosus (assembly GCF_001723895.1). Lineage (NCBI taxonomy): Eukaryota > Metazoa > Chordata > Crocodylia > Crocodylidae > Crocodylus > Crocodylus porosus. The sequence continues at coordinate 30,538,545 of NW_017728909.1, read as the reverse complement.
ACTGGGGTTTTTTAGCTTGTCTTTTTTTTTTTTTTAACTCTGCATCACAAATGCAGGATTCAATGCACCCAGGATTCTATTTGAGGTACATCCTGTAGCAATCAGAAAGAAAGAGAGCAAAGAGATAGGATGACTCCATTGTTAGGGCACCATTGCAAGACATGGTAGAACTGGGTTAAATACGTTCTATGGGTTTCTATGCAACCAGAAACAAGTCACTTTTCCCCATCCCAATTTCCCATCTGTAAAATAGCATGCCCCGATCCCAAGGGAATGCATTAGTGCTTATGAACTGCTCGGATACTACAGTAATACAGGGTTCATATAAAACAAACAAAACAGCAACTTTTAAAATAAAACACTGCCAAAGAAAATTATGCTTACATCAAGTGGGACCACAGGGCATAATGAAGTCAGTTTTCTGACCAGCTACTTCCCAACTTAAGTGGAAAAGACAGTCTTAACACACAAGGAATTAGGCACATCAAGAGGGAACCATATCACTTGTTGAGCACATTTCTTTTAAAAACTCAGAAAGTTTTATATTGAATTTAAACATTTTTACTGCTACGAAATTCAACATTTTGAGAAGGGGTGTTTTGGTTTGTTGGGTTTTTTTTTACTCTGCATCACAAATTATGTTAAAAAGTAGGATGATGAAAGCTGTTTGCATAATCAGAGAGTTGCTGACAGGACCTTCGGGGTATCTGACTCACAAAGTAAGTGTACTGGGCATTCATATCCTGCTGGTTTGCAACCCACTTTATTTGCAGTGGATTACCACGGGAAGGAAGAGCAACACAGGTGTTTTCTGTGGCTTTTACTTCAAAGGCAACCCCTTTCCACCCAGCTGGAGCACCTCAGTGTCCTGCACATAGACACAAAGTAATTCAATACAAGCAGATATTTTAATGGAAGAACAAACATATTGTAAAGGGATGCACAGTCCCTGACAATTCCTTTACGACTCAGGAGGAAAATCCTTCTGGGCCACCATTATCCTATTTCACATCTGCCTTTTAAAAATGCATTCACAGGCAGCTCACATTAATTCAGGTCTTGGGGATCTCTCCCTTCCCATCAGCAGTAAGACAGTTCCCAATTGGCCTGTCTCAGAATCCAGAAGAGCCAAATTCTTGGGAAGTGTGGTTCTTACTGACAACTAAGCTTTAGTCCAGTTCTTGGGCAAAGCATGCGCAAAAATAAAAGTATACAACTATTGCTTCCTCCCTCCCTTTCCCTACATCTTCTGGAGGAGGAGAGTTAAAAGGGTTTCTCCTGAAGGTTTGGGCAAGTAAATCTTCCTTCTTGTACTTAATTACACATATTCCTTTGGCTTTGCAGGAAGATTTGACACAGATACTTCTGCTGAACGAATGACTGGGAGTAATTTTTGGGGTAGCAGTAGGGAGCGGGGAGACGGGGAAAAAAGTCTGAATTGAAATGAAACTTGGGGAAGCAAGATTTGTTAAAAAATTCAAGAGATACATGTTTTGCCATACTTGCCCTCCACCACCCCAGTACAATTATAATCTCAGCCTCTGGCACCAAAAAACCAAGGAAAACATGCAGCGTCTGAGCTGTATAAAGTAGGCCTGTTTGGCAGGTGGCCAGCTGCTTGACGTGATGGTGCTTATCCTACAAACTCTGAGACTGAATGTCTTTCTGTTCTCAGTGGTGTCTGCTGCCGTAGCAGTTATACAAATTGTGCTCTACAGAACACAGAAGTGGAGATGGTAAGTAGTTTGACTGACTGTATCTGCCAGTGCTCTGTATCAAGTTACAGGCCTGAAAGAGATGCAAAATGCCAGGCACAATATAAGCACAATTCCTTAAGTAACAAGGAAATAAGCCTTAATGCAGCACAAACAACTGAATTATGATGTGCCATTATGAACCAGTCCCCAGGCTTAAAAAGATTTAAGTCTTAAATAAAGAAATCAACAGGATTTTGGCAAATGTCCTAAACCACATTCACAGCATCTTAAATGGCTTACACTATGTATTGGCACTAGGCCCGGAAAGTTTGAAAGTTATCTAGTCCATCCCACAGAGAATAGCTGAAGATCCAGAGTAAAGGACCTCATCAAAATCTCCTACAAGGCCCCCCACGCCACTCCTCCTTGAAACCATAGGGCTGGCTGCCAAGAACACCTTCAAGAATTAAGTGTTGTGCCATCACTCTTGAAACCAATAACATAGTGGAGGAGTAGGAAATGCAAAACAATGAAGCACTAACTTAAAGTACCTAAAGAAGAATTCACTGCATTCAAAAACTTATCTAGGTCTATCCCAACCATGTAGTTGGTCCAATAACATATAACCACCCACAAAAATTCTTGCCCATCCAACAGGGAACCCATTTCTTTTATATAAATACTTGTGGGTGACCTTAAATTGCCACTATTTTCACGCTCTTACCTGGTATCAAACCCACGAACAACTGCTCCCATCGACTTAGCTGCTCCTGCAGCAGCTAGCCCTGCAACTCCTCCTCCAATGATTAGAACCTGAAGTGACATTTCTTATGATTAGTATTAGAGCTGTGGAAGAATGGCACTGGTTCTCTTTTACCAAGTACACCATCCAATATATAGAAAATCTGGCTAACTGACACCACTGGACAACCAGGTTATAATAAAATGCAGTGTTCAAACCAACTCTGATGCAAGTCAAATATCATTTAAATAATGAAACAATTTGGGAATCAACTCAGCCAAGCATGCAACCTACACTGACTGACCCAAGCAATGCATATTTGACCTAGTCTTTTTTTTCCACCCCACTTCCTATGGGCTTCTAACTTCCATTCTCAGAAATTCTATTTTATCCACTGCCCCATCCAAGTGAGAGGCTACTTCTTTCATGATACCCAAGCAAAGAAATTTAGTCTGCTTGACCGTATAACGTTTCCCAGACCCTATCTGCCTTATGAATGCATGGGCACATTTCATATTAGAAGTCTGAGCTGAAAAATAGTTAAACAAAAGTAACATTGAAATGTTATTTTCTTCAAACTAAAAAAAAAAGTACAGCTGCCAGCAATGGAAGCTTTCATTGAATAAGAAGTGACTTAGGACTGCTATAAAGGAATCTAAGCTCTCCAGGACCAAACAGAAAGCTGATGAAAAATGTTTTACAATATACACTTCAACACTCGTTTGCCATATTCATAAAATTGCCTTCGCTGCAGAAAAAAATATGTTTAAATTCAACAAACCTTGGCTGGAGGAACTTTACCAGCAGCTGTGATCTGACCAGTGAAAAATCGACCAAAGTGATTTGCTGCCAATACAACAGCCTTGTAACTGTAAAAATAAAAAGTGAACACCTTTGCTTTAGTATTTTTCCATGCTTATTTCATTATATCAAAGAGGCACATTGAAGTAAACGTGCAAGAGGCTGTACAACTGTGCCTAAAAGCAATGGCTCTCAACCTTTTGAGATTTGTTGCACCCCTCACTAGACTCAAGGCTTCTCTTGAAAAATGTCAGCTCTTACTTTTCACTTTATTTTTGACTATAGAAAAATCAAGTAATTCTTTCATAAAAAAGCCTCAGACCACAACATTTCAGAATGCTCTTAACACAGTGGATTCCTATTTGAACTCTTCTAAGTTTATCTTGTCAAGCATGTTTGCACACCTAACAGTACTAACACTGAGTGGCATCCCACAGCACCCTGGCTGAGAATAATGACGTTGAAAGATTTAATAAACCTTTAATTTCTCCATACATTGGCAGCTTAGCCTTCCTGAAATGTTATGCCCTTTGTGTAGTGGTATAAAGATATTTAGCATTGTGACCTATGCTTACAAAAACCTAGGCAAGGAATGCATGTGATCAATAGGTTAATCTTGGTTTGTCATCTTTGAAGGCAAGATCTACAGCACCACACCTACTACAAACGAACAAGGGTATAGTCGTTTGCAGTAATGGTATGATCTAGGACAAGGCTGTCCAACTGGTGGTGTGTGGGTCACATGAAGACCCCTAAACTGTGGCCCCAGGGCTCCTGGTCCTGATATTGCTCTGATCCAGATACTGCTGCCACTAGAGTTCCTGGGCTCCTCCTCCCTCCTTCTGCTGCTTGCCCTTAATCCTAGGGACGTGGTAGAACACAGTGGCCTGTGGGCCAAGGAAGGCTTAGAAGGGGAAACCTGCGTGGCATCCGCAGCAGTGCAGAGCAGCACGAGTCACTCACTGCAGTGTATAGAAGTATTACATAGTGTGTTGTACCTGTGCATGGATGGGCCTCTGTGGTGCAGCTCATCCATCCATCTGGACCACAGGCTTACACGGTGCATCAGCTGTGGATTGTGGTGCAGGAGTGGAAGAGCTCATGTGGCACATCAAGGGACATGTGTATGGTGTAGTAAGGAGCGGTGGGGGTGCTCATGTAGCACATCAAGGGTTATAAAGTATAGGGCAGGGGTCTTGCATGGCATGACATGCAGCCTGTGCAACACAGTCCAGGAGTGTGCCAGGTTACACAGTGTATGTCTGAGGGGCCTGTAGCCCCCAGTCACTTAGGTGGGCAGCCCTGGTCTAGGAAATGAAGCTGCAATTAGGAACCTCTCATCCACCTCTGCCAATGAATCTGCCTGGTTTTGAGCAAACTGTTTAACCTCTTAAAACCATCTGCCCTATCTATAAAACCATACTAATGCTGTACTTATTGACCTTAAGGTAAAGTCTGGAGGTTAAGCTGATACCTACAGAGGTGTTTAAAAATGAAAAGTTTGAGAGTGCTGTCCCTTAGAGCCTTCCCACTACCACACCAGCAAAACACTGGCCAGTGTATTGTCCTTTCCAACTATAGATTTATTTTGTCTAGCAGAGTAAGCTGTCCAAAAGGTCTCCTTAAGACCAAGGGCATTATGACAAATCTCTCTAGAGCAGCGGTTTTCCAACCTTTTTCATTTGGAATGGAGGTGCAAGACCCCTTTGAAGTATGGGTATTTGCATGTTTTGATTGATCACTGTCATCTTTTGTGGGCCCCTTAGAGTCTGCGAACCTGCAAGAGTCCACAGGTTGAAAACCAGTGCTCTAGAGCACAGCAGACAGTTACCAAGAGCAGTTTAGTCTGGTACAAAAGAGAGCCAAGGCCCCAAGGTCCCTAAGGCAATTAAATTTCTTTGGTGTGGTATATGTATGTCTGACTTTCCAACTTACTTCTCTAACCTTTGTTAGTACAACTTGAGACTCATCATTGACAGTGCACTGACAATACTTTCTAGAAATATCCACAGTTCTAACAACACACAGGACTCAAGTCTGTGCTGAGTAAATACTTAATCTTATTAAAAACATACTAGGTGATTCTTCTAAATGCTTATTGTTTAGGAAGTCTATAGGAGTACACCTAGTTTGGTACACAAATTTAACTATTCCTTGGGTTAGAGGTATATATTCAAATGTTATTCAGACTTCCTGTTATATTCCAATAAAACCCTGTCGGGGAACTGAGAACATGCAGACTAAGCCAGTCCTTCATTTATATTTTCTCTAGTAAAACTGCTTTCGGTACACATACCAGCTATACACATCCACAAACAAGCTAACAGCTTCCTTAAAGCAAGAGGTTTAATTACACTTTCAAGGGCATGAAATGCCCTCCATTTTAAAAAGCAGTGAGTTTCCCTGTATGCACACACACAAATCAGATATTTATAACACTCTTTAATCTCAGCTGTTATATAGCTGTTATATCAATCCCAACTGTTATATAGCTCTTTAATCTCATTCAGAGGCTAGGCCACTACAAAGAAGTTCAAGAATTAAAATAATTGCCTTCTAAACTAAAAATCCTTGACCTGATCACTGCAAAGCGGACCAGAAACTTAAAGGCTGCTAGATGCCTCTAACAGAGGGGCAGGCAGTTATTTCAGGAGGACGGCCACTTACTGAGTTTTGGCAAGCCATCGAGAGCCGCATAACAGACAGCCAGGCACAGATAAATATTTATTTTCTAAATTTTTTAGGAGCTCCCCAGGCCAGACAGAATGACCTGGCGGGCTGCATCCA
>NW_017728909.1:30527119-30532459 GCF_001723895.1 Crocodylus porosus | reverse complement strand
AAAAAAACATATAAAAACAAAACTGCAGAACTGCTTTAGACATCTAATACCACAAAACGTTACAGCCAAAGAGTGGTATTCATAAAAGCCAAAAAGCATAAGTTAATTTCATACCCAGCAATGTTAGCCATGGAGCTAAGAGCATCATATCCCTGAGCAATAGTAACCCGTGGAACCTGATCCATGGCCAAAACAGTAGTTTTTCTTTCTGCAAGCTTCTTCAGTAGGTCTGGGTTTTGAGCTGGGTAGATGAAACTAATCAGAGTAGCACCTGTCTTAAAAAGATCTGCCTCATGAATGCCTAGGTCAGGATTAACTACAGGTGCCCTCACCTGAAAGAAGAGAGAAATTTTCAGATAAATCAACAGAAATAATGCCTCCTCCTCACCCTTTATCCCATGCAGATAAGACAGGCAATGAAGTTTATAAACAACTTTTATACAACTATATTCAGGGAATTCACTTTTCCTCTGTAGGCTGCTTGTTACAATTAGACCCAAGTAGATAAGTAACACTACAGGAATAACAGTGGATGGATCTAAAATGAGTTAATGGCTTTTACTACTATTTTTATGCCTGGAATGAACAACTGTTAGGTATGTCAGCTGCAGTCTAGAAAAACGGGTTTAATGAAATAGGTCTTGAAACTAAGCTATCAATTAGAAGGATCCATTGAAAAGCAAAGAAATACTAAGAAGCCTGCACTGCTGTTACTGACTGCACTGTACCTCAAGAGCTTATATGTTTAAGTCCGTATTCCAGCAAACAACTTTCTTGAGTATTACATTGATCTCTTAAACAGAAGTTGCAACTTTCCTTTACAAACCTAATTTTTTCCAGAAGGGCCTATATAGCAGCCTATAATTTCACTATGCTAAGACAAAACCTTAATATGTTTAGCTTTAAACTAAGATTTCTAAAGGAAGCCCCAGCATCAAGTTTACCTGCTTACTTTTCAATTCTTTGCACAACCTGGTTACCTAACCTGTATACCTTAAATGTTACCTGGTTACCTCCTTACATAATCTCTCTTTTTTTTTTTTTATGCACTGCCACTTTTCCTGTCTCCAATCCAGTTCAGACTGCTACTACGTAGTCTTTTAAAGCCCTGCTGGGGAGTTTAAGAGGTATGTATTGATATGCTAGAAGCCCAAGTAGTGCCAGTATAATAAACTCTGGTTAATCAGCATTGCAAAGGGAATGAAAATAATGGCAAGTTATCAGGAGCTGGTAATGGAGAGCAGTGGGAGCAGCGCTGGTGGGGAAATCAGAACAACAACAAAAATCATCATGGTGAATTATCCCACGGCCAAATTAACCAGTTTCCTGTATTCATTTCCTAGAGAAAAAAATGCATGCATCAGCTGCTTGTTAATGCAAGTTCTTTGGAGCAGAGATCTTATCTACTCAGTTCTCTGAGCACTGCTCTCCTGCTCTGGAAAAGGCAATGGTTCTAAAAGGGTGAATAATTATGTAAGAATTGAAGAATCTTCACTGAAACCACTAAGTGCTCCTATTCAAGGGTTTAGTTCTATTTTTCAGCTTTCTACGATTTCTGTGACTTTGGTAGGGCACAAAGATATGTATAAATTAAAACCAAAGATATAATAAGGGCTCCTATTACATAATCAAGCATTCAGTGGCCTGCATTAAATGGCTTGATGCTATTCCTTTAAAAAAAAAAACAACACAGAAAAAAAACCTTCATACACATTATATAATAAGAAAACGAATTACTTTGACAATTAAATCAGATGCCAGCACTTCCTTGGTCCCTTGGATCTTTGCTCCCACATCCCTATAATGGTCATCAGAAAACTTGGAAGCTTCCCCAGCACCTGACTCCACCACAACATTAAAACCTTGTTTAACCAAGGCCTGAACACCAGCTGGAGACAGTGACACCCTCTTTTCATTCTGGAATATCTCCTTGGGAACACCCACAGTCAACTGTTTGTATGGAATTCCTGTAAATGCAGAGAAAAAGATGGGCATTAGTTACAGCAAGACAAAAGATAACTGGATTAATGTCAGGGCTTTTTCAGTTTTACCATATATACCGCGTATTTTACTTCAAGGTCAAGAAAATCACAGTTTGTAACATGCTTTATGCAAATCTCAAACATATTTTATGCCAAAGGTATAAGTTTACTTGCTTGCATCTCACCACTCTATTTTTCTGAAAAACGGTACTACAATTTAAGCCAAGAGCTATTTTATGCCTATGAACTTAAAATTCATCACAATCAAGAGTTCAAACTTAATTGAGACTGTATTTTTAAGTTAATGTTATGAAAATTTCAAATTTTTTATAAATGTCGGGCATTGCAGTGACAAATAATACAACTCTCTCAGGAAAGGAGGAGTAACTAAAAATAAGGAAAAACCAAGAGCCAGAGGTGCACTTGTAATTATTTTGCTTTTTTTCTGATTTTTGGCTCTTTACCTAAAACTAAATTGCTGCAGTATTTGTTAATAACTTTGAAATGTGTGTTCCATTTGGATAGTAAATAACAACACATACAATATGCTGTTGCCCTTTGTTTTGGTGCAACAAGAGCACACAGTTGGCTCACATTCAGCTTATAGCCCACTTTAACACCAAGGTCCTCTTCTGCAGTACTGCAGCCTAGCCAATCATTCCGCAGTCTGTGCATGCAGTTATGTGACAGGAGTTTTGAAGTTGCCCTTGCTGAATTTCATTTAATCAATTTCAAACCATTTCTCTAGTTTATCCAGGTCATTCTGAATCCTGGCCCTGCCCTCCAGTGTCTGCAACTCCACCAATTTGGTGTCACCCACAAAATTGCTAAGTGTGCACTTGATCCCCTTGTCCAAATCCAAGTTCAAGGCAAATAACTACATTAAGAATTAGGACAAGGATAGGAACAACATTTTATCCAATGAAAATCACAAGGGAGGATTAGTGTAGGCGGAACACAAACTCAGGTCACTGCTAGAATTACTAGGTCAATATCCAGTGTCTCACAAAAAAGAAAGCTTTTAATAACAAGTGGTTAGGACACTGCTTTTACATTTCAGAGAGCATCTACAGGAGTGCAACTTCAGCTATCATTCTCAAGCAGGGGTCTAAAGCTGAGCTAGAAAGGGGGAGGCATAATGAAACACCACAACTGCTTCCTTCAATACATAATTATCTCTATAACCTGGTTTCTTTAGGACAGATTGTACAAGAAATCAATTACACATGGAAATGGAGCTCAGGATCTCTATGCCTAACCCCAGGTGCCTGGCTGACAGCAAAATCTAGCCCTCAGTCAAGCACCTAAGCCTTTTAACACCATGCACGAAGAGAGGTAGGTGCCTCAGAATGGGATTCACAACAGGCATTGGAGGGAAAGCTGCGCAAGGGGATGGGCAAACAGGCCTCTGACAAATGTGGAAAAAGAAAAAATTGCTCTTAGAAGTTTGGCCTGGTTCACCCAGCATCTATGTAGATTGCAGCTTTCAGCAGGGCTTTTTGGTGCTTTTATCTCATAGCCACAAAGCCCCACTGAAGCATGCAATCTATACAGCCAAGTCAAACTGATGTGATGCCTCTTCTGGGCATGTGCTGCCCTTGGAACAGAGGCATGCCAGGCTGACAGTAAAGCACTCTGGTTTTTTTCAGGTATGTAATCAGTCACATACATTTGGAACTACTTCAAAAGGGGAGAGGGAGCTGCTGGGGGAAGAGGGTGCATAGGAGGTGGACTCTGCTGGACAAATTTTTGGCAAACTGACCAGTATAGGTGCCTACTTTTGGATAGCAGGGGGAGGCCTAAGTAAGAGCAGATGCACAGCCCAAAACTCTGTCCCGGAGTTATAACCCAGAAGTCATTCCTTCAAAAAAAGGAAGCTGGTGACTCGCTTCTTTTACGGCAAGAAGAGGAGGTGGCATTAGAAATGCTCCTAATAGCTCAGTGGTTAAAGTACTCACCCAGTATGTGGAAAAATTGTATCATCACCCTGAATGTGGGTTTGTACATCTACATCAATTCCTCGGGAGTTAGAACACAGTTAGCTGTGCACCCCATGGGGACAGAGATTCTCCAGGCCTCCTGCAAGCAGTCTCAATTTGCAAAACAAAACATGATTCACTGGGCGAGAAGAAGCATGACCCCTAAACCCAGGGGCTGGAGCACTCGCCTGGAAAGGGGAAACAGTTTGGATCCTTGCTCCAAGGAATGCAAGTTTAATGCAAGACTCCTGGGGAATTCTGACCCCTTGTCAAGAGACAGGTGCTAGGTTGCCTGGCCCTATCAAGAGGCAGCAGCTTGAATAAGCTTAAGCTTAAGAGGGAGATCCACAAAGCTTGTAGGTTTTTGCCAACAGCTGCCTAGGTGCCTGAAGTCCAGTTTCTGCAAAAACACTGCCATTTTAGCCAGGATGAACAGCTCAGTGCCTAAGTTGCTAACGTAAGCAAAGCCTGCAGCAACAGTGACACAAGTTTTTCTAACAGCTGATCTTGCTGTTTTGTATAACATGAGGTTTATTTTGGCCCTCTTCCCAGATGACTTGTTCAAACCCTGTATAATCACCCTATTCCCAGCTGGCACTTTAGCAGGGGCAAAAACTGAACTGCTCTCTTACTCTACAGATGGCCCCTAACCCTTTACATCAAAACTGAGGTAAATTTGATGGAGCTGGTAGTAAGAGCTGATCCTGAGCCATGGATAAAGGACTTCAGTCTCTCAGCACCTCTTGGAAGCTCATGGAACTTTTTTAGTGCATCTAATATTCAATTACTAGATGCAGAAGCTTCTTGATGCACAGATTAGCCTTTAATTCCATTACCTAATAAGAGTTTTCCTTTAGTTGTTAATCAAGAAGGTATCCAAACTGTAATTGTAAAACCTCATAGCTCTCTGAAGCCTAACATCACAGAATCATAGAGAATTAGGGTTGGAAGAGACCTCAGGAGATCACCTAGTCCAACCCCCTGCTCAAAGCAGGACCATCCTCAACTAGATCATCCCAGACAAGGCTCTGTCCAGCCTCTCCAAGGATGGAGATTCTATAACCTCTCTGGGTAACCAGTGCTTCACCACCCTCCTAGGGAGAAAGTATTTCCTAATATCCAACCTAAACCACCCTTGCTGCAACTTGAGACCATTGCTCCTTGTTCTGTCATCTGCCACCACTGAGAACAGTCTAGTTCCAATATATCAATACATACATAAACAAATAAAAATAATGTATTTTAAATAAGTCAACATTTTTGTTGATGTAATACTAGAAAACAGCAAACAATTGCTCATTGAGGAGATTTTCAAACTGCAAGTGTCCCAAGAAAGTCTCAGTAAGGAAACAAAGTAAGCATGGGTGACTGGTGCCTCC
>NW_017728909.1:30524398-30527019 GCF_001723895.1 Crocodylus porosus | reverse complement strand
GGAGGGGAGAAGAGTCCCCCAGCAGCCAATCGCCAGGCCAGCAGCAAAACCAGAAGTGCACTTCCGGTTTCACAGCTGGTGCTTCCAGGGGGTACACACGCACTCACCTTGTACCCCATATGTCACCAATGACAGTAAGCAGGGAAACTGGATTTCCAAACCTTTAAAAGCTGTCAAGTAATAATTATAACTCTCTAGCAACAGTATACTTTCTGCTTACCTCCCACGTAAAAAAAAAAAAAAACACCGAGTAGGTTAATATGCAAAGCTAACAGGAAAAGCTGGAAGGACCAAGGTAGAAAATAATTTTAAAAAATAAAAACAAACAATCTAAATTCAATCTCAGAGAGTGTTCTTCTGCAAAGGAATACCAAAAAATGTTATAAGTTTTTGGGAGGACATGGGAGGGAAGTTCTGACTACATGCTGTGTCTTTACACTGCAGAAAGAGGTGGTGACTACTTTAACTAGTTACTAATTTATTCTAACATCAGCTTCAGAAGAAGCTGCTCACCTGGTCTCCGTTTGGAAGTAAGATGAGGAGATATTCTGAAGAAAGGGTGGTGTGCTGAAGACAAAAAATATGAATGGTGTCGTAGGTAGATCAGATGCTTCTGTTCAACCTTATTATAAGTACAAGGGACACAAGGATACTGAAAAGTAACAAATCTAGCTAGAAGAAAATATTCAGTTTATAAACAACTAACAACTGGCCAGTAGAAACCATCATCTTAAAGAGTATCCTGGTTAAGAACTTATCAGGGATTAGGAAAAAAATCTGAAAGGGAAGAAGGAAGCTTCAATACAAGAAGGATTTCTAAATAAAACTAAGATATTTGGGAAGAATATACACAATTGTACTCCAAGACAGAAGCCAGTCGCTAAGGAACAGGATGAAGGTTGGAATACACTTCCTCTGCAAGCAAGTTATTCCATAACTGCCTACTGCAGGGTATTTTGCACCTTTCTCTGTAGCATCTGGTACTGTCCACTGATGAAGACGGGATACTGGATAGATCACTGTTTTGCTCCAGTATGGCAATCACTACATTCCTAAGAGATGAAGAAAATGGCAACCAAAAAAGTGACACAGAAACAACCATGTTCTAAGTTTTTTGTTTTATTTTGTTTTTAACTTTCAACTGATTTCTGAAGACTGGAGTCTTTTCACCAGCAGTTGCACAGTAAACACTGTTGACTACTGCAAGTGTCAGAAATTTGTTTATGTATTCTAGTGGCAATTTGTTAGAAGTAAATTTCTACCCCATTTATCACACTAGGAGCTTTAAAAAGAGATGTCTAGTTTACCCCAGGTCTAACTGTGCCAAGCTCTGACCTGCATCAAAATAGGTGCAGACAATCATTTAGGGTAAAAATAGATGCTAGGATTCTACAGACTTACAAACCCTTTTCCCACTTTAGGTACCTGTGAAATATCTTAAGTAACATTTTTTGCCCATTACCTATAATGAACTAAGTTAATGGCCATTCAAACTGTGTGCATAACGGACTGTCTGAATGCAAGTCAATGCGTGGGACAATCAGACTGGGTAAACCAAAGGTCTGCTTTTACTCTTGTACAGGCAGCCTGAATGGCAATTAACTCAAATTATCCCAGACTGCCGTGTGTGCGTGCATGTGTGGTGGGGGGCGGGGGGGGGGTTGGATTATATTAGTTCACATTCTTTTAAATGTCTTCATTGAACTCCTGATGCAAAGGTAAGCATTCAACAGAATGTCTAGTAACTGATACAAGTAATAGAACTAATAATAAACACACAGCAACTGGCTCCAATTTTTGTACCTCTGACTAGGTCTATTCAATAACAAAACTTGAATTAAACCATCCCAACAGACACTTTTTCCAAAATTACCAAATCCAATTCAGTTTTAATTAGTACGCTGCAAAAAAGGCAAGTGTAATCGGTAGACCAGTCCGAAGGCAGAACACACTGTTTACTTTAAAGCATAAAACCAAATATAATATTCAGATCAGATTTGAGTGGGGAATTCCTCCATATAACTTTTTTGTCTGAAAATGCCAATTCACCAGATATAGGCTCCTAGTAGTCCAAAAATTATCAGTAATGCTCAGACCAAAGTCTCTTAATAACCAAAGGAGAAACTGTCCACATTTTCATCCACTGAACTCCCTTTGGAGGCCTAGAGTCATGGAAACATTTTTGTTCAGGAAAGTGCTTGAAGTTACAACCTTGTAGCACTAAAATATATTTGCTAGTATAACTATACCAGCAAACTCTCCTAACTAATAAACTCTTCTTATTAGTCCCTTTGCTGTTAAAGTTTCCACCAGTTCCCTGAATGAAGTCATACTAGCAAAAGAATTTCTTACCTATATGACTTTTACTGGTCTTAGTCTAAATTGCCATTTTTTATCATTTCTAAACAAAGCAATGCTGTCAATATTTAAATGTAGACTGTGCCTTAAACTGCATTTGCTTATTTTCCTAAGTCAAGGTAATCCTGCAGGAATTCTGAACAGACTCCAACACTTTGTCCCCAGTCTTTTTTTTTTTTTTTTTTTTTTTTTTTTTAAATTACGAGATCTACTCCCTTTACGACGCTCAGGCTCACTCTGAGACATTTGTATGTGGAATACAT
>NW_017728909.1:30514271-30524298 GCF_001723895.1 Crocodylus porosus | reverse complement strand
ACAGCGGTCTGTAAGCAAATGCAAAGTTGTGGAGTCATAGAGCTACCAGAAATAGCCAATTCCCACAATTTAAGGCTTCGAATTTTTAAGAAAGATACACCAGGTTAGGAAGCTTTCTTGATATCTCCCTTTGTTTTGAGGGAGAAGAAAGCTGGCAATTTTACAAGCTTTAAAAAAAATACATGTAAACTTACCTGGCTTGATGGGTGCTTGACACCAAAGTACCTGGTGGGTTTGGAATGTTCGCAAACACGGGATCTTCACAGTCAGGATCTTGTGTAACATCACATTGCTAAAGAGAGGATTTGAGCAGCCAGAGACCACCACACGCAAGAGGCTCGCCATATTGCCTGGAATCTTCTGGCAAGAACTGTCACACGTGGAATCCCAGCCGTAGTCCTGCTGTGCACAGAAATATCAAACACACGTTATTAATGGTACTCGGGATGAATCAAGTTAACTCAGGTATTTATTTCAGGTGATATAAGCCACATAAGAAAGACATTTTCTTTCCAACTAGAAAGAGTCCACTTTTCCCAAAAGGAATTAAGGGAAAACTGACAGTTGATAGGAATGACAGTATTAGTCCACATACCTAACATTTTACAGATATTAATTTAAGCTTCCAACAGCTAATAAGCAGTGTAGGTTTTACTCTCCTTTAAATTAAGAGCAGTAGTTCTCAATTTTTTCAGTCATGGAAACCCCTGTTTAAAATCAAGACACTGCTTTCCCCCACGAGAATTCCAGTTTTTAGTTTTCACCCATTTTTTGACTATGGAAAAATACAGCAATTTTTTTATTGCACGGAACTCGAACGGTCACAACGGGTTAAAAATGTTCTGACACTACAGGTTCTTTTTTGAAATTGTGGGGTTTATCTTGTGAATCATGTTAGCACTGCTAGGTGTGCTAATACTGCAAGACAGCCCATAGTGCCCCTGAAAGAATCTCAAGGCCCTTTCAGGGTGGAACCACTTATTTAAAGAGACAAATGTTACCCGACTTGCCAAGGCCGTGAAGTTACAATGAGTATTAGAAAGAAAGCTTTTTAGTCACAGGTGTAAAAAACTGCCAGCCCCTCCTTAAGTATGGCATGTTTACATGCTTTGGTGAGCTACAGTGATGAAACTGGAATTTCATCAACACCAGCCTTTACTCTACTGGATATAATGATTTAGATACTGAACCATTCCCTGAGAGACACACCAATGGTAAAAAAAGCATCACATACTTATTTTCTGCTCACTTATGGCTGTCTCTAAACCAATTACTTCTTAGTCTCAAAGAATCTGAAATTTCAGATATGAAAGAATCAGAGGCTGTTCTAACGAGTCTAAGAGACCTAACTAATCACAGTAGAAATGCCTGTACATTATACAGAATTCTAACAGATGAGTTCAGTAGCATTCTTACTTGTTCACTCTCCCCCCCCAGGCTATCCAAAACATTACAGATAGATTTGTCACCACTGGCATGGTCTTTAATGATTAGGTAGGTCCAGTTTACAGCCTCCTCCTTAATTGTCCATTTGAAACCTGGATTTATGAAGGCACAGGTATTAAAAGACCCTGCGGCAGAGTAGTTCTGACATCAGTTGCATCATTTTTAGACTGACCACAACTAGTTGAGAAACTTGTTAGTTTTGCAGCACTGGCACTGATGTACTGCACACACATTACTCCCAGCACCTACCCACAGCCTCCAACATCTGCTCCTGGGGATTAAGGCTGCAAGAGCAGGTGCCCCTTTAAAGGCACCTGTCACAGTTACTACCGCACATTGCGGATCTCCCCCTGCCCGAGCGCCAAACACAGCCCTGGGACACTAGACAAAGGTCTGCACGTTAAAGCAGTAGCTGGGAAGCTGCAGTAAAAGAATTACATGCAACATTTTAGATCTTTTTAATTTGATCTAATGCTATGCAAAGTGTGCAAGGACCCTGCTAAGAGATGCACAGCTTGCTGCCTCAAGCATCAGCCCAGCAACAGGCAGCTGCTGTTTCTAAGCAATTACCATAAATAGCAAACACTGTAGCTTGATCAGTGACAAAGTGCGCCTGCCACGTATTCACATAGGCACCACAAGGGAGAGCTGCCCCCTCCAAAAGGAAACCCACTTGGCCTCTACCACCTCTAGGTGCCCCAGAAGAAGGGTCCCGCTGACACTGACCAGATGCAACCCCCCGCACCCTCGGCTCCCGTGGGCCGCTCACAGTGGGAAGCATTCCTCATGCCTTTCCCAGCACATAGAAGTGGCTGCTGGCCCTCGCCGTCCACCTTGCCATCCAAGGCCACGAATCCAGCCAGACCTGGCGCATTCGAGTCGCTTTTGGCTGCTGGAGAAGACATGCATGTGAAGCAAGTCGCGTGGCTCAGACAGGAGCACGAGACCGCAAGTCAGCAGATCCCATTCATTCCCACTGCCACCAGCCTCCTCCTGGCTGACCTTGACCAAGGCCAGTGCCTCTACCCCTTCGCACCGCGGCTCTGGGCCAGGGGCTGGGAATCAGGCACCTGTCACCACCTCCCACGGGAGCTGCGCTGTGCTCCCAGCCGGTCCGTCGGTGACACGGCCCCGTGGGAGTGCCGGCTGCAGCTGCCCCGCACTCTCAGCGCGGGGGTCCCGCCAGGGCTGCAATGCCACGCGTGTGTCCGGGCACGAGGGGCTGCCCCGCTGCTGCGCTGCGACAAGGAAGGGCCGGGGCCCCGGCACCCTCCACCTTTGTCCTTCCAGGCTCCGCCGGGCGCCGCGAGCAGAGCAGCAGCCCCTGAGCCGCCCTCGAGAGAAGGAGAAAGCGAGAGGGCGGCGCCTGCCCCGCGCGGGGAGCGCACACGCACGACACCCCAACGGCACCCACCGGCCCCGCCGCCGCCCGCGCTGGTCCTCCGCTCCACCGCCTCCTGCGCCTGCGCCTGCGCCTGCAACCGGCGCGCGGAACCTCAGCCAGGGGCGGGGCCAAGACCCGGAAGCAAGCGTGAGCCGGCCCGGGGTGAGACAAAGAAGGTCACGTGATCCTGAGCGCCCCGGGCAGGGGGCGGAGCTAGTGGCGCGCGTGCTCTGTGAGTGGTGGTGTGGACAGAGGTGCTGGGCGCGCTGCTTTGTTGAGTGCTGAAGCAGTCTGAGGTGTGCGGTGACTGAGCAAAGCAAGCTTGATACATGCTTAGCAGAGGACGGATTTCCAGCTTCAGCTTCCTCCGTGCAAAAATGAAGTTGACTTCCTACCTATGGGGGCTTTTTACCATCTTTAACTGCCTGAGCCTGAGGAAAGGTGTGTGAGCCCAAAAGCTTGCAGAAAAAAAAATATTTTTTTTGTTTTGCAATTTCTCAGTTATTCTAATAAAAGGTATCATCTGTGAACCAGAGCTCTAGGTTTTGCACATCTAACATGAAGTGTTAAAGGGAGCTATTTGGAATTTTCTCTGCCCGCCCATTCCCCGTGTTTGCAGTTGCACAATGTCTCTTGCCTCCTTTGTGACAGCCCTTTCAGTCTCTCTCTCCCTTCAGTTTTAATTTAGCCTCTGTCAAGAGCCTATTGCAAAACATCCAGAGATTTCATATGGAAAATGAGAGTTACTTGGTTGCATTTCCTGTTACTGAACTGGGGCTGGAATGAAGACTCTTCACTAAAACTATGAGGCCTCTGTGCTGAAAAGAAATCCTCCCTGAGGCTAGACCTCTTTATACTTTCTGGGTCAGGTGTTCAAGAACAACACCCCACATGCAAACGTTGTCTTTACTATGTTATAGCTCCTGTCTGCTTGTGCAAGGGTCCAGGTAGAATCACATAAAAGAACACAGTGGGGGGTTGTGTACACAGGTTTCAAAAGGTGATCTGCTGTAATAAGTAAGTGATGGACAGAAGTGCTAATAAGAGACTAGTCTATTTCCTGGTCCCAGTGACCTGACATAGATTGCTGCTACAAAATACCTCACTCACATGACAGGGATCTGTATCCACTAACTCTAGTAGTCACATGTTCATTATTGTTTATCAGATATGCCATCTACCAAATATGTTGTCAGTAGTCATGGGTAAGAGTACACCATGCTTTAATTCTGAATATTACTGAAAAGTTTATGACATGTTACAATCCCCTGAGATAACCTGTTTATGTGGCAAGATTCATACAGAAACAAATATAGTACGTAACATCTCTGTACCATCCTGCAGCACCTATCTACACAGAAAGTAAAATGTATACAATCCCTCACATCAAGCCTGATTAACCTATATCGCATGATCTCCCACAGTTTAGCAGCAGAAGTCAATTTTTACACCCAGGATTTAATTCAGTAGGTGCATTCATATCTTTTACCAGAGCCTTTGAAGAATAAACACATAATGCAACAAAGGTACATTTTCTGTTGATAATTAAGCCAGGGCTCAATATTATTAGCGTGGGTAGGGTAAGACTTTGAGGTACAGTGTATGTTCTTGTAATTTGATCTTCTACTAAATGGGACCTGCTAGAACAGGGGTGGGCAAAATACAGCCCGCAGGCCAGATCCGACCTGCAAGGCAGGTTATCCAGCCCGCAGGGCCCCTAAAAAAATTTTGAAAATTAAAATTCATCTGTCCTTTGTCCCTGTTAAAAATGACAGAAACCTACGGCAGTAGGACCCAGGGGAAGCCAGGTGGGCTCCCACAACAGCACAACTGCCTAGCCCCCACCCCCCCCAACTGGAAGCCACTGGGGCTTCTGGCCTGGGACCACGTGGCTGCACCAGCACAGGAAGCTCAGGTAAGGGGGTGGTGGGAAGGGCAAGGGAGGACGGGCAGAGAAGGAGCCTGGGGAAAAGTGGCAGGCACGGGCAGCCGCAGGCAGGCTGCAAGCTGCTGCAGCACCAGGCACGGGGCAGGCAAAGAGCTGCTTTTTCCCTCCATACTCAGCACCAGCTTGTAACCTGGCCCTGTGCTGGCTCTGGGCTCACCCATCAGGACTGTGGTGCAGTAGCAGCAGCTGCAGCCCCTCTGCTTGCCATGCCGGGCAGTGTTTGCTGCTGCTGCCCGCCTGGAGCTCATGCACTGGGCAGCACAGAGGTGGCAGTGGCAAACACTGCCCAGTGTGGCAAGTGGGGGGGGACCAAAGCTGCTACCGCCACAGTGCAGCCCCAACGGGCGAGCCTAGAGCCAGGGCAGAGCCCAGGCTGGCTGCGGGGGTGGGTTACAAGCTGGTGCTGAATGCGAGGGGAAATCACCCCTTGCTCACCTTGTGCCCGGTGCCCCACACTGCAGCCACTCACAGCCCACATGGGGTGGCCTGTGCCTGTTCAGAACAGCCCTGCACTGGCTGCAAGTGGCTGCAGCAAGGAGCACTGGCCACAGGGCGGGGGAGGGGCCGCTTTTTCCCCGCTCTGTACCAGCTGCTTCCCTGCCGGCAAGCAGGGGGTCGGGGCTACATGCTGTCCCCCCACCTGTACTATGGGGCTGGGGGGCCAGCAGGAGCACAGAGCCCATACTGGTGTCCCAGGGCCAGCACCAGCAGGGCCCAGAGCAGGGGTACAGGGTCCCGGGTGGCAAGGGCTCTGTGGAGCTGAGCCAGCTCCTCCCTCTCCCTAATGGTGCAGCCCAGCCTGGCTCCACAGACCCCTGCCAGGCTGCGCCCTACTCTGGGCCCCACTGGTGCTGGCCCTGGGACATTGGTCCTGAGATGGTGACCAGGTGGTAGGGCACCTGTGAAGGGGCAGGGCTACCCATGCAGCCCTCGACAGCCTGCCAAAACTGGGTAAGCGGCCCTCCACCCGAAATAATTACCCACCCCGTGCTAGAATTAAAAAAAAAAGCAGACTGGCTTTTCCCCCGCTCAGGCCTGCTTCCCCACCACCCCCGCATTGGGCTCAGACCCGCTCCCCTCCCCACCCACATTGGACCTGAGCCCACTCCCCTCCCCCATTGGGCATGGGCTCACTCCCTACCCTGTGTTACCTGCAGGGAGCTGGGTGGGGGGCAAGGCCAGCCCTGCTGGCCTCCTCCCCCTCAAACTCTGCTCTGTTGCCACTGCCTCCAGGGAGGTGGGGCAGAGGCCAGACAGCTGGCCTTGCCCCACGCCTCTTCATCCCGTGTCCCTACCATCATGGCAGCGGACTGCCTTCTGTCAGAACACTTTTTCACACTCTGATTGGCTGTTTATCAGCCAGTCAGAGCACAAATAAAGTGTTACGGACAGACAGACAGACAGATTGAGGCTTTTATAATATTAGAATTATTTCTATTGTCTGACATACCCATAAGCATTACACCAGGCTGCAGCTAGAGCCACACTGGGATACAGCCACATGAGAAGTTCAAATGTAAAGATGACACATGAGTTCTGCCTGTATGTGCAGAAAATGCAAGATAAATTACATTAAGAAAAGACTTATAAAACAAATCAGGAGGTAAGTTAGCAAAACAGAGCAATGTCCATTTCATAGGATCTGTGTCTAAAGACACCATTCATAAACAGACCTGATATTAACTTTAAATTAGATCATGCTATTAAGCTAAAATGGATTTGGAACAGAAATTAATATGATTTGTTCTGGAGTTCTGCCTGCAAAACTTTATAATATAGACTAGGGCTTATACGTCTGAGTCAGAACTTCAGGTAGGCATCTCCGTCTCCTTGGGATCCAGGAACCAGAAATCTCTTCTAGATGTAGGTTCCTACACCTACCCTTTCAAAGGAGTGACCAGAGCACACATTTGGAAAAAAACAACTAATATGGTGCTATCACTCACTTTTTAATAGAAAATGTGGAACACTTGCCAAGGATATGAAAGATCTGAGCTCAGTTCCCTTCCAGCCCTTTAGGCTGCATATAGAGCCTATCTGGTGTGACCTGTATGTGCGTGGGCTAGTCTGGGGTGTGCACTGCATGTGGCACCCATGCTGGACCAGTCCTGCATGCTAGATCCGCACTTACTGCCACTGGGCTCCCGCTGCTGCCAGCAGAGCCATGTCCCCCCGCACCTCACCCCCACCCCCGGCTGCCAGGGGCACACACTGTTCATGCATCCTGCATTGGTCCTATATGCCCTATGCCATGCCAGTCTGGAGCCAGTGCTCATTGCACACAGGGCAAGTCTTGGTGTGTGCTGTATGTGGTACCCTTCCCAGTCCAGCCCCACATGCTGGATCCAGAGATGGTCCAGATGGGGATCTATAGGCTATCCCCATGTGCCAGCTCCAGCATGCAGGGCCAGCCCATTGTAGGCACCACATGTAGCATATGCCTCAGACTGGTGTGGTATGGTCTGTGTAGCACATGCCCTGGACCAGCCCCACACACCACATTCTGGACATGGAGCTAGAGTGGGCAGGTGTTGCATGAGGCCCACAGGGCTGGCTGGAGCTCGTACATGCCTGCAAGCAGCATATACAACCAGTCCAGGGCACACTTTGCATGCAGTGCCTACACCAGACCAGCTCTGTGGGTCCAGTCTGGCCCACAGACCAACCCCACATCCTTCATTTAGCCTGGAAAGCCAAATTAGTTTAATACCCCTGCCCTAGATTTATTATGTAAAAGGTGGTTGTTACAGCTACTTCCCCAGCCATGCTTTAAAGAGGGTCCCACCCTTCCAGTGTGTTAGGCATGTTCTGAGCATGCCTATCAGCTCAGGGCCCCCTTGGAGCTGTTCTGTTTAATTTCTGAATTCCAGTGGGGTTTACATAGGAGCTAGGTTCCAAGCTATTCACATCTTGGCAATTCTGAGCATGTGTACACAGCAGGCATGCAGGTGCCTAGGGAAATTTCAGGTCAAACAAGGAGGTACCAAGTAACTTTAGAGCTAGGAAGCTGCTGAGCATGAGCATTTTGGATTTAGTCCAAAATCCACGTACATCCTAGTTCAGGTGCCTAAATCCTTTTTTGGGGGATTTGATCCCTGACTAATGTTATAGCTCCTTTGTCCCAATGCAAAGTACAGGGGTGAACATATGTCATGGAAGCAATATGGGATCAGAGTCAGATTACAGACTAGCAAACATCCATTAGACAGAAATAACTTTTAGTCCCTGCTATGGGGGGCAGAACTCTCACAGGTGACTGAAGGTCAAATGCCCTATGGCTCATTAACAACATCGTAAAGCATCTAGTTCCCCATAATGTTAGAACTTTGTTTTAAAGAACGGTTGAAATAGATTCACAGTTCAACAGACGTTTAGAGCTAGAAGGGACCTTGTGAGATCATCAGCTCCAGCCCTCCTGCTCTAGGCAGGAAAGGCTGCTGTGGTCAAATAACCCCAGCAAGGTGTACATCCAGTCTATTCCAGAGCCTGTTCCCATTAACAGTGAAGAAGTTTTTCCTTATATCCAGTCTGAAACCTCCTTCAAGGAGTTGATGACTGTTGCTCCTGGCTTTCTCCTGGGGTGCTTTGGTGAATAGTTGTTCACCTAGCTCTGATGCTGTCCCCTGAAATATCTGTAAGCTGCCACCAAATCCCTCCAAAGTCTTCTCTTTTCTAGGCTGAACAATCCCATATTTGTCAGCCTTTCCTCATATGGCTTATTAAATATTATTGACAGTTCACTGTTTCTTAAAACCCCAGTGCCCAGAGGCAAATAATTGAGACTTGTCAAGTACAAGTTAACAACAGTGCTGTACGCACACCCTTGTCTGTGCCCCATCCAGATCACTTGAGCCCCCCACACGGGAGAAACTAACCTTGAATTGAATATAACCCAGTGCTATGACGTCAAAAAAGATACCGTACCTATGGTAACGAGATAAAAATGAGGTTCCAAATTAGCTGTCTTTAATGAAACTGTAAAATCAGAATAATGTGCCGTGCTCGCCCTCTTATGACCAAACAGGCTCAGTACCACCCAAACGAAAAGAAACCCCTCCCCCCCCCGTCCTAACAGCTGAGCTGACAGGAAAGAAGAGCCTGTATTGAAACCTGAGCAGACAAAGAAGAATCCGTTTGTGGTCATGATTGGCTGACACAAAGTAAAACCAGGTAAGAAAAGTTATAAAAAAGTTTCCCCGTCCTTTGTTCAGGAAGACTGTCATTCATCGGTAACTTGAGCCGGACTCATAGTTACCCCCGGGCTGATCACCCATCATCTCCCGCTGACGCTCCCCAGGCGTAACAACAACCCCTGTACCCGTACCGAGTAAATTAGCTTAAAAGCTGCCGAGCCACTACCGGAAACACAGTGTAACTTGTAACTCCTGCATTCCAGTCACCATCATTAAGGGATGTAAGTCAATAAAACTCCTTTTTATAACCATATACGTCTCGTGCCTTCCTCATCCCATAAATCCAGATCTGTCATGAACCGGAGGGGGCTGCATAGCTCCTCTCAGTGCGGGACAAGACTCTCAACTAACTTCACAAAAATATGTTCTTAGCTCTCATAGTTGCAAAATAGTTTTAAGTTTGAATTTGGAGTATACTTTATAAAAGGTCTGGGGTTATTGATATGGATTAAATCAAGTTGTGAAGATTCTGGGAGTTTACACGGATGTAGTCTTTTGCTTCTGGGAAATGAAAGTAAAATCTTCCACAGGTTGCTGTTAGTCTCTGTTTTGTAATACCTTGTATTTCCTCCCAATAGCGTAAATACAAACAGCAAAAAATGTAATATGAAAATACATCTGTAGTCTCTTCTAAATAAAATGTTTTGCAAAAGTTTTTCAGCAACTACTCCAGCGTTTTTTAAATAACTTTCTTAAACGTGTATAATTTTTTCATACTTTGAACCCACAGCACTCTTCCACTTCTACTCTAAGAGTAACAAGTAAGAGAATGTGCAAGAGGCAAAGATTTTTGTGGGTGAAATTTTTATTGGACCATAGTTTCATAGTTTCTAGGGTCGGAAGGGACCTGAGCAGATCATCTCATCCAACCCCCTGCCATGGCAGGAGAGCGCACTGGTGTCAAACGACCCCAGCAAGGTGTTCATCTAACCTCCTCTTAAAAACCCCCAGGGTAGGAGCCTGCACCACTTCTC
The DNA here is from genome assembly GCF_001723895.1 of Crocodylus porosus. Lineage (NCBI taxonomy): Eukaryota > Metazoa > Chordata > Crocodylia > Crocodylidae > Crocodylus > Crocodylus porosus. The sequence goes on along the minus strand of NW_017728909.1, from coordinate 30,514,353 downwards.
TTGTGGAAGTTGGTTCCAGACCCTAGCCGCCCTGACCGTGAAGTAGCGCCTCCTGATATCTAACCTAAACCTACCCTCTGCC